>NC_054473.1:177756363-178075030 GCF_017639515.1 Carcharodon carcharias
TACCATAATGACTTTTAAACAAATCCCCAAATTAATCACTCCCAGGTAAATCTTCACCAAGGCAACAATAAACTTTAAACAGACACCAGGCAAAGCACATTTGGCCTGACGAATTCAAAAAGAGGTCCCTTGCAATTTGGTTCCTTTGCAGACAGTTATAGGCTTACAGACTGGTTAGATGTTATTTGCCTCTGACTCACGCACACAAATTCCTTTCGGTTTATACGCTGCTTCCCCTTTGAAAGTAACTTTTCCATTGTATTATTAGGTTTTAAAATTTCACCTCTCCTAACAAAAATCCTTTCATTCCACCAATTTCATTAGTAATATAAACACATTGCTTGGTGTCTGTCGACTAGGTGCAAGATTTTACCCATTCTTTTGAATGGTTTATTCAACAAATGCAAATTGCACTTTACCTTTTACTCCTTATATTTATCTAATTAACATCTCAAACTGCTATATATCAAAGCACCCAGACTAGTTGGCTTTAATCCAGTTAAGACACACACATAGACACACACATGGACACAGATCCTACTACAATTCCAATTTAAAAATAATTTCCAATAACATTATAGAAATTAATCTCTTCACGACGGACAGCCATCTCTTCTGAATCGTGTCCTCATTCACACCATACACTAAATGATCACTGAGCATGTCGTTTAGAGATGTACCGAACTCACAATGTTCTGTTAACTGTTTCAAACTTGCCACAGGATAAGCAACTGTTTCCCCCGGGGCTCTATTTCTTGAGTTAAACTTGAACCATTGCATCATTACCGAGGGCTTTGGCTGGTAATGGCCCTTCACAAGGACCACCAATTCATCAAAATTGTTCAAATCTGGGGCACTGGGCACTGTCAAGCTTCAAATCAAGCCCTAGGCTTTATTCATACATGTAGATAAGAGGATTGCTCACTACTTCTCTTCCCCATTATCTTGTTCGCTTGGAAAAAGAATGTTCAATATAATGAGACCAATCGCCCTTGGCTGGAATTAAACGATCAATTCTTCCAGATTGCAGCATGCTGTGAAGAGATTACTTCAATGGTTTGAACGGAACTTCTGCTTACAATTACTTTGCGAGGTACAGTCCGATTTCATTTCTCTTGATTTCTTTCGTCTACTTATTTTACTTTCAATGTCAGTTTGTTGTATCTTTGCTTTATCCTCGCTTTATCTTTGCTTTATCCTCATCATCAGTTTGTTGGTCTTTGCTATATCCACATTGCCAGTTTTTATGGGACTTGTGAACCCCAATTGCATGCTTGTTGTGAGATGGCTGAGTTGTTACTATAGATAGAGTTGATCAGCAAACACTTCTCAGGTGGAACACTTTCTGGTTATTGACAAAGATACTCAGCAGCTACATGTGTGCTTTCACAAACCCTATCTCCATACTTCTCCCTACTAACTACAGATTACTGGTTACAGAGGTAGCCTGCACTACTCTTCTTTTGGTTACACAAGGTCATGTGATCTTCCTTTATAACATAATTCTTAAAGGTATACTACACACTACGCAAAATCATAATTACCACACTCATGTTTCAGAGGTATTTCAATGATACTGAGCCTTACCTCTCCATCCTGCAAGGGTGAGCATCGGAAGGGAAATTTTCTCAGCACCGATCAATAAGAATTGAATTAGTAGTAACATGCTTGCACTCTATTTTAGCTGCTTCATGCACTCACCATTATCTCTGCCACTTCCTGTATAAGTGAACATGTCTGCATGAGGAGAATGTAGAATAGAATAGAAAATTCAGAATCAAAAAGTGATAGGAGGCAACAGTAAAACCTGGTAACATTTGTTCCTTAGAGCACTCTTCATTGGTTATATATTCTTTCCCCACCTTTGCAGCTTGGTTAAACATGGAGTAGAAATGTAACTTTGCCCCATTTCTAATGAAAGGACCCGAAATGTTAACTCTTGTTGTCTCTCCACAGATGCTGCCTGGCCTGCTGGGCATCTCCAGCAGTTTGTTTTGCAGATTTCCAGTGGATGTGATATTCTGCTTTTGCGAATTATGGACAGCTTTCAGGCTCAGACCACAAAAACTCATTTCATGTCGAGCCGTTAAAACAATCAGAGTGAAGATGGCTTCTTCATATCATTATATTTTCTGTATCATGGTGATGTGTAGAATGGGTCACTAATTAAAACCCTAAAATACAGTATGAGATGAAATCCAGTGAGGTGAAGAGTTAGTGCCTTAAATCAATGGCATTGAGCTACCCCCTTCTACCCCAGTGGATAACCACACCTCCTGGTTTGTGGTCCTGTGACATACACGGTACGATTGTCTTCAGTTCATTTCTTGCTTTGAGTTATATTAGTTTGATCTTGTGGTATAAGGGTCTGGCACACACAGGGTTAACGTGGGACTGAGTACAGTACCACCAACACAGTGATGTAAGAAATCACATGACCCAGACCTATGGTCAGTGTGGTATTGAACAGAGACATGTTAAGACCTAGACTTGGAGAGAACTCCTTGCCTGCACCCTTTACTGTGTATAAAGAATTGCTGCTAATATACAGAAGATTACAAAGACTTCTTTAACAGACACATTCTGTAACCAACACCATTGCAACAGATCTCAACTGCAGTAGAGATGTTAATGGTATGTTAAATAGATTGTTAAGATATACAGGTGAAGGGCATCATTTAATTAAGTCCTAGAGCACTTATAAAGAGAGACTGGTGCCCCCTAGGGGCTATCAATCGGTTTAATTGGCTTTTAAAAAATTGGTTATTTGTTTAATTTGTTAAATCGATACTCAAAAGAGTATAAAGAGAGCCTGGCAGCTCCTTGTAAGTAATAGTGGTTAGTATATCCACCTATCAAGCGGGAGCCCAGGGTTCAATTACCCGTAGGGGAGATAAGTTGCTGTCTAAAAGCTCAGTCATGCAATGAGACCTCAGTTTTTAACAGATCCAGGCAGTGGCAGTCAAGGGGGTTGTCTGGCCTGACTGCTCCTCTTCTGTGCCTACATTCATGGCCGGGTGTCCTTACAGAGGGTCCACACAGTGTCCACTGGTACACTTGAGGCCTTCCACAACCAGTGATCATTGCAGGGGCTGGAGCGCTTTCTCCTTTGTTACAACGCCCCTTTAAGGGATTATCACTTTAATTTGATCAGTTTCTTTGTTAATTTTCCAATTTGTTACAGGTGTACTCAAAAGAGTATAAAGGGAAATGACTGGGACACTGGGGTAGTAGGTCAGAAGTAGACAAAGGTAGTGCTGGATTCTGTAAATGAACCTATTATTAAGAAACATAATGTTGATAGAGGGTGAGAGAGAGGGGTAATAGATGGCAGGGCTGCAATAGCAGGTGAAACATTATTAGGTTTTTGAAAGCAGCAGGTGAGGAAATCAAGTACAGGCACTTGGGAGGAATATTTAGATAATATAAGGTGCTGGCTGTGAGGTTGGCTGCCAGCGTGGAATGAAGAGGGTGGGCAGCAAAGATAGACTAGTGTATAAGGAGCAAAAAGTGAGAGAAGGTGTGCACAGCTGAGTAAGATCATCGAAGCACAGTGGGGGAAAAATCGGGGAGACATTGAAAATTAAAAACAAGGATCTTGAATTGGATTCATAAGGAAAGAAGGAACCAATGCAACATACTGAGGCCAAGGATTGTGGAAATACAGGGCTTGAAGTGGGTAAGGATGGTGGAAGTGAGTCTCATGGAGGCAGGGATGCCAAATAGTAGAACACTAGAGAAACTGAACATTGAGATGATAAGAATGGATTAGAATTTTATGTAAGGGAAATATTTTTTTTCTTGGGACTGTGGCTTTAAAAACTACCATGGCTACAGTTGAAAGACATGTTCACTGGAATAGGATGAGAAATACTTACAATGTTGCTATCCATGAATAGAGTGTACCATAAAAAGACAGGACAGTGCCAGAAAGGAGCCCTGGACCAAGGAGAACTGCCTGATGACCGCATTTTAATTGGCTCCTGACCAGGTGACCAGGGTTTTGTGTGGTAACAGTGCAGGCAGTACAGCTTCTAGCCTGCAAAATAAAATAAAACATTTATTTTTCCATTAATAACATGTCCCTGCTCATGTGACAGAGTCACATGAGGGGACATGTTTCATTACATTTCTATTTCTCTATCTTCTTCTCCCTGAGGCAGCTCTGCGCATGTGTGAAGTTCACGCTTGGCCCACTGGAACAGTCACCCAACCATATAGGCAACACTCAGCGCTGTTGCTTGCGTTTCATGCTGGTCGGGCCTTAATTGGCTGGCCAGTGTGCAATTGCGGTGTGGTGCCAATCACGGACCGAAGTTGGCTTCCTGACCACCCCCCCCCCCCGCCCAACCCCCCAGCCACCCCAGCTGTGCCCGCCCACCAAGAGCAAAATTCTGTCCCTAAATTCTGACTCGCTCCTGTGTTTGTAAGATTGCTGTAATTCTGCCATAATAGCTAGCTGGCCATTCTTCACATCTCTGTAACCTGCTTTCTCTGAAAACCCCTGTCAAGGGGGAAAGGGGAAAAAATCACCAGCAGAAACATTGAAAAGCAAGTTTTTCAACCAGTGAACCATAGACTGAAAGTGTTGGGAGATCACCTCGTGTTATCAGCAACAAACTGCAAAGAATTTGGAAGGCATCAGTCAAAATCAACTCACCTAATCCTGTGCTCTGGATCGGTGCTAATGAACTGTTTTGTGTGTCTTATTTGTGTGCATGCACGTGTTTGTGTGTGTTTATATATAGGAGTTTAAGAAGGGGCAGAGTTTAAGTTATAGAATTGGAAATTAACAGTTCATATTTTTTTTTTGCCACTAGTTCAAGACAATTTGTTCAATAAACAGTTATTTACTTATAAAGTTTATAAACCTGGTGCTTCTGTTCTGTTAATCTAAGTTAGTTAGAATTGGGGCAATCTCGTCAATTGGGTGGTTTGGTCAAACATTTCACATTTGTTCGCGGCTTGGGGAACAGTGGGGCTTGATTTTACAGTGTTCTATCCCCAGTGAGTCGTGACAAAGTTTGGGGGCTTGACTGAGATATTTTGGAACAAAAGACAAAGGCAATTTGGGTGTAGATTTAGTAAGTAGTAAAAGCTAAAAGGAAACACCAGGTTTGTACTATCAAAAATAAGATGGCACGAGAAACTGCTAAAGCTTTTCTGCAAGTGGAAGAGATATTCCTGACAATTTTACAAGGGATCCCAAAAGCCAGGTTAATCAAATTGGCAAGTAAATTAAGAGTAGGATTGCCTGCCAAAGCTAGGAAGGCAGAGATAATCGAAATGATGGCATAGCATTTGAAATTGGGAGGAATACCGACGAGACAGAGTTCTCTAAGGGGTGGTTCATTGGAATGGGCTCAAATTCAGTTGCAAATAAAAAAAAATTGCAACTAAAGGCAGCAGAGAGAGAAGGGCATTCCAAAGAGAACAGGCAGAAAAGCAAAGAGAAAGGACATTTCGAAGGGAGTTAGAAATGGCGAAGTTAGAAAAGAGAAAAAGAGGGAGAATTCAAGCTTAAAACGCTGGCAGTTAAAAAAGAGACACCAGTAGGTGAGGCAGAACTTATTTCCAGATCACTACTCAGTGGGGAGATATTTAAATTTGTGCAAGCTTTTCCAAAATTGAGGAAGGGGATGTTGAAGTGTTCCTTATTTCATTTGAGAAGATAACTAAACAGGTGAACCGGCCAAAGGAAAACTGGAAATTGCTCATGCAGAGCAAATTGACAGGTGGAGCACAGGAAATTTATGCTTCACTGTTAGAGGAGGTTTCCAGGGATTATGACGTGGTGATAAAGTGAGCGCATATGAGTTAGTCCCTGAAGAATTTGGACAAAAGTTTTGAAATTTAAAGAAACAGCCTGAGCAAACTTACATTGAATTTGAAAGGATTAAGCAAAATAGTTGTGACAGGTGGATATGACCATTAGGAGTTGAAATCACCTATGAAGTTCTTAGAGAGACCATTCTCTTGGAAGAATTTAAAACTCCCTACCTTCTATAATAAGGATTGGGTCTGCAGCAAGTGGTGAGGGAGCCATCAAGAGGAAAAAACTTACTTGACCTCATCCTCACTAACCTGTCCATGACGGTATCAGTAGGAGTGACCACTGCGCAGTCATTGTGGAGACGAAGTCTTGTTTTCACATTGAGGCCACCCTCCATCGTGTTGTGTGGCAATACTACAGTACTAAATGGGATAGATTTCAAACAGATCTGGCAACTCAAAAGTGGGCATCTATGAGGTGCTGTGGGCCATCGGCAGCAGCAGAATTGTACTCGAACACAATCTGTAATCTCATGGCCAGGCATATCCCTCACTCTACCATTACCATCAAGCCAGGTGATCAACCCTGGTTTAATGAAGAGTGCAGGAGGGCATGCCAGGAGCAGCACCAGGCATACCTAAAAATGAGGTGTCAACCTGGTGAAGCTATTGCACAGGAATACTTGCATGCCAAACAGCATGAGCAGCAAGTGATAGACAGAGCTAAGTGATCCCACAACCAATGGATCAGATCTAAGCTCTGCAGTCCTGCCACATCCAGTTGTGAATGGTGGTGGACAATTAAACAACTCACTGGAGGAGGAGGCTCCACAAATATCCTCAATGGTGGAGGAGTCCAGCACATCAGTGTAGAAGATAAGGCTGAAACATTCGCAACAATCTTCAGCCAGTACGGCCAAGTGGATGATCCATCTTGGCCTCCTCTGGACGTCACTACATGTGATATCAAGAAATGGCTGAAGATACTGGAAAGGCTATGGGCTCTGACAATATTCCACAATAATACTGAAGACATGTGCTCCAGAACTTGCTGCACCCATAGCCAAGCTGTCCCAGTACAATTACAGCTCTGGCATCTACCCGGCTATGTGGAAAATTGCTCAGGTATGTCCTGTACACAAAAAGCAGGACAAATCCAACCCGGTCAATTACCGCCCCATCAGTCTACTCTCCATCATCAGTAAAGTAATGGAAGGGGTCATCAACATTGCTATCAAGCGGCATTTGCTTAGCAACAGCCTGCTCACTGATGCCCAGTTTTGGTTCCGCCAGGGCCACTCAGCTCTTGACCTCATTACAGTCTTTGTTCAAACATGGACAAAAGAGCTAAGTTCCCGAGATAAGGTGAGAGTGACTGTCCTTGACATCAAGGCCACATTTGACCGAATGTGGCATCAAGGAGCCCTAGCAAAACTGGAGTAAATGGGAATCAGGGGGACTTCACTGGTTGGAGTCATACCTAGCACAAAGGAAGTTGTTGGAGGTCAGTCATCTCAACTCCAGGATATCACTACAGGAGTTCCTCAGGGTAGTGTCCTAGGCCCAACCATCTTCACCTTCCTTCCATCATAAGGTCAGAAGTGGGTATGTTTACCGACGATTGCACAATGTTCAGCACCATTTGTGACACCTCAAATACTGAAGCAGCCCATGTCCAATGCAGCAAACCTGGACAATATCCAGACTTGGGCTGATAAGTGGCAAGTAACGTTCGCGCCACACAAGTGTCAGGCAATGACCATCTCCAACAAGAGAGAATCCAACCATCACTCCTTGATGTTCAATGACATTGCCATCACTGAATTCCCCCACTATCAACATCCATTGACCAGAAACTGAACTGGACTAGCATATAAATACTATGGCTACAAGAGCAGGTCCAAGGCTAGGAATTGTGCAACGAGTAGCTCACCTCCTGACGCCCCAACACCTGTCCACTATCTACAAGGCACAACTCAGGAGTGTGATGGAACACTCCCCACTTGCCTGGATGAGTGCAGCTCCCACAACACTGAAGAAGCTTGACACCATCCGGGACAAAGCAGCCCGCTTGATTGGCATCCCATCCACAAACATTCACTCCCTCCACCACTGACGGACAATAGCTGCAGTGTGATACCAACTACAAGATGCACTGCAAGAATTCACCAAGACTCCTTAGGCTGCACCTTCCAAAACCACGACCACTACCACTAGAAGGACAAGGGCAGCAGATAGAGGGGAACACAACCACCTGGAAGTTCCCCTCCAAGTCACTCGCCATCTGACTTGGAAATGTATCACCATTCCTTCACTGTCGCTGGGTCAAAATCTTGGAACTCCCTTCCTAACAGCACTGTGGGTGTACTTGCACCATGTGGACTGCAGCAGTTCAAGAAGGCAGCTCACCACCACCTTCTCAAGGGCAACTAGGGATGGGCAATAAATGCTGGCCCAGCCAGTGAAGCCCCCATCCTGCGAATGAATAAAAAAAAAAATTGGATGACTAAAGGATTGCAACTGCTAGACAGGCAGCGGTAATGGCTGACAGTTATGAGCTGATCCATAAAACTAAACCTTTTTCCATCACCCTCATAACTTTGAAAATGATAGAAAGTGGGAGAATGAAAGGAAGGCAAGTAGCCAGGATAAAGGATGGATTGCTGGGAATGCCTTGAGATCTCTTCCCCAGGTCAGCCAGGAAGGTACTGAGGGTGGAGGTGAAACTCAAAGGCCTAAGTGTTTCCATTGTAATAAAGTGGGACACATTCATTCAGAATGCTGGAAGTTGCGAGGGAAGCTAATTAGACTTGTTGGAGTTTGTAAGAGTGAGCCTGAAAAGGGAACTCAAAAAGAAAATGCCATGGACCAAATTGCAGCTTTAACCTCAAATAAGGGTCTGGAGGTAAACACTGCTGTGAATGCAGGTGAAGTGAATAAGGTAGATGAGAGATCAAAGTGTTATTGTCTAAAGGAAAGAAAACCCCCTTTTCATCAAATGATGCAGCTGAACCGATAGCAATATTAAGGAACACAGGAGCTACTCAAACCCTTTTGCTGGAGAAGGACTTAGTTTTCGCTCCAGAGAGTTCTATGAAAGCTAAGGTATTGGTAAACAGGATAAGTGGAGGGTATATCCCGGTTCCATTATACAAAGTGCAATTGGAGTGTGATTTGTTGTCTGGATCAGTGGTTGCAGGAGTGGTTAAGAAATTACCCATGGATGGAGTTGATTTACTCCTGGGGAATGATTTGGCAGGAGTGAAGGTTATAGCTTCGCCCATAATTACGGAAAGTCTGAGAGAAGCTAAAGAGACGGAACAGTTACAAGAGAAAGTTCCTGGTATTTTTCCACTGTGTGTGGTGACCAGAGCAATGGCTAAATGAAATCCATCACCAGAGGTCAAATTAATACTACAGCAGACATTAGAGCAGCTGAAACTCTCTTTAAGGATGATGATAACTCAAAGGAAGTGTTTGGCAGGTCTTCATTAATTGAGGTTCAGGAAGCAGATCCAGAGTTAAACAAGTTAGCACAGTCAATCCACACTGAAGCTGAGGCTCACTGAGTTCCAGAGTTATGATGAGGAAGCAGAGACACCCTCATAGACCTGTGGATGAGAAATGGATGGTTGTTCATCAGATAGTGGCACCGCCCAAACATCTTAAGGAGATAGTGCAAGTAGCACATGAAATCCCTATGGCAGGCCATGTAGGAATAAGGAAAATCCAAGCATCAATAAACAGGCATTTTTCCTGGCTAAGACTTCATAAGAACCTAGTGCAATTTTGTAAGACCTGTCATACATGTCAGGTAGTAGGTAAACCACAAAATGTAATTAAACTAACACCTTTCATACTCATATCAGTGAAGAACCATTTAGTCAGATTGTGTAGGGCCATTACTAAAAACAAAAACAGGAGCATGTAAAGTAGCATGAGTAATAGGCTAATGGAAAAGAGTTGGAGAAACAAGTCAAGTCAAAACCTAGCACACGTGATCGAGAGCAGAGTAATGGAAAGAGGCAAAATCCAGAAGTAGAAATCGTAAACAGAGTAAAAGCAAACTGGGAGCAAAACGGGCCAAATTGAAATCTAAAAGTCGAGAATAAAGTAAAAGCAGCGAGGGGAAAGGGCCAAATCAAAATCTGGAAGCCGAGATAGAGAACAAATTAAAGGCAAAGATAGAGGGAAAAGGGAAAATCTGGAAGTAAAGATAGGGTAAAAGAAAAAGCGAGAAAGAGGAAACCATGCAAACTCAAGAAGCAGAGGCAGGGAACAAAAACACAAAGTCAATTGTGTTAAATCCAGCAGTAATGATGTAGAACAGGGCAAGAGCAAAGATCAAGAAAAAAAGAGCAAAATCCAAAAGCAAGGAAAGGGACAGAGAAGCCAGTGGGATACTTTTCCAAGAAACTAAACCAATATCAGAGGAAGTAGTCTGCAGTAGAAAAAGAAACTCTAGCATTGTTGTTGTCTCTTCAACACTTTGAAGTTTATGTCCAACATGATAACAAAGAAACACTGACCACAATCTACTGGCATTCATTGAGAAGTTTAAAACTCAAAATGTGAGACCATTTAGATGGAGTCTATTGTTTTAACCATTCAATGTAAAGATTGTTCACATTACTGGTAAAGATAATGTGATTGTGGATGCATTGTCCTGGGTATAAATTACTGAAGTAAGTATAAGGAGGAAGGGTGGATGAATGAGTGCAAGTCTTGTGTTTGTTTGTCCATGTGCCACACGTCTTGTGATGAAACACATTTTTAAAATGGCATTTCATCCTTTTTAAGGGTGGAGGCATGTAAGGAATTTAATTTTTATTTTTCTTGGACTGTGGCTTTAAAAACAACCATGGCTGCAGTTAAAAGACATATTCACTGGAATAGAATGAGAAATAGCTACAATGTTGTTATTTGGGAACAGACCGTGCCACAAAAGAACAGCATGGTGCCAGAAAGGAGCCCTGGATTAAGGGGAACTGCCTGATGACAGAATTTAATTGACTCCTGACCAGGTTTTTGTGTGGTAATAGTGCAGGCAGTACAGCTCCTAGTCTGCAAAGAGAAAATATCTAAAACCTCTCTCTCCTGCGTTTGTAAGGCTCCTGTAATTCTGTCATAGTAGCTGGCTAGCTATTCCTCATATATATATAACCTGCTTTCTCTGAAAACCCCTGTCAAGAGGAAAAGGGAAAAAAATCACCAGTAGAGACATTGAAAAGCAAATTTTTCAACCAGTGAACCATAGACTGAAATTGTTGGGAGACCATCTCATGTCATCAACAACAAACTGCCAGGAATTTGGAAGACATCAAAATCAACCCATCTAATCCTGTGCCCCAGATTGGTGCTATTGAACTGTTTCATCTCATTCTTAAAATCCATGTTTTGTGTCTCTTAGGTGTGTGTGTGTGTATGTGTTTGTGTATAGGGGTTTAAGAAGTGGTAGAGTTTAAGTTGTAGAGTTAGAAGTTAGCAATTCATATTTCTGTCTTTTGCCACTATTTCAGGACAATTTGTTTAATAAACAGTTATGTACTTATTAAGTTTACAAACCTGGTGTTCGTATACTGTTAAGCTAAATTAAATAGTTAGGTAGAATTGGGGCAATCTGATGGCTTGGTCAACCTTTTCACATTTGTCGCGGCTCAGGGAACAGTGGAGCTTGATATTACAGCTCATCACCCCCAGTGAGTCATGACACTTAGTATGGGAGAGGTATGGGTGAAAGAGTGGGAGGTCATATCATGAAAGAATCAGTTCTTGGAATGGACAAGGGGAAGGAAAACAAGTAAGAGACAATGGAAATGGAATCTCAGGAGAAATGTATCACAGGTGGCTGATCTTATATGACCCTTTTTATGCAATTGCCCAAAGTTAAAAACAGATCCATATTTTTCCTGCTTATATAATGCATCTATGTTCTGCACGTTCTATCCAGCCTGCCTCTCATAGCTCATCAGGTACTTCAATGATTTCTCTCCTAACTATTTCTGTGTTGTTTGTCTTCTCTCAGATGCAAATAAATAAAATATGTTTAAGTGCCCCCAATTATTCAAATCATAATAAAACAAAATAAACAAGCAATAATAAAATATCGGATGCAAGAGTTTGTCACGTTTGGGAAGAAAAAGGATGGAGGAAGTGCATTGTGGCTGGGACAACAATGAACAAATCAGAAAAACACAGTGTCATGAATTGGATTGCTGCAAAGGACAGGTTTATCAACAATGTCAAAGCCAGCATGCTGGTCAGGCAGGATGAGGAGAAACAGCAAGCTGCAATCATAGTTCCAGAGAGTATCATTTGTTTCTTTGACCAGCATGTCATGTGAAAATCAGATTTCAGCATTGGAAACTGGGATTGGTGGGAGAGGTCAGTGTGTGCCAGTGAGGTAACAATGGCACAGATCTTCCAGTCTCTGGAAATCCTAATGAAGGACTCTATGGGAATTGCCTGGCAAGTTTGAACTTCCAATAGGCAACTCCTCTGGTCCCTGGAATCCTCCGATAAAGTCTTCAACTCTGAGTTAGAGTCAGAGACTTTGAAAGTTTCTGACTCACTTACCTGGATAGTTTCCCATGA
The DNA here is from genome assembly GCF_017639515.1 of Carcharodon carcharias. Classification (NCBI taxonomy): domain Eukaryota; kingdom Metazoa; phylum Chordata; class Chondrichthyes; order Lamniformes; family Lamnidae; genus Carcharodon; species Carcharodon carcharias. Next base: position 177,768,730 of record NC_054473.1, read on the forward strand.
AATGTCAGACAGGAAAATACCTATTCTAATTCCTGGGTAACTATATAATTGACCCCCCTCCAATCACTCACATTGACAACGCTCCCCCATCCGCGACTCCCCCCTAACCCATCCTGAATAGCCCCTGATCCAACCTGACTAACCCCCACCACCTGACTTCCCTGAACCCCTGATTTCCCCCCAAAACTCACCTGGCCAGCCCCCATCCTGACGACCCCACCCGTCAGAAGCCGACTACTCCCCAACTGATGTACCCACTCACCCACCTGCCACCCTCCCCATTTACCACCCTACCCCATTCACCACCCACCCACCCAACTGCTACCATGCCACTCTACCCACTACCGCCCTACCCATCTGCCACCATACCCACATCACTCACCTACCACCCTACCCACCTGCCACCCTGCCCACCTCACCCACTTGCCACCCTTCTCTCTTACCCAACCTACCCCTTGCCAACTTACCTTACCCACCCTGCCCCCTTACCCATCCTACCCTTTCACCCACTTAGCTTGCACACTTACCTTCTCTCTGTAGTTTTTCAAAGAAACTTTGAGACATTTAAACACTTACCAGAATATGGCAGCTTGTGCCATTAAAAATTAAGGAAATGTGGCTTCTGTGAGGATTCCTCGCACTGCTCCCTACAAGATTTGCTGCACTGGATTGGATGTGAAGGATCCTCCTTTGGAAGATCGCTTAGAAAAACTGGAGCAAGGTAAGTGCGCATTTTTTTTGTCTGATCAGGGTCGGAAATAATGTTTCTGATCCAGGTCAGAAGATCCAGGCCATATCTCAGGCCTTTGAAGAGCAAGGTAAGGAGATACTTGGAGAAAAGTGAGCTGCCCTGTGTGGTTAATGTACTGTGGAATAAAGCAACTAATGTTTTGATCCATTCTACCCCTCACCTACCACTAACTAAATCCACCTTCCGAAAGATTTGAGGATTATACATGCACAAGATATACAACATGACTCTAGATTACTGTTGTTATACTACTGGACCCCACGCCTGTAAATGCAGATATAGGACAGAGGGAGTCAATGTCCATATCAAGTAGACCTTCAGAAGGATTAAGGAATCCTCCTTATCTGCCTGAGATGGTATTTCTTGAATTTGTGACAGTAGGGAACACCCAGATCCACCAGGTACAATACATGCAAGAGTTTAATTTCCTCTGATAGTGTACAGCTTAGAGCATAATCATGAAATTGAAAAAATACATGTTGTTGAAGCTTTTTTGTCTTACGCTCATCAGGGCAATTTGCAAGAATACCAAATGTAAAGGGAACACAATTTATACAGGCAAGGTACTGACCATACACAACTAGCCTATGCTGGCAAAACTCAAGACATAGTGTACAACATTAGATGTGATTCCGTGATTGGACAACATTTGTTAAACAATCCTTGGTGTGCTAAAATTAGACTGACAGCCAATTTAAGATTATCAGTCAGGCTTGCAATGTGGCTCAGTTACATGTGCTAGAAGCTAGATATAGTAATACACAGGGGCCTGTCCTTTGCACGTAGACACATTGTGCCTTTTTCAACTAAACAAAATAGGTGACAGCAATTCTCTGATTCATTCCCCAGGGCAATGCCTTGACCAATCAGAGTCAGCCTGCCTCATTTGAATTTAAACAAAGCTTGGCAATTAACTGTCAGTCATCAGTTAACTGGTGCATTTTCCATGGCAATAGCTCTACCAGGGTCCACGTGGCATCCAATCAGCATTCTCTTCTCCTGCAGCATAAATTGTTGTTCCCTTTACACTTGGTAGCCTTGTGAGTTGTCCCAATGAGTCTAAGATGAAAAACTTCGACAACATGTCTTTTTTCAGCAATACTCAAGTTCTGCACTGCCAAACAACTAGTCATGAAATTATTTTGTGTGTTATTTTGACACATAGTTATTAAAATTAAATAAATGGATTAAAAACCTATGTGAAAATATCGCAAAGGAATCATACAAAATATTCTTTAGCAGCATTACCAGAACAAACTGAAGCTGCCAATGTCAAATATCTTTCTGCGTGCCTCTATGACTCAGATTAGCTCAATCAAATTTATCAAGAAAAAAAAATGTTACCTGAAAAGAAAGGCAATATCTGTTACCACACGACTAAATGGAAATTTTAATCAGATTGTGTGATAAGAGGATTCATTCCAAACAAAACAAGTGATTTTGACACATTCATGTGATGCAGACTTGTAATACTTGCACCATACTTGAATGGTCCAGAATCAGCATGAATACTAAATATCCTGTGTTATGCCGTGTCAAACCCAGTGCATCCAATAGAAGCAAACTTTGTGGCTGAAGGAGATAAGCAGCCTAATGTTCCTGGGGGAAAAATAAGTTAAGTTATGAGGCTATATTTAGGTTAGCAATGCTCTAAAATTTGCATCCAAAATTTAACTGAACTAACTTGAAGACATCTGTGAATTAATGAGTGTCATGCATCATAACTCCCACTCATTAAGGGGTGTGATACGGGCCCAGATTCCTGTTGATGACTACCTAAACTGGATCAGACAATTCAAGCCTACAAACTTAAGATGCAATCTGAACAAATGAGAGGATGTGAATGCCCAGTAAGAATGTGCATTGGCCAATAGTAAAATCTACACATGATGGCCAGGCTCACTGGGACTGATGGACAATTGTCATGAAAGTCTGTGCTGAACTTTCAAATGTCATTTAATGAGCAATGACAAGTGATAGACAATGAATATGATACTCTACTTAATTTGCAGCGGTTGCATATGTTCTGAATTTACCCCATTGACACTGAAGAATTGAAGATTGCTTGCACCAAAAGAATGCTTTGTGCAGTTGTGATCACTCACCTGTGCAGTTATTATGACCTTCCAGTTCTGGCTCCCAAGCTCCCCTAATGCTGGGTGGAAATCCTAAAAGAATGCTGACCTGCAAGGGCTGTTTGAGGTCTCAGTTTGTTCATGACCAGAACAAAATGACAATGATCATGTACATTTGTTACCAGTAGTAATTTGCCCATGGGAAGCAAAAATGAAAGCAATTTGTAAGGTTCCTTGCCTCATTTACATTACAGCAATGCCACTAGAGGGTATTGCATAACTGAAGCTCTTCAAACTAATTATTTAATTGGGCTGTCAGAGAAAAGTACATGTATTTAATTCAACCAGTACTTAAAAATGAAAGAGCTAAATTGATTTCATTCTTACTGTAAGATTTCATATAGCCTACATAAAAGTCACTACACTCCAAAAATAATTAATTGTGTGAAGTGCTTTTGGATGGTTCAATGATTATACAAGCTGCAAGTATTCAGGACAAAGCAGCTTGCTTGACTGGATCCTCATCCACCAACTTAAACATTTACTCCCTCCACCACTGACACACAGTGGCAGCAGAGTGTATCAAACACAAGACAGACTGCAACAACTCACCAAGGCTCCTTCGACAGCACCTTCCAAACGCATGACCTCCACCACCTAGAAGGGCAAGGGCAGCAGATGCATGGGAACACCACCACCGGCAAGTTCCCCTCCAATCCACGCACCATCTTGACTTGGAAATATGTCACTATTTCTTCTCTGTCATCGGGTCAAAATTCTGGAACTTCCTTCCCAAAAGCACTGTGTTCCTAAACCATATGGACTGCAGCGGTTCAAGAAGGTGGCTCACCAGCACCTTCTCAAAGGCAATTAGGCAATAAATGCTGGCCTTGCCAGCGATGCCCACATCCTGTGAAAAAATATTTAAAAATCACTATTCGTAACTCCTGAAACTGTTTTGTCATGCTTATGAAGGAGAGAAGGAAGGGGTATGACTTTGAATTGCAATCACTGTTGTTATGTATGCAAACCTGGCAGCCATTTTTCATGTAGAAAGATCCCACAAATTTCAAAGTTCCTCTTCATCTGCTTTTGGTGTTCTTTGTTGAGGCCGAAAGGTTAGCCAAAACATCAGGAAAGCTCTGCTACAAAGGGAAAAAGGCTAGTGTGGAGCATAAATGGTAATATAGACCAGTTGGGCTGAATGACCCTTTTTTTGTGGTTTAGATTCTGATATAACTCTATGTAATACTATCATAGGATCTTGAACATTGACCTGAACCTTATGAATAGCCGTCGGAGCCTCTATTTAACAACTTGTTCAAATAATGCCTCCTCAAACAATGTAGAACTGCCCTCAGGTGACTGCCTAAGTTATTTGCTCATGTCTTGGAGTGCAGCATAAAGCTGTAACATTCTGATGTCATCCATATGCAGCATGATAACATTATTTGTAATGCCACCACTCAGCTCAGAAAGTTAGTTGTGTAACTTCAGGGTTTTTTTTCTCTCAGTTTCCAAAATAGCAATTGGAAATGCAAAGTGACCCAACATTCTGATAAAATGTAATTGGCCTGAAACAAAGTAGCTCTTTTTTTCTCTCTGTAGGTGTTGCCAGACCTGCTAAGTATTTCCAACATTCTCTGTTTTCACTTCCAATTTTCAGCATTCACAATGATTTGCTCCTGTCACCTAGAGTTATATGTTCAACCAGAAGGTTGAGTTCAAATCCCAGTTATGACTGAGATGCAGACATGCTCCTTTCTCAGATGTGCTCCTATATAGGGAAAATGACAGTAACAGCATGAGTGATGAGAGCTCTTAGAATGTGTTTTCGACAATATGTCAATTGTGTTGCACCAGAACGGGACTGGAAGTGGCGCCAGTGATATTGCGTAGGGCTTGGAAACTCATCCCATTCTTGGAAAATTGAAAGGGATTATAAATGATTATTGGTTATACTTCCACACGCATGAAAACATGGAATAGATTTTCATCAAGGGCTGAATTTTAAAGTCCACGCCGGTGGCAAGACCTTCCGGCCCCATCTAACGCAATGGGCTTTTGAATAGCTCACTGCATTTTACAGCCCCACCCTTGTCGTGATGGGACTGTGAAATTCCGCTCCACTTCCTATGGTACTCATAATAACATTAGGTTGGGTCTTCCTCTAAGTTATCTGATATGCTTAATTGGCTATCTTCAATTATATGTATGTTTTAGAAATGAACTTTACCCTTTCATTGCTAGAATAACATGAATCAATTTTATATATATGTATGTAAGTATGCAAGTCACATGTAAGAACATTTATTTTAAGATTAGGAGATCACCTCTAGACCCCACAAGTATCTCCTATTTCACAAAAATCAACTTCACTTCTTATCTTCTCAGCATATCCCTCAATCTTCTCTCTCTAGAAACGTCTAATGTTCTCTTGAATGGGCATCAGTGGCATTCCAGCTAGCTAACTTGGTCAATTGTTCTTTTACTCTTTGGGCAAAAAAAAAAAATCACCTGACCTCTCCTTATTAACATCTTATTAACATCCCCTCATTTTAACTTATCCCAGTGCACAAATTACTTTCAAGCTCAGCAAATTCTGAGTGATATAAGAATTAGGCTCCAGCCACTTTGGAGACCAATTTGTATCAATTCCTTTAAGTATCGCCAGTTAAGTATTTCATGGGTCCGCACAGGGCTCATAGATTATTCATGGGCACCTCATAACTTATGCACAGGAGTGACACAGAGCAAGACCATTCATTAATATGAATGGAGGCATACAAAAACGGTATTGCTGGTGTACATTAACAATGAGCAGTGAACAGTGGTTGAATTACCATTGTTTTTGAGTAGGTGGGAGATAGAATGGCTAAGCAACATAAGTTTGAAAACGTATTTTTCACAGCCTTATTTTGGCCTTCTCAAATCTAACTGAACAGCTATGCAACAAAGGGTCAGCCCCTAATGGGAATTGTTTAATCAATAGGATCTAGAAATGTCCAGAGTGGCTTTGCGCCTGGGAAGCTAGAGAGTCACTCCATTTCTAGCTTATGTTACCTGGGCATTTAAAATGGCCTGAATTGTTTTGAAGTAGGTAAATGTGCCAACTGCTGGTACCAATCAGAAAATGGATAGATGAATTTGGTTTGAATGTTTTTGGGAACATTGGAGAAAAGTTGCACTGGAAAGTCAGATTTTCCATCATCTAATGTTTATAAAGAAATTTGGTTCCATATCATTGGTTCACCAAAAAGTCTGACTACCAGGTGTTCCAGGTGATGACAACACTGACTGGAGGAGAGCACCAGAGTCAGGAAAATTGTCGTGTGAACTTCTGCTATTCTGTGCAAATCTCCTGAATCCATACAGCATGTTGAGATGTAAGCAGCTGTTGTGTTCCTAAGGGGGGCCATACTTGGATGGAGTGCAATGAAAGTTCACTCGATTGGTTCCTGGGATGAAGGGATTATCTTATCAGGGCACGCTGAGTAGACCAGACCTATTATTACTAGAGCTTAGAAGAATGAGAGGGATTTAGCAGAAAAATAAACAAAAAATCTTAAGGGGCTTGACAGGCCAAATGTTGGGAAGATGTGCCCCTAGCTGGGGAATCTAGTATCTGGTGCCCTCCGGCAATGACAAGGTAGGCATCCACACAAACTACAAAGAACACTTGTTTCTAAAATAGTGTATCAGCAATGTATCTTCCCAAGGACAATGCCACAGTGGAACAAGCTGTTAAAAGAAATTGTCACAGCCCCATCACTGGAAATCTTCAAGGCCCATCTTTAGACCATCTCTATTTTATAAGTTTTCATTATCAGGCCTATCACTTCAGCAGGGCATGACTGGTTTAGCTAGCGCTACCCATATAAATGTTGGCAGAATACAGATATTAGTCTGTGATACTGACACAACCAAAGAAGCAGAAGCAGAAACACAGGGTCACAGTCTCAGAATAAGTGGCTGACCATTTAGGACTGAGATAAGGAAAAATTCCTTCACTCAAAGTATTATGTATCTTTAGAATTCTCTACCCCAGAGAGCTGTGGACCTTCAGTCGTTGAGTAGATTCAAGCCAGAAGTCAATAGATTTTTGGCTATGACATGAATTAGGAACATGGGTTTAAAGCAGAAAGGTAGTTCTCAGGTAGGAAATAAACCATTGACTTGTTGAATGGCGGAGCAGGCTTGAAGGGCCAAATGGCCTATTTCATTCTAAGCCGATACTCCTCAATTGTATGAATTTAGTTCCTGAATGAGTCGCCATAGATAAAAGTTGATAACCATGGCAAGGAACTTGGGCTGAACAAGGTGTTTTTTCAGGCTCTCTCATACATATAAGCTACTACGTGTTAACTTCCCAGTGAGGCCCTAGGCCATGACTTATCAAAGAGCCTACAGACTGGCTGCTTCTACCTATATAAAAGCTAAATACGGAATCTGAAATTAAAACAATAAATGCTGGAAATACTCAGCGGGTCAGGCAGTTTCTGTGAAGAGGGTGAATTACAGTTGGTCACCAATCTGAAATATTACCTCTGTTTCACTCTTCACAAATGGGGCTTGGACGTGCTGGGAATTTGTGAAAAAGGTGCCAAGCTTACTTTTCTTTAATCATGATTCGGCTGAATGGGCCAACTGAAAAAAAGTGAAAATGCCTGAATACAGTAGCTATAATTTTAGTTCACACTTTATGCACAGTGTTAATGGGGATAGAATAGCATTCCCAGAACTCATTATTAGGAATGGAACAGTGTCATGGACCTTGGTTCAGCTGAATAACACCAAGCAATACGCAGACACTTTACAATACACAATACACTGCTGGGTGAATAAAATCTGCCTTTCTGCCCTTTGAGCCTTACTGTTCCATCATGTATCTTCCCAGGCAAACATACTCCAATTACAAAGGTATGAAATAGCACCCCCTAGTCCTTTACCTAGATTGTGTTACATCAGTTGACTGAATAATTTGCCTGGTACAAAAGGTTCCTGCCACTATTTCATATGATCTTTTCATGTGTGCACTTCCTTGTACAACTTCCTTTTTCTGTGTTTTTTGGTCCTGCTTTTGTATCAAGATTTAACATTGACACTGCCTGTGTAAACATTCGGAATTGAAATCCTGTATCTAAACACTTGATTATAACAATATAGCTCCGGCCGGTGGCTGGTACTGGTGTGTAAGCCTTTCCCAACTCTGTCACCATTGACTGAAGGCATGTCGCATTGCAGGCGCTGCAGGTGAACTCCGAGAATGTACTGCAACCAAAAGGGATTCCACTCTCTCAACATTCAGTACGGCATTGTCAGCACATCATGCAGGTCACTCACTACTCAGTATCCTGTGGGCATTCATGATGCCTTAGTTTGGGGTAATCTGTATTTGAGCCACCACAAGAAACCAAAAGATGATGACTGGGTAACAAGGGCTATCCACTGGCCACTTGTCTCCACTGTGTAACACACACACACACGCACACACACACACACACGTATACACACACACACACACACACACACACGCACAGGCAGCAGGCATATAACAAAAGCCGTGGCGTGCTCCTACAATTTTCTGCAGCCTGGACCATCCTGGAGACGCCCTGCAGTACTCAGCAAAGCTGGTACGAAGATTCCTTATGGTCTTCTGCAAGATACTCAACCTTGCCGTCATGAGGACACAGGCCCTGTCACCAGATATACTGCAACTTGCTGAAGAGGAGGAGGAGAGAGGTGGGGGGAAGAAGTGGTAGTGGGGGAAGAGGAGAAGGAGAAAGAGGGGGAGGAAGAGGAAAGGGCAAGACATCCAACACATCCCCTTTCTGGCCAGAAATTCTGGCTGATTGACCATTCCAACTGTGGTGCCAGTGAACGGAACCCTTAACCCCATTCATCAATAGCCCTACACTTTAACCTTCTTTCTGTTACTGGTCATCACAGCATCCTGTGGGCCAAAATGCTGAAATAAAAGCCACCACAAAACAAGCATTCCAAACAAAATTTATAAATTAAGCTATCCAATATTCCATGCAAATGTTAACTACTTACCTTTGTACATTCTCATTATGCCTGTCTTAAGGGTGCTGCTGCCTCTAGTTATGCACCACCTAGTCCTGAAAGAAAGAAGGTTGTTGAATATTGCTGAAAAGAGAGACTCATTGCCAAAGCTTTTCATCTTGCGCTCATCAGGGCAAACACAAGAATGCCAAATTTCAAATGATCACCACAATTTAAACTAGAGGAGGAAATGGTGCTGAATGCTGACAAGTTGACTCTGATTGGCGGACGCATCGCCATGAGGAAAGCAACATGGAACTATTGGTTGCTGAAGCTCCCACGTAATTTAAAAAAGGCTGGAGGCTTGAACATATTCCTTTTGTTTGCAGACATTGTGTCCCTGTGTATTAATGTATGCACTTCTAGCAAGCGTAAATGGGCTATGTTGCAAGTTTGATTAATTATCTGAAATTTGTTGTTACTGCAGCTATTAGCATACTCAGGATTATTCAGCAAGTGCTGCCCTATTGCAGAATCATAGCTAACAGCAGACTTTTTGTTTTATGCTTTGCAAGTGCAGGCTGGTTGAGTGCGGTCTGTGCTCTGCCTATTATGAATAGCCGAAGAAGCATGCTGTTTGATTTGATCAGCCAATTGCTGGATGTATGGCCTACATACCTGGCATTGCAATGGCACTGAAATTCATACATGACATTGCTCAATTGTGTGGTAGGAAGATCAAAAGGAATTTGTTCAAGCCTAGCACATTTTCTGAATTACTCAGGAACTTGTGGAGCCTATAGTTATCCATTGCTTTCTCCAATCAGAGTTGACTTGCCAACCAATCAGCACTTACAGAATCACAGAATTGTTACGGTGGAAGGAGACCATTCAGCCCATCATTTCTGCACCGGCTTTCTGAGCTTTTTTACTTAGTTCCCATCTCCTGCCTTTTCCCCATAACCCTGCACATTGTTTCTATTTCTAGATCACATATATATATATCTCTTCTTCTGTGGTCTAAATTATTGTGATTGTTTGAAATTTGGCATTCTTGTGTTTGTCCTGATGAGTGAAAGATCTAAAGATTCAGCAGCATGTCTCTCTTTTCAGCAGCATTCAAATTCTGTACTATCAAGTGAGAAGGAAGCATGTCAGTGAGTGTGGTGCGGTCATGCCTGTCATGGTTGAAGAGTTGTCAGTGTGCGCAAGCTGCATTATATGAGTTTGAGGCTTACAGCAGAACTATATTGGTGAGGGTGAAATGGAACTATGGATATTAGGTTGCGATTGGTGGAGATTGCTGATAGGTCAGTTGAGAAGTCTCCGATGCTAGTGGGCCCACCATATTACAGACGCCGATATGCCTATTTAGCACCAGGAAAAACCGGTGCAGATGTGATCTAAACCCCAGGCTCCTGTCCCTTAAAATAAAATGCAAAAATTGAACCTGTTTCTGGGTGCCTTTAAAACAAGGCATGAGAAGGATGGTAGCCAGCATGTTAAATGTTTTATGCCCCAGCTGGACCATGCAGTTCATTTGGCAAAACATGCGAGTAACTTACGGGGTGTTAACAAGTCACGCAGACTTCCATCAACTTCACTCTCAGAACCTGGGAGAACATCAGCTTCAATCAGCTGCTGCCTGGCAAGAGCAATGTGTCCATTGACCTCTATTTTACCTACATGCTGTTATGTTCCCTTCTTTCCTGATAAGGGCTGTCCCATAAATCTACAACAGTGTTATTGATTGTGCGTGTGTGTGTGTGTGTGTGTGCATACTGTTGCTGCCCCATTGTATTTGTAGATGTCGAGCGAGCTTCAAAGATGGGCATTTTTTTTTAAAGTGTAATAGTGTCTTAGTCCTGCTTATCATTAGGTGAGTGATGCTGCAGATGTGTCTATTACACATTTATTTTTCCATCCTTCAATGCATTTGCTAATTCAAAAAATAAGGAATGCACACTTCCGACAAATGATCGGTGCTTTGAAGAATGATTTCACATACAATTACATGGGAGGGCTTCTTTGAGCCAAGTTCAGAGCTTAACTATGAAAAATGTTCCTGTTTTAATGACGGATATTCAATTGAATGTAAACCCTGACCATAATGCCAACATTTTACTTCGGCTGAAAACTGAAATTTGTTCGGAGAAAGCATTAACACTGATTTTTTTTTTTAAATCGTGAAATCAATGGTTTAAACTAGTTTAAGGCTGTGCTTTTCATGATTTATTGTGAGCAAAATTGGATAGCCTCCCCCAAAAAAGTATGAGGATCATGATGCACGATTCAACGCTTATGAATCAGGCAGTGCAAAAACCTTTGCCGCCCGTTCAATTAAATGATTGAAGCATGCAGCCCAGTGCTAAGTATGCTGTTATGTGGCTGCATGCCTGAACAGGGGACCCAGGTTTGTGCAAGATTAACACCACTGAAAGCTACTACATAAGCAAAATGCTGGCAATCTGAAATAAAAATAGAAAATGATGGAGATACTCAGAAGGTCAAGCACACAATTCTAGGCGCCACACCTTAGGAAAGATGTGTTGGTTTTGGAATCTACATTTGTGTAATGTAGATTCACCAGACTCTTACCAGGGTTCCAAAGATTAGGTTATGAGCAGAGGTTCTATAAACTAGGCTTAAATTCCCTGAAATGTGGACAGCTAAAGTGTGATTTGATTGAGGGTTTCAGGATTTTGAAAAGGATTGAAAGGTTGAAAGCGAGAAACTTTGTCTGCTGGTGTGGGAGACGAGGGCAAGAGGACATAACCTTAAAATCAAAGCCAGGATGCTCAGCAGAGAGGTGAGAAAACAACTTTTCACACAAAGCATGGTAGAATTGTGGAACTCTCTCCTACACGCTAAAAAGTAGATGCTAGCTCAATTAATAATATTATATCTGAAATTGATAGATTTTTGCTAGCTAAGGGCATTAGGGATATGAAGCCAAGGCAGGTGGTTGGAGTCAGGATATAGTTCAATGAGCTACAGATCTTGTTGAATGGTGGAACAGGTTCAAGAGGTTGAATGGCTCACTCCTGTATGCTCCTCCTTCCTCCTTCCATCCCCTCAACATGTAAACACAGGCATCATATCCTTCAGTTCTTTACCTGGTTTCCTGGAGATAGTTTTACAACTCTTTCATCATGCATCAGTCTACTGTGCTGCCTTTATTCCAGATAGGCCATCGTTGCTGCAGGCTAGCTTCTGGGCGACAAGGGTTACACCCTCCAGACATGGCTCCTTGCTTCTGTCACGTGCCCAGATGCAGAATCACTGCCTATTTGTCATTAGAAACAATATTGAACAAGCAACCAGCATTCCCAAGAAAGGCTTCCACTGCCTACAGTATACAGGGGGAACCCTGCAATACAGCACTGAGTGAGCATCCAAACCGGCGGTGGGTCATCTGCTGCATCGGTCAAAGCTTGGCAATCCTGAAGGACCAACATTTACCACTAGCTAGACAGCAATAAAAGAAGGAGGAGGAGCAACAGAGGCATTGAGCACCAGAGCTTACAGAGAGCAATTCAACCAAGCACACTTCAGATAAACCATCCCTCCCATCCTCAATACGCCAACAGCCACACAGTCCTTAGCACAACCATCCTAAGCGCAACCTTCTGAGTACCTTCCTTCAGTCCAGCCTCAGGGACCTTGCTTTGACTTCAGCACAATTTTAAACAGCAATACCAAATCCAGAGCACAACACAATTCCATCTGTATCTAACAGTGAACAAAGACAGTTAAGACTCTGCATTGTGCAAGTCCTTAGGGCTTTCTCCTGTGTGCCTGTTTATTCCTGTTTATACCCTGATATTCCTACAAAGGAAGTGTGCCCAAGTGTGCCCCATTTTGGGATGTGGAAGGCTGTAGAGGGTCCAGGTCCAGGTAAATTCAACAACATGAATTGGAGCAAGCTATTTGTGTATCATAGCTGGAGAGTCTGTCAGGGGTGTAGGCATGAGTCATCCTTAGGCATGTCATCTGGGGCCTCTCCCATGGAGCAAAGGTCACCCTCCTGGGGCTGTATTTCACCGATCCTGTGGCTCCATGTGAGAACAGTGTGCAGGTGTTGATGTGATGTTCTGGAAGTCCCTGCCAAAAGTTACCTTTCCATCCCACCCCCTTCCCCCAAAGCCAAGGCTGCAGCCACCTGAACTTCCATGGCAGCTGAGAGAACTGACAGGAAAGGCTCCAAGGTGGCAGGTGCCATTGTTGTGTTGATGGAGCTGATCACTCAGCTCATGTTCGGCAGACTCCTCTACACCCTGCGACATTGTGAATAAGCTCGCTGGCAGGCTGTTCAGTGCACCTAACATCCTTTTTATATTCTTTAATGAGATGTGGGTATCATTGGCAAGGTCAGCATTTGTTGCCCATCCCTAATTGCCCTTGAAATGAAAGGCTTGCTGGGCCTTTTCAGTGGGCAGTTAAGAGTTAACCACACTTCTGTGGGTCTATAGGCCAGGTAAGGATGGCAGATTTCCTTCTCTCAAGGGCGTTAGTGAACCAAATAGGCATTTACAACAAAAGTTTACAACAATCAATGATAGTTGTCCGTGACAATTAGCTTTATGTCCAAGATTTTATTAAATGAATTTAAATTCCACCAGCTGAGATGTCACAAGGGCATTACCCTGGGCCCTCTGGATTACTGATCAAGTGGCGTTACTACTATGCCACTATCTCTCCTGGTAGAAACCTATTCACCACCTACGTTGTTTGAGTCCTCGAAGTCCGCATCTGAATCTTGTGCAGTAGGGCAAACATGCAACCTAGACCTCCAGCAGGCTGCCATCTGTGTTGGCCTATCCCTTGTCCCCTTCCCCCTTGCTTTAGCTCCTGCAGATTTGTACTTGGTGATTGGCCAGGTGAAGGCCCCTCCGCTAGGCTAGCCTCTAAAGGTCATGTGGTGTCAGTATCCAAGCTGGTGCTTGCCATGGAAGAGTTGGAGGTACGCTGCATCATCAGGAATGTCGGTCTCCACTTCAACTGTTAGGTCTGCCTCTCCAGCACCTGAAATGAAAGAAGAACCAGAGTTAGCTTTTATGTGGATGGAGATAGGATATTTGCTAATCAAAATTAATTTTAAAAAGCTAATTGAAAGATTTTCTTGCCAATTAAGACACCAAATTGTTTCAAGTATTATGAAACTTTAAAAAAAAATTCCCTTGAAGGCACAGGGATCAGCATTTGATTGGCTTTGATTATGGGTAACCGACCTGTAATTGACAAGTCGATTATTGGAAATGATGAGGGAGGAAGGAAGATGTTTGAAGTGCCCATATAGACAAGACATCCCAAACTGCAACAAATCTGTTGAGTTGCAGCAAGACGCCAGTGGGAAAATGAAAGCTGAATCACTGAGGATATGAAGGCTCAGAAAGTGACATCATGTGCTTTATAACTCCTTAATGTCCATGTTAATCGAGTGCCATCTTGAGATTTCCCCTGGGTGTTTGGAACTATAACGGAACAGACACAAATGCTACAAAAGCCTACAGCTGCCTCACTGAGCACAACAATGGATGCAAGTTGGACCCACTGCTTAATTCTCAACCAGCGTAGAAATGATCTTTCAAGAACACTTGCAAAAAATCCAATCCAACCTCATCAATGATCACTGAGCAGCAACTCCACAAATTGCATTTATATAGCACTGTGGTAATGTGAGTACCCTGTCACTTTAAGAGAATGCAAGGGACAGCACAGACAAATCACTATACAGTGTGGGAAACTGGAAACTGTAAGCCTAGAACTGGAGGATTCTGAGTGAGCATGTATGATCTGGTGCTCTGTCCTATGTCTCAATAAACCATCACTGTTTATTCTTACATCAGTCTCTCCCCGTTATTGACTGCAAGCAGCAATTAAGGAGAACATAGGAAGGCATGCAGTTAGAGCTCGGATGGCTAACAAATTCATTTACCCAAGACATAAAAGTGGCAACGCGGATGAAGAACAAAAGAAAATAAATTCCAAGACAGGTGAGCAAAGCATTGGCAAGAGCATCTGTACTTAAATGTAAAATAGGCGGCAGTCGGCAATAGGAGCAGAAAGCAGTGGTGCAGTTTAAAATTTAAAAAAACCTCGGCAGAATCGCTATCGCAGGGATCTCACCAAAACTTGAAAGGAGCATGAAACCCAACAGAGAAAAGCTGACAGCTGCAGAGACAGACTTTAAAAAAATACGGTGACTGCTCTTCAAGCAACAATGCATTTAAAGTAGTAAATACATGAAAATGGCTATGGACAGAAAATTATAAGAGGCCCCAGGCAGAGGCTAATTCCACTATAAGCCAAACATCTGAATTTGTCATTAACTGGAAAGCCTATTGGAAGCATAGTCCCCTTGCAGTCATTCACGATGCCACAGTTTGGATGTGTCAACCCATTCAACTCTGTTGTTTCACTATGTCAAAGACCTAGTATTCCTTTCTTATTGCTAACAACATCGCGAGGGAGGAGAAGAACAAGGCAATTCTATTGTCCTCATGTGGGACATACAGGCTGAATCGCAGCCTTACTAGCACTCCAGACTTGAAGACTTTCAATGAGTCACAATGCAGCGCTTCAAATTCAATTCTAGGAACAGGCTTCCAGAGGAGTCAATAGCTGACTATGTGGCAGTTTTAAAGGCATTAACTGAGCATTGCGAATTCGGAATATTCATTAGTGATAAGTTGAGAGACTGGCTGATATACGGGAATGGAGATGATAGTATCCAAAGGCGTTTACTAGCTGAACCCAGCCTAGACTTCAATAAGGCATTAGAAATAGCTTCCGTGATGGAGAGTGCTGTTAGAAATTCCGAAGTTATAAAAGTTACACAAAATGGCACCGTCCATCTGGTCAAGTGGGACAATCTGGCAACAAAAAGTACAAAAACTTTGGACTCCACAGAAAAGTGGGAAATGTTCTCTAGCTCCAGACGATTGAAAAACAATGATACTGCAGCGAAAACCCACAAAACGAATGCGAGAAATATATCCAGGCCTCCAGTGAGCAAACATACAATTCAAACAAGTCGAGTGCTTTTTCTGCCACCGCTATGGCCACATAAGGCGGCACTGCAGAGAAAGGCTAAAACAACACTATCAAGGCAGAAGGAAAAATCGTGAAATATGCCTCATGGGAGAGCCAGAAGAAATAGAATCAGACATCCATCATTATATAACCTCAAAGTGGGTAGAACCGAGCCAATCCAAGAAGCCATAATAATCAACAGACAACCCATTAAAATGGAAGTTGATACAGGAGTATTGATGTCTGTCATTGGACAGTACACATTTAGATATCTGAGTAAAGGAACCCATCCTTTGAAGTTAGAAGTTTCAGACACAAAGCTGAGGACATACACGGGCGAAGAAATAAATGTGAAAGGCTTCTGTCAAGTCAAGGTGCAGTATGCGGAAGAGTCTGCAAAGGTACCCCTATTTGTAATGTCAGGCAGGGCAGCGAGACTCCTCGGAGGGAACTGGCTGGGACAGATAAATCTTGAGGTCCCACTAAGTCCCCAATTCGAAACCAGAAGTGTTGCTGCAAGAAAAAATGAGTAGGCAGAAACCCAACGGGAGAAGCCTGTAGAAGTGTTACATTGGGACAGATCTCCAGCTGAAGTCAGCATCCTTGGAAAGGAAATGGACTTTCGTGTGCTACAAAACTCAACCAGCTCCCAGTTTGTGCTATGAAAAAGATATGAAGAAGAGAAGGAAGAGTTAAGCCTGTTCTGGCCTCGTTAAGGAACAAATTAACTGAGAAGGGGCAACGATATGTCCCTATTAATGCCAATAGGAAAGAATTGGAAGCGCTGAAGCAGCAGCTGCCTGAAAGCCCTGAAGTTTTAAAGTTAGAAGGCCCTGAATTCTCAGAAGGGATGTCGGAAAACCCAACGACTGAGCTCATTCACGTTCAGCTCACGCCTGAGCCCAGCCCAGCCAACAGTGAAATTAAAGAGAAGACAGAGATACGGATCAGTGTGACCAAGCAAAAGGCACGCCGGAAGAAAGGGAGAAATTACTGCCAGTCCTCGGAAAGAAAAGCAAATAGGATTTTTTTTCCTTTTCCTCTTTCACATCACACATCATGTAGCTCATCGCTGTATCGCTTTGTGCTTGTTGCCCTTTATCTGTTTCAGTTTGGAGGGAAGGGGCAGCAAGAGTGAACCTGACAACACCCGGGAGATGGTGAAATCATCCACTGAGGGACATAGTGGGCAACTGCCCCCAAAAAGGAGGTCTCGGAAACACCAGCCAAGGTCGTTGGGCTACGATGCTTAACCCGTCAAAGAAGGGCCTCCTGAGAGACTCAACCTGTAAATAGTTATTGTGTAAATAGTTCATCTGTTTTAAGTTTGTTAGCTCTACTCTTAAGTGAAGGGGGAGAGATGCGGTCAAGTGAAGTACTGACCAATCGCTGAGCAGCACAGGCAGCTGGCAGTTGTAAGTCTCGTTCTGGAGGTTTTTGAGTGAGCACGTATGATCTGGTGCTCTGGCCTATGCCTCAATAAACCATTACTGTTTATTCTTACATCAGTCTCTCCCCATTATTGATTGCAAGCAGCTTGACCCAACCGAATGTAAAAAACACCGCCAAATGACACTGGGCGTGCTTCCTGGCATCATTGCGCACGTGCTCAATTTCGCAGTCAGTGGGCAAGGGTGGCAACTAAGTCCATTAACCAGCCAATAGACAGCGATTTTATGCTGCCCGTGTGATTTTTAGTTCGTCGCACGGGCAAAACGGGTGGGCAGAATTCACGTTTTAATCATTTCCTCATCCACGGGCAGGATAAAAGGCCCCGAAGCAGCAGCACTCTCTCTGTCATTGCCAGTTTGTTGCATGTGTGAGTACAGTGTTGTCCCAGAGTTTCTTGACATCTTGTTTGATTGTCAAGCCTGCCTGTCAGCATCTCAGGTCCTCATCTTCCCTGGAAGGTTCCCCTCAGTCTGGCAGCACAGCGCTCCTTCATTTTCAAGGCACTGCTCCTCTGCATCCCATCTAATGGGTACCGTGTATTCTGCCGGTGGAACCCCCTCTGAAGAGGAAGAGAGGGGCAGGAGGGAGAGGTGATCACGGGCAGCATCCCGGGGACAGACCTTTAAGCGGGGAGGCACGTGCTCAGGTGCAGGACCAGCAGGTGGGCCAAGGCAGGTGGGCATGCCAAAGATGCCACTACCCAGGGGCTAGAGTGTGCAGGCAGCACTCTAGCTACCTCCTTGATGTCTGAGTTCCAGTGCCACAGGAGACTTCTCCTCTCCCGGGACATTAGTGGCAGCGATATGTCACATGATGGGTCTGCGTGGATGGACACCCCATGCCAGTGGTTTTGAAGGTCACAGTGGCTCAACTTCTATGCCTCTGGTTATTTTCAGGACTCAGTGCGGGATCTGTGCTGTGTTTCTCAATCGGCCACACACACTTGCATCAAGCTCGAGGCTGATACTATTTTTAGACAAGTCCACTCGCTCATCCACTTCTGGGCAGACATGTTGAGCCAGGCGGAGAGAGCACGAGGCTTCGCTGTGATGGTTGGGTTCCCCCCGCATCCAGGTTGTAATATATTGCATTCAGGTGGCCATCAAGGCGCCAGCAGGCGAGCTGGGAGCTTTTACAAACAGAAAGGGGTTCCACTCAATGAATGTCGAGATCATCTGTGACCACAGGACGCAGATTCTCCAGGTTTGTGTCCGTTATCCTGGGAGCTTTCACGATGCTTACATCTTGCAGTACTCACAAGTACCAAGGCTGTTCGTGGCCCCTGAACGAGTGGATGGATGGATCCTGGAAAACAAAGGCTATCCCTTGAAGAGGTGGCTGATGACCCCACTCTGTCATCCAACAACTTAGGCTGAGAAGAGATACAACAGGAGCCATGCCTCCACAAGGGTTGTGGTGGACAGTACCATTGGGCTGATGATGATGCGTTTCAGATGCCTGGACTGATAAAGGGGAGCATTGCACTATCCTTCAGAGTTTGTCTCTCTCTCATAGTCATCGCATGATGCGCCCTGCACAACATAGCTCTGTCAAGGGGTGACCCACTAGAGGCTGAGGAAAGTGGGGCAGCTCCACAGGCCATGGAGGATGACTCAAGGCTCAGTTGAAGATCCTGGGGAGGTGCAGGATGAGGACCTCGAGGCAGAGGACATGGACCTTCCTGGAGGCAGGGACACTAGGGATGCTTTGATCCAGCTAACCTTCAGCTAGGCATCCGAGGCATTGATGCCTCGTCAGGCCAATGGCACCATCTCCTTTGCTAACAATCAATGAATGAGAACCCAACCCAGTATTCCAGCACCACACAATGCCATTCCTTTACAAGCCTGTGCTGCACCTGGCCCCTATTCAAACAATCCAGCCAACTCAGCCCAATTAGATCAAATAAATGTTTACGTTACTTCACATGAACAAACAACAAAGAAAGTATCCATCCCTAACGCAACTGTTAATATAATTAACACAAATAATGTCACCCATGACACGCCTCTGTTGTGCTCAAGGTGCGTTCAACTTACACCTGAAGAGACTATATCTTGGTGCCCCTCCCTCACTGTCGGTGGCATTGGAGGCAGCCTGCTGACTCTGCAGTCCTGGTGGCCCTGATGATCATGGCGGGTGTCCAATGGCTGTCAGAGCCTGAGCAGGGTCTGCCTGGGGAGTTGTATTCAGCCCCATGGCTGAGCACTCCTCAGCCATCATGGCATCATCAGATTCAGCGGTCACTGGCAGAGGGGCGCAGGAGCTGGTGTCCCCATCTAGTGCGCCCTGAGAGGAGCCCACAGAGATGGCAGACAACTTGTCCATCTCCCTGCTCACCATTGATGGCTGGTCTCTCCAGCAGAAAGAATAGGTGCCTCAACCATCTCTCACACTGGGAGTGACCTCCTGAGGTCATTGCTTGTGTGAGGGCTTGCAGGTCCGAGTGCAACACCAGGAACCTCTGCCTCTCAATGAGAGTCGCCACTCTCTCAGTGGAGGAGGATGTGTGCTCGGTGTTAAGGGTGAACACAGAACTCATGCTCCGCATGGAACCCTCCATGATGGATACCATGGCGTGCAGACTCTCATGGATCTCAGCCAGGTCACCACGTGCATCCCGCTGGACATCCAGCATCTGTTGCCTGATGGATGACTCCAGAGGTTCATCATCTGCCTCAGACGCAGCATGGTCCTGGTCTCCAGCTGTGCTCCATTATCAGCTCCCTGGGATCTTTCTGCCTCTGCCAGCTCCTCATGCGAGTGTGATGTGCCCTCACCGCTGTGCATTACCTGTAGAGCCGAAGAATTAATGCCCACCGACGTGTGAGTATCCACACAGCTGGTGACTGGTTTGGAGAGATGGTGTGAGGCTGGTGCAGGTGTGATGTCTTCCTCTGAGCTCAATGGAGGTCCTCGGGGTGGCCAGCAGCTCCTGTGGATGGTGTATCTGCGGGATGAAGGCAAAAGATCAGTACATCCAGTCATCATAGTCACTATGTACATCCAGTACATCCAGTCATCATAGTCACTATGTACATCCAGTACATCCAGTCATCATAGTCACTATGTACATCCAATACATCCAGTCATCATTGTCACTATGTACATCCAATACATCCAGTCATCATAGTCACTATGCGTACTAGGCAGGCTGAGGAGACAGGTGCCAGCTGCATCAGGGCTTTAGTGGGCTCTCTGTCTATGACAGTTCAGTTTCTGATGAGAGGAGCCCAGGGTGTTTCCAGTACCTAGAGCACACACACCTGTCACCTGCACTCTTACCCTCACCCGAGACCCCCGCCTCACCGCAACTAGAGCAGCGAGCTGGCTGATTGCATTCCAGCTCCAGTGCGTTGCTTTTGTGCTTCATGAGGGTGCACAGATTTGACACTCCTCTACCTGTCCTGCGGCACTCCACAGCGTTACGACTGCTCTTCTCCTGACAGGGAAAAGTAGAAAGCCTCATTATTGTTTTGTCTCCCTGAAGGTCCTTTCTTGGTTCCGCCCATCCACCCCCCCACCCGGGCATTAGGTGGGCCTTGTCACTATGGCACAACTTACCCTGCAATGCACTGAGGCCGGTCGTGCTGACATCCCAGCCTTGGCAGGGCAGGTCTTCAGTGCCAGTTGGCATACACACTCTTAGACCCCTGAACGTTCTGAGCAACGGGCACCCACCTAAAGTTCTCAGCACAGGCCCATGCCATCTCTGCATTTACCATGGCCGTCTGCAGAAGATCATTGAACATTTTGTGGCACCACGTCGTGCCCACCGACCTGGGCAGCGGCTTCGGTCCAAGCCTTCTTGGCCAGGTGGGGCTGTCTTCTCCTGGGCTTTAAGATAATGCCACCTGGCACTGACCTCCTCGACCAGCACTCCCAGGCACTTACCTGAGAAACGGGGGGCAGAGTGTCCACCCGACTTGCTCTCCCACCTTCCATGGCCACCAGTTGCTGAGGCCATGACTGTACACCAGGACTCTTCTTGGATAGCTTCAAAACAGTTCCCTCGGCCTCCTCCACAACTCCTGGCAGCCTTCAGGGAGCAGTCTTGTCAGCAATGCTCGCGTCCCAAGAACAAATAAACTAAATTTCAGGTTTCCATCATTTGTTGGTTTTTCTTTTCCCCTTCCATCGCAAGTTAGCCAAATCACATTTGACTCTCATTGTGATAAGTTCTGTGCTATTGCAAACTGGCAGTGATTAGAGAGATAAAATATAACACAATATGTACAGGCTATAATACTTTGCCGCAACCACCAGTAAAATGAAAGTCAACTTTACTACATTATGAGTCACATGGTAAACTAAGACATGTGTGAGTCAAGTGAGAACGATGCTGGTACTGCAATCATTTATGGGAAACTTACTCCTCAATGCTGATATTTATTTCCAAGTAATTGTAGCGACTTCATCATATGTTTATTTGTCTCTCTTCCCCAGTACACATGAGTGTAGACAGTCCTGAAGAAAAAAAAAACAGTTCAGACCAGTATTCTTATTTCCCAGTTTTACTGGTGTTCCATTTTAAGGTATACAAGACCAATTCGGAACAGTATTCTTATTTCCCAGTTTTTACTGTTTCTTCCTCCTGGGAAGGCTGGCAGAACTTACTTGAACTTTTTGATGCATTACAACGCATATTGAGCCAACCTCTCCTTGTTGCATAGAGTGTGTTCAGACCCCTTCCAGGGAACTGTATTCAGTTTTGAATGCTGCATTTCAGGAAGGATATACTGAATGGCACAGGAGGCTCAAGGGACTGAATGGTCTACTTTTGCCCCTCCTGCTCCTATGTTCAGCTAATACGCCGCATTTCAAAACATCCTCAAATGCTGACATCTTTTCCAGTGATTTGTGCTTGAACCACAAATGGTGCAAATGCTACTCTCAACCTTGGTATCACTGCATTGCTATTGACCAACTCGCATGCAAGCATTTTGCAGCTATCTAAATACTTTTGACGCATAATTACTGCTGTAAAATAGGAAACAGCAACAACTTTTATTCATATGGCCCCTTCAATGTAATAAATCGTCCCAAGGCACACCCCAGAAGCATTATAAAAGAAAATATGACAATGAGCCACACAAGGAGACATTAGGACAGATGATAAAAAAATCTGGTGGGGTAGGATTTAAGGAGGAAAGTGAGGTAGAGAAGAGGAGAAGTGTAGGGAGGGAATTCCAAAGCTTAAGGCCTGGGCATGACCACCACTGGTGGATTAAAATTGGGGATGCTCAAGAGGTCATAAGTGGTGGGATGAGGTTTCATGTCTGTTTTAAAAAACTTTAATAAAGTTTATGTCACATTCATTAACATGATCCATCTCATATCACATGAGGGGGACACGTTAATAATTTTTTTATTTTTCTATTTTTGAAGTTTATTAGACTCTCAGCCCTTTTCCTGAGGCAGCACTCTGACAGATGGGGAATCCCCCCATGCCACCCGCACAGGAAAAGCGCTTCCTGTTGGGTGGGCCTTAATTGGCCCGCCCACTTAAAATGGCGGCGGGGCCCGTTTCAGCGACGGCGATTGGCTGCCCGCCCGCCGCCGAGCTGGTAGGGCCCGCCTGCCCACCAAGGGCGAAATTTTGCCCAATGTCTTTTACATCTGCCTAACAGGGGCAGAGGGGAGTGGTGGGTTACAGTTTAATCTTCCATCTGAAAGACGACATGTCCCTCAGTACTGCACTGAGGTGTTAACCTAGGTTAAGGCACGTAAGGTTCTGGTGTGGAGCTTGAAGACTTACTAACTCAGTCATCAAATAAAATGAGCACATTTTTGGACAAAGAATGGGTTGGGCGGTGGGATTGTATGTACATGTAATTAAAATTCCCAAAACTGCAGTGAGAAAGTGACTGGCTGAGAAGTATTAATTTTTAACATTTTTTATTAACATGCTATTTTTGATTAAAAATGAGATGTTATGTTATCTAAATTCTAAATCAATGTGCTGCTAAGGGTTTAGAATTCAATATCGTCCTGAATAACAGATGAGCAGTTTGTTTCATTGAAAAGCATAAGCCAAGGGCTAAGGTGCATTGTTCAGGACCCCATCAAAATTGGAAAGAAGAGAGAATCATAGTATCATGTTGCATGGGAGGCCATTCAGCCATTATGCTTGTGCTAGCTCTTTGAAGCATTATTCAATTTTTCCCACTCCAGCGATCTTTCAGCCTAACTCCGCAATTTTCTTCCCTTGAATTTTGCTGAAAAGAAAGATGTGTTGCTGAACCTTTACATCTTGCACTCATCAGGGCAAATGAAAGAATGCCAAATTTTAAACCTTTACAACAATTTGTACACCAGGAGAAAAGGTGCTGATTGGTTGGCAGGTTGACCCTGATTGGCCTAAGCATTTCCATGGAGAAAGCAATGGGAAACTATTGGCTCCCCAAGCTCCCGGGTAATTCAAAAAAAGGTGAAAGGTTTGAACATATTCCTTTTGTTTGCAGAGAATGTATGTCCCTTGGATGTCCCTTCTAGCAAGCATAAATGAGCC
Organism: Carcharodon carcharias; assembly: GCF_017639515.1. Lineage (NCBI taxonomy): Eukaryota > Metazoa > Chordata > Chondrichthyes > Lamniformes > Lamnidae > Carcharodon > Carcharodon carcharias. Next base: position 177,792,560 of record NC_054473.1, read on the forward strand.
ATGTTGCAAGTTCAACTTAAATTAGTTATTAGTGTAGCTAATAGCACACTCCGGATTGTTCAGCAATGCTGTCCAACCACAGAATCACATCAAACAGTAGATGTTTTGTTTGGGGTTTTGGAAGAGTGGGCTGGTTGAGTATGGTTGGTACTCAACTATTCATTCATTTTCCTTTTGAATGTTACTACTGAATTTGCTTCCACCACCCTTTCAGGCAAAGAATTTCGGTTAATAACAACTAAATATATAAAAGAATTTCAGCTCATTCCTTTCTAGTTATTTTGCCAATTATTTTAAATCTGTGTCCCAGTTATTGACCCTCCTGCCAGTGGAGATAATTTCTACCTATCCACGCTATCAAAGCCCCTTGTAATTTTGAACTTCTATCTAATCATTCCTTAACCTTCTCTGTGCTAAGGAGAAGAACCCCCTAGCATCGCCACACAGAATACAACTAAAAAGTGAAAATGCTGGCAAAACTCAGCAGATCTGACAGCATCTGTAGCGAGAGAAACAGAGAGAGTCAGTATGACTCTTCATCAGCTCTGAAGAGTCATACGGACTCTTCATCAGCTCTGAAGAGTCATACGGACTCTTCATCAGCTCTGAAGAGTCATACGGACTCTAAAGCTTAACTCTGTTTCTCTCTCCACAGATGCTGTCAGACCTGATGAGATTTTCCAGCATTTTCTCTTTCTATTTCAGATGCGCACCTGGAAGCGGTGAGCTATCCCTGTGACTGCGGGGTGGAGGGGGGGGTGTTGCCTGAGTCAGGGAGTGCACTCTTTCGCGCATGTGTGCAAAAGAGCGCAGAAATCTCCCTGAGGCACAGAGAGAGCTAGAGTGAGAGGAAGACTAGGCCCCAAGCCCCACAGAGGTGCCTCAGGGAGATCACTTTCACTTATAAAATATTGAAGAAAGGTAAAAGAAAATTAAGGTCATGTCCCCTCATGTGAAACTGTCACGTGAGCTGGGACATAGCTGTTAATTTTATTTAAAAAATTTCAAACACTTTAAAAACGTTCGTGAAACCTCATCCTGCCTGTGGATGAGGTTCCATGAAAAATGTGAAGGCTGCCTGGGCTCTTCACCTGCCCCACCGCCAACCTTAAGACGGGCAGCTCAGCTAATTGCTTTATTGTCTTTTTAAATGGCCTTAATAGGCCTGTGCCAGTTCGGCAGGCACGCAGCAAATGGCTGCACACCCGCCGAACTGTAAAGCTAAATGACGTGCAGTGATGTTGGGATGCATTCCCGACGTCAGTGTGTATCAATTTATGCCTCGGCGAGCAGGCCTTGCCCCCGCTTGCCGATCTGAAGATTCTGCCCTCTGTGTGTGTGTGTGTGTGTGTGTGTGTGTGTGTGTGTGTGTGTGTGTGTGTGTGTGTGAGTAAATATGAGTGAGTGAGTGAGTCTGTGCGAGTGGGTGAGTGAGCCTGTGTAAGCAAGTGAGTCTGTGTGACTGCGAGTGAGTCTGTGTGAGTGGGTGAGTGAGTCTATGTGAGTGTGAATGAATGAGTCTTTGTGTGTGTGTCTGTGTGTGTGTGTGTGTGAGTGAGTATGCGTGAGTGTGAGTCTGTGTGAGTGTGAGTGAGTGAGTGGGTGAGTGAGTCTGTGTGAGTGTGAGTGAGTGAGTCTGTGTGTGTGGGTGAATGAGCCTGTGTGAGTAAGTATGTGTGAGTGTGTGGATGAATCTACGCGAGTGCATGGGTGAGCCTGTGTGAGCAAGTGAGTCTGTGTGAGTGTGAGTCTGTGTGTGTGAGTGAGTGAGTCTGTGTGAGTGAGTCTGTGTGAGTGTGTGGGTGAGCCTGTGTGAGCAGGTGAGTCTGTGTGAGTGTGAGTCTGTGTGTGTGAGTGAGTGAGTCTGTGTGAGTGAGTCTGTGTGAGTGTGTGGGTGAGCCTGTGTGAGCAAGTGAGTCTGTGTGAGTGAGTGGGTGAGCCTGTGTAAGCAAGTGAGTCTGTGTGAGTGTGAGTCTGTGTGTGTGAGTGAGTGAGTCTGTGTGAGTGAGTGGGTGAGCCTGTGTAAGCAAGTGAGTCTGTGTGAGTGTGAGTCTGTGTGTGTGAGTGAGTGAGTCTGTGTGAGTGAGTGGGTGAGCCTGTGTAAGCAAGTGAGTCTGTGTGAGTGTGAGTGAGTGAGTCTGTGTGAGTGAGTGGGTGAGCCTGTGTGAGTGAATGAGTCTGTGTGAGTGTGAGTCTGTGTGTGTGAGTGAGTGAGTCTGTGTGAGTGAGTGGGTGAGCCTGTGTAAGCAAGTGAGTCTGTGTGAGTGTGAGTCTGTGTGTGTGAGTGAGTGAGTCTGTGTGAGTGAGTGGGTGAGCCTGTGTGAGTGAATGAGTCTGTGTGAGTCTGTGTGGGTGAGTCTGTGTCAGTAAGTGGATGAGCCTGAGAACACTCAGACTGGGAGTGAGCTGGACACACTTGCTTACACAAGCTCACCCGCACATGCCCTGCCCTCCTCCTCCTCCCTCCCAAAAAGCCTATCCACAAAGCAGGCCAGGAGGGGAGGAAAACCCAGGCTGAAAGGCAACCCACTTCCGACTCCCATTTTCATATGAATTCTGCCAAAGCCACCTCGGAGTCTATGCCATCAGGGGTGAACGCAAGGTCAGTGTTACTTAGACTCAGCACTTTATCTCAGTCCCAGTCCCCACCCCTTCCCTGGTGACCAGGACTTGGGGCCTAGTCTGTCTCTCTCTCTGGCCCTGCTTCATAAGAAAAAAAGGTTTATTGGTCAGCTCTGCTGCTCGGCACTTCTTAATGGTAAGTTTTATTAATTACTCATTTTTAAAAAATATCAGTGTATTGCTTTGGCATTGATTTTTCTTTTTTAATTCATGTTTAATGTTGTGAAAACCTTCCCTTTCTGAGATTTGGTCATCAGCTGTTTGAGTGAGAAAAATAATTGAAATATGGCCCCTCACATGAAAAGATTGGGCAAGCCTGGAATAGACTATTAGACACAACAAATCTTCTTTTTGACTGACCTCAATGCGACCTATTGTCTTCTCATCACATCCCTCAATTACTTGTCTGACTAGGAATGTATTTAATAGCCACCAGAACCAATACTGAGTGTTCACTTCAATGGCCCGCCCTTGGGAATATATTCCTTAAAACCTTTGGATGAAAAATTTCCTCCTGACTTGTTAATGTTTCACGTTTGTTCCCTGGTATTTTAATACTTCAGTAGAGTGTAAGTGTAAATGGATCTGCTTCATCAAAGCCCATCATAATGTTGAAACTTAAATTAAGTCACTGAAGTCTTTCTTTGCAAAATTAACTTTTCGTTATTGTTGTGTTTTGCACTAAGACTTATGTATGCTCAGCTGCAGGCAGCCATTATGAAGGGTTCTCAAAATTCCCACATTTTTCATATCATCAACAAGGATATGACTTTTGGACTTTTATGGCAGAGAACCCAACTGCTGAGTTAAGTGCAGAACCCTGCTGACAGGAGGCTAGGCCCATGAAGGCCTGGGACTGGACATGCCCGGGCTTGTTGAGAGCAGTGTGGATTGTTGCCTGAAAACCAGACAATGAGAGGAGACAGAATACGCATTCTTCCCTTTAAAACAATCAACCCAGAGATAGACTTCATCTTACACGAAACTAAAGCCCATCAAAATCTTGCATAAATAATCGCTACTAGCTACTAAGGCAGGAAGGCAGCAATCAATGCACTTAAGCAAACCTATCAATAATCCACAAATACAATGGCTTTCAGTTCAAGACTAGTTACGGGGACAGGGAGACAACAATAAACATCATGCAAGCCCATTAAAAACAACGAGACAACAATCACCTGAAGAAGCCTACCAAAATCAGACAAAGAACTAACCTTGATTTGGATTGAGATAAGAAATTTAAAAAAAACAGTATAACTGGGCCACCAGTTATGAAGGAGGAAGGGTGAGCAGTTTTGGCGCGGTTGAAGCAGAGTTTAAGCAGGGAGACGGAGCTGAGCCAAGTGGAGGAAGGAGGTCTGGAGGTTTGCAGGCCCGCAGGCAACATCACGGCGAGGGGCATGGGGTGGCAGGCTCAACCGAAGATAACAAGGCCACAACCTCAGCCCTCCACGAAGACCGACCACCCACAACCGCGTCCTCCACCCAACTGAAGAACCTTTGCAGATTCCACAGACCAGGACCACGTGGGGACGGCAGGCCCCAGAGAACACAAAGAGCGTACCCCAAAAACTGTAACCGGCTTACCTGGCTGGATTTCGAACTGTCAAGGAACCCTGGTTGGTGAGCATGATCCCTGACCTCTCCTAGTTCAATTTAGTTAGGTTTTGGGGGTGGGACAAGGGTAAAGGGATTAGTAGCGTGATTTTCCCTCGTTATGCCATGTGTTCCCCTTTCTTAACTAAGTACTTTGTAGGTCTGTATAATCTCAGTGTAATCCTAATGTTATAAGCTCATTTGTGACTTCAATAAACCCATTTTTTCTTTCTTGCACCAATACCAGTTGTCTGCTGCACTGTGTCACAACCCCCAAATAAGTCCAAGGTCTAGAACACAGGGAGTGGGAGTGATTCGGATCGCTCAGAAGTCAGAGGTGAAGCTGACACACACCATCCCCCCCAACAATTATTGAACAACTTTATTTACCACCTCCCCAACAGAGAGGGCAGCAGTGTTGGGTGGGGGGGGGGTCCCACATTACACTCCCTCCTCACTCAAAAAACAACAACTTATACATCAAAATATAATGTGGTGCATGTATATAATTTCTCAGAATATCATATGACTAAACCAATGTCAACAATATCTGACATTTAACAGGTTGAGTTGCTCATTTATTTCCACTGTAACTGCAACCAAAACTCACACGAGCGATATTACCAGAGTAATTTACATGTAAAAAAAATTGTTTTCTCTTAACACCATCACAAATTTAACAAAAAAGTCAACATTCGAAAGAAAGAATGAAAAGAGAAATGTATTTCTTCTTCCTTCTTAGATACTTTCAAGTAATCTGTCTGGCTTCTTTCTCCTTCTATTTCCATTAATTTGAGTCTGCTCTCGCAACACCTCTGTGTGAAAACTTGAACCTTGAGGGACCCCCTCCATGCCCGCCCCCCCACCCCCACCAATTGGGAGTGCATGAGCAACCCCAATAGAGTTTGCTTTTCGGGGCTCTCTGAGTGAATACCAGCGATGGTGGGATGAGGTCCTCAAGTGAGCATTTATTGCCCATTTAATGGCCTCAATCAACAGCAGGGTGGGAAGCAGTCCATGTCCAAACGCAGCAAGACCTGGACAATATTCAGGCTTGGGCTGACAAGTGACAAGTAATATTCCAGCCACACAAGTGCCAGGCAATGCCCATCCTCAACAAGAGAGAATCTAACCATTACCCCTTGATGACCAATGGCATTACCATCGCTGAATCTCCCACTTTCAGTATCCTGGGGGTTACCATTGACCAGAAACTGAACTGGGTTAGCCTTATAAATACTATGATTATAAGTACAGGCCAGACCCTGCAGTGATTACTTCACCTCCTGACTCCCCAAAGCGTGACCACTGTCTACAAGGCACAAGTCAGGAGTGTGATGGAATACCCTTCACTTGCCTGGATGAGTGCAGCTCCCACAACACTCAAGAAATTTGCACAAAAACAGAATTACCTGGAAAAACTCAGCAGGTCTAGCAGCATCGGTGGAAAAGAAAAGAGTTGACGTTTTGAGTCCTCATGATCCTTCAACAGAACTGAGTGAATATTAGGAAAGGGGTGAAATATAAGCTGGCTTAAGGTGATGGGGGTGGGGGGTTGGGGGGGGGTGGGTGGGTGTGGTGGGGGGGGGGGGGTGGTGGGGGTGGGGGGAGAGAAGGTGGGGTGTGGTTGTAGGGACAAGCAAGCAGTGATAGGAGCAGATAATCAAAAGATGTAACAGACAAAAGAACAAAGAGGTGTTGAAGGTGATGATATTATCTAAACAAATGTGCTAATTAAGAATGGATGACAGGGCACTCAAGGTATGGTCTCCTCTACATTGGAGAGACCAGACTTAAACTGGGCAACAGCTTTGCAGAACACCTGCGGTCTGTCCGCAAGAAAGACCCAAACCTCCCTGTCGCTTGCCATTTTAACACTCCACCCTGCTCTCTTGCCCACATGTCTGTCCTTGGCTTGCTGCATTGTTCCAGTGAAGCCCAATGCAAACTGGAGGAACAACACCTCATCTTCCGACTAGGCACTTTACAGCCTTCTAGACTGAATATTGAATTCAACAACTTTATATCTTGAACTCCCTCCTCCATCCCCACCCCCTTTCCATTTCTTCCCCCTTCCTTTTGTTTTTTCAATAATTTATATAGATTTTTCTTTTCCCACCTATTTCCATTATTTTTAAATCTTGTATGCCCTGCTAGTCTTTCCACCCCAACCCCACTGGAGCTGTACCTTGAGTGCCCTGCCATCCATTCTTAATTAGCACATTTGTTTAGATAATATCACCACCTTCAACACCGCTTTGTTCTTTTGTCTGTGACATCTTTTGATTATCTGCTCCTTTCACTGCTTGCTTGTCCCTACAACCACACCACCCCCCTCCACTTCTCTCCCCCCACCACATCCGCCGCCCCCCACCTTAAGCCAGTTTATATTTCACCCCTCTCCTAATATTCACTTAGTTCTATTGAAGGGTCATGAGGACTTGAAACGTCAACTCTTTTCTTCTCCGCCGATGCTGCCAGACCTGCTGAGTTTTTCCAGGTAATTCAGTTTTTGTTTTGGATTTCCAGCATCTGCAGTTTTTTGTTTTTAACTCGAGAAGCTTGATGCTGTCCAGGACAAAGCAGCCTGCTTGATTGGCAGCCCATCCACAAAGATTCACTCCTTCCACCACTGACGCACAGTGGCAGCAGTGTGTACCATCTAAAAACTGCACTGCAGAAACTCACCAGGGCCCCTTAGGCAGCACCTTCCAAACCCACGACTACTACCATCTAGAAGGACAAGGGCAGCAGATAGATGGGAGCACCACCATCTGGAAGTTCCTCTCCAAGTCACTGACTATCCTGACCTGGAAATATATCGCTGTTCCTTCACTGTCGCTGGGTCAAAATCCTGGAAATCCCTCCCTAACAACGCTGTGCATGTACTTACACCATGTGGACTGCAGCAGTTAAAGAAGGCAGCTCACCACCACCTTCTCAAGGGCAATTGGGGATGGGCAATAAATGCTGGCCTAGCCCACATCCTGGAAATGAATGAAAAGAATGCCGTCCACAAGCCTCCCTGAACAGGCAGAGATGGGAAGGTGGCAGGTTCTCCAGCCGCCTCCTGATTAAATGCCCCTCACCACCAAACTCGCCAAAGGGAGTCCATTAAATTCTGCCCATAGCTTCAGTCTTTGGCCAATTGATTTTAACCTTGACCGACTTTGAGAAAAAAAAGCTTTTATTTGTTTAGCATTTTTTAACCAGATTTCCAGATTAAAAATGACTTGCAGGAAGTGCCAAGGAAATCAAGGGCAGAATTTTCTGCCTGTCGAGCAGGCGGGCCCGACCCAATCTCGGACGGGCGGGGAGCCGATCCCCGTCGGAGAAGCGGGTCCTGCCGCCATTTTAAGTGGGCGGGCCAATTACGGCCCACCCAGCGTGAGATCCGGCGGGAAGCGCTATGCACTCCCTGAGCAGGCGGGGGTGGGGGGGATTCCCTAAAAGCGAGAGTGAGCTCTTTCCCGCAGGCGCACGAAAGAGCGCACATCCCCCTGAGGCTAAGTGCAGCCTCAGGGAGATCGCTGAAACTTTGAAAAAGATTAAAAATAGGAAAAAAACATTCCCTAACATGTCCCCCTCGTGTGACACATGAGATGGAACATTTTCATAATTTACAGTAAAACTTTATTAAACTTTTTAGAACCCTGCATGAAACCTCATCCCGCCGGTGGATGAGGTTTCATGTTTTTTCTATTTGCCGCCGGGGCTCCTGGTCCTTTAATTGTTTAAATGACCCTGTCAACGGCCTCAATTGGCCATTGACAGGTCGGCGGGCACACAGCTGATTTTTGCTGCACTCCCACATTCCTGAAAATTTAAATGGAGTGGGGGGACATCGGGGGTCCCACCCCACATCATCCTGCATCATTTTACGCGTTGGCGAGCAGGCCCCGCCCCCCAGCTCACTGACGGCAAAATTCTGCCCCAAGATCTGTTTTAAAATCTGAACCCAAACTCATTCAGGTAATTCCTCAATTTCTCTGTTCCCAGTGCAGGCCAGGAATGTTAACCAAGTCATGATTTTCAACGCATTCATGTTAATGGATAGAAAATCACAGGTGGAGTCAGGGTGAGGCATGTATGTGAGGAGTGGCTGGAGGGCAAGGGTGTCTATAAATTTGTATTATATGCTTCAGGCATCTGTCAGGAGCTCAGAAGTGGAAGATTTACCCGTCTTTCTGCAATGATCCTTAATTTAAAGCCAATATTTGCATTAAACCTTTGTCTGTCTGTGGGGGCAGGGGGTTTGGTTCACCCAGTTGTCTAGCTGACTAGAGAACGTCAGAAAGAACATGCGTTTGCCCCCTTACAGGCTGTGGTAGTTCATGGAGGCCAGCCTCCTTACCTTGCTCCGTGCTTGCAGAGTGGTGGCCCTCAAACTAAATGTATCCGGTTGTATCTCTTTCTAATGGAGAAAGATGTCTGTGGTCCTTTGTGGACTATGGCTAATGACCTTACCTTGGCTATCTACAATACGTCAATATACCCCGCACTTTGAAAAGTTGCTCCTATGTGTGATGGAAACTGGTTTCCCACCTGGGAGTGGTGAATCATTAGGGGTGTGGGACACTGCGTACACCTCTGTTTGCAGACTAAGAAAAGGCACTTTAGCACACCGCAGTGCTTTTCTAAGCAAACACAGTAGAGTGTGTAGGGGGACTGAATCCGTGCCTGAGTAAATGTTCCCTTCAAATGAACCTTCTCATTAACAGGATGACCACTAACTGGCATGCACCGTACTGGGCTCGCGAGCTGCCCACTGTTTGACATTGACTTATTTATACAATGTCTCTTCCAAGAGGGAACCAGCCTATCATTTTCAATGTGCTGCTTTATACACGTGGGCAGTGTAACAGAAATGAATATTTAAGGCGGTTAATCAAAATTCAACGTGTTTCAGTTAAAAATAGTAATATAAAGGCAGCCTGGTGGTGTAATATGAAAGGGTATTAGTGCAGAACACCATATAATAGTGGACACTCGTTTAATTCTCCTCTTCCTCCTTCCTTGAATCCATACCTGATCATTTGGCTTCCATGGGGAATGACAGTGGGGAAAATGGAACCAGGTCAATCTCTCATATGCTACTCCCAGCCAGTAATTCGTATTTTTTTTCACTTTCCAATTCTGATGAAGGGTCTACTTTCGAAAATGTCTTTTTTTCTCTTTTTAGATGCTGATTGTTCTTCTGTATAATTCCAACATTTTCTATTTTTATTTCAGATATGCACCTTTTAGCTCGATCTAAACGGACTCAAAAACTATAGAAGCAGTTTAAAGTAGGAAGTCCTGTGTTGTTAAGAGAGATGTCGAGGCTTGTAGAAAGTTAGCACAGGAAGTTGGCATGCTGCTCCAGCAACCAATGAGGAAGGGCAAGCGGTATGTCGACCTATATTGCAAGGCAGTTGGAATTAGAGTATTGCAGTCTTGCTGCAATTGGACAGGGCTCTTGAGAGGCCACATCTGGAGCGCTATGTACAGCTGTGGGGTGGGGTTGTGAGGTCCCGCCAGTGGCGGGCTGATCAGAAAAATTTGGAGTGCGGCCAAAAGGCTGTTTCCCAGGGACGTGAAAATAGTTTGAGATCTTCTGCTCCTGACTTTCATGGTGGGCCAGGTAGCTAGCTGTGCCATGTTGGGTAACATATTTGCATGCATTTGAATATTATGAATACTTATCAAAAACCTAGTTCACCGAAATCATGCAAACCTCCCCCCCTACCCCCCGCACCCACCACCCACACCACCACCCCCCTCCCCCACCTCCCCCTAGCCCAATGCCCCTCTTTTATATCAAATGGCCATGCCGGTGGCAAATTAGACCGATGTGAAAGACGACTGGATATAAGTTACATGCACCTAGCCAACTGCACTTCACTCATGAACTTGAGGTTTATGTGCGCAGCGCTTGCCTACCTTTCACGTTGCTGCGTTCATGGCTGCTCCAACTCTGTGCCAAGGCTGCTCAGGCAAGACCAGTGGGAAGGCGACAGGGAGGCTGCCGGAAGGCATAGACTTGACTGTGAGGCAGGGGTGAGACAAGACAGAGGTAGGGGAAGGAGCTGGAAGGCAAAGGCTTGACTTGGGGGGTGTTGACTGGACCCCGGAGTGATAGGTGGACAGAGACACACGACTAGGGAAGGGTGTGCAGAGACACATGGATGGGGGGGGAATGACTGGGGAAGGGTAGACACATGACTGGGGTGATGACTAGAGAAGGGTGCACAGAGACATATAACTGGGTTGGGATGGGGGTAGTTAGCCAACTTCTTGGGCAATTTTGCACCAATTTAGAGGGCTGTTCTTGGCAAGCCTGTCCTGGGCCCAGTGGAGGGAAGGGAAAGGCATGTCCATTCTGTGGCAGTCATACCAAGCAAGGTATTCAGGGTGTGGTCAGTCCCTCACACACTTCAGTCCTGGGGGCAAACGGCACAGTCACAGTCAGGGGAGGCCACTGCAGCCTGTAGATGGGAAACAGGTAGTACAGTGGGGGGTCACTCAATGGTTTCACGGGGGTATCTTGGTACATCACAGTGCATAGGCTCTCAAGATTGGGCGGAGTCAGGTTGACATGGTTCAGGAGGGAGGACAGGATATCAACAACAATCACAATGAGATCCAGGATTAGAGGGGGAGAAAGGAGGGTGATTGGGGGAGGGAAACGTGCACATTATGCTCTTCCAGCATGATGGAAGGACTTTAAGGGAGACAGGGGCTGGGGGCAGTAGGGGCGGGGAGGCAGTGAGTTGGAAGCTGGGCCTGTAATAATACCTGAGGATCACTATTTTGGAAACCGGTCCAATGACGCAGTGAAAAAATAAGCTGTATAAAAATATCACCAGGGGAGGGGCCTAAGGGCTTGTGGGAGGAGTCGGACACTGCACTTCTGGGCTGAATGAAGGGGCGCCCTACTAATATACACTTTATTAAATGGAGCTTACTGCACAGCTGAGAAACGTTGGGAAGACTCTAATGCCAAATGAAGGATTTGGGTACTTTAACTAACGGTGCCTATTCGTGCAAGACTCCATTCCACTCTGGGGCCAGATTTTGATTTGGTTCCAATGACCATTTGTCCCTCTCATAGGAAAGCGCAACACTCAGAAGGATCCAACTGTAAAGGGACGACAGCTAAAGTGCATACACCTTACACTCCAAAACCCCCACACCTCGGAGCTGACAGGTCCTGGCTTTACACGCCTCCATGCCAACAGTCATTAAATTAGTGCAAGATTGGGCCCTAGCCTGATCCAAAGGAATCAGCCTGACAGAGCCCTGACTGAGAGCGCTAGCGTCTGGCTGCACTCATCCAGATCCAACACTCTTTATGAAAGCAATGTCATTCCTGGATCCTTTGTGGGATGAATGGGTGTCAGCGGGGGAGGGGAAAGGTGGCAGTGGGTTGCAGGGGGCACTTTCATTGATGCTCAAGGCTGTGCTACAGCTGCAAGAGATGATCTGGGGACGGGATGGCTGGAATGAAGGCTATCTGGCTATCCAAATATTTCACAGTGACCCCAACTAGCTTGTGACTGGAAGGTGATCATTGCAGGGTTCAGTTCAATCATTTATCTGTTCAATGTTTCCACAGAGATGAGCAGGAGTGGAGAATGGATGCAGCAGGCAAAGCTAACTTTTTTCTGGCAATCTGGCAACTGAGGGGGAGAAGAAGGGCCTGTCGCCATCAGGCAGGGCAAAGGGAAGAGCCTCACCCTGAGGAACATGGGCCAATGGGCCCCCATGAAGACCCAGGAACTGAGGTTGACAGACTCAATCCACGGAGGCATTTGGCACAAAGATGCTTCTTGTGCCAACAGATGAGTAACTGACAGTGCCGCAGATGCCTTCACTTGTCAAAGGATATGGTTGCTCACATCTGCAATATTCTTCAGGAGGGTCTGGTGCCGCATGGACTGGGAGGCCGTCCATTGCCAGTGCCTCTAAAGGCAACTGTCGCACTCAGCTTCTTTGCTAATAGCTAAGGGCTCCACTAGGGACCTCTGTGGTATATCCGAAGCATCTGCTGTTAAATGCATCCAAAAGGTAACCGGCGCCCTATTCAATAAGGCACACAATTATGTCTAGTTCTCCCTGGATGAAACCAACCAGGCTGCCAGAGGAGTGGGGTTTACAATGATCCCCAGCTTCCCACAGGTGCAGGGTGCCATCACATGTGGCTTTAAGAGCTCCCTGGCACAACCACTAAAATTTATCAACAGAAAAGGCTTCCACACATGCTCAGCTGATCTGTAACCACCAGAAGCAGGTCTGTGTGAGATATCCTGGGAGCTCCCATGACTTTACATCTTGAGTCATTCACAGAGACAGATCTTTGAGGGTCCTCAGCACATCCCTTTTTGGTGACAAAGACTACCCGCCAAAGAGGTGAGTGATGATGCCCATTTGGCAGCCGCAAAGTGCGTCAGGGGAGAGCTACAATATGGTTTCTTCTGCAACACTTCCTTGATTGAGCAGACTATTGGCAAGTTGGAAGATGCATTTCCGATGTCTGGACTGGTCAGGCAGCACACTCCAGTGCTCTCCCCAAAGGGTCTCCCGCATCACGGTGTCTTTCAGCACTCTACACAACCTGGCACTACAAAGGTGGGATGAGTTGCCAGATTGAAGAGCTTCATGTCTGCTCTGAGGAGAATGTTGAGCGGGCTAAACTCAATGAGCGTGAGGAAGCAGGCGCTCCAGAGGAGGAGGCCATAGCACAGGCCAGATGCAGCAGACATGCCCATGAGATCCTTATAACCACAGGTTTCAGGATGATGATGATGACTAGCACATACAAGACTCTCACCTGTGCCCTCCATGCTGCCTTGACATGAACAGCTCCATTGCTATCCTCAACATCTCAATCAAGGACATCAATCTCAGAACGAGTGGTCACAACCTTGTGTGGTGATGGCCCATCCTCGGAATGCTAGACAGCCTCTGGAGCATGTGGCTGCTCTGTTATGGGATCATAACTCCACCAGCGCTCACTGTGAGCAGAGTAGAGAAGGTGCAGCCTCTTCAAGCATCTCACCAACATTCCACTGCCTATGGCAGCCTTCAGGAGGCAGGAGCAGCTCTGCAAACCTCAGTGCGCTCTTGGCAGTATGCCTGGAGTGTGGTTAGGCACCTCAAGGAGGACAATCCTCACTTACTGGTTCTCGCTTTGATATCTGAGTTCTAATCTGAATCCAGACTGTGGCTTCTCTCCATGGGCACTCCCTCACGTAAGATTAGTGTTCAGGCCTAGTCAACATACTGAGTCCCCAACATGGGATCGTTCTTTAGGACTCAGTGATCTATCACTCTCAGTCATGGATGCAAACCTATGAGTCAAGTCACCTTTGTGCACTCTGTGAGAGCTTCAGCAGCATCGTCTGATCACTGGCAGTCACTCAGGACCATGCCTTCACCTGGACTATCCCAACTTACTGCGCAGCCTAGCCTTTTCATCTGTGGGCTTGAGAACACAGACACTACATTTAGGCATTGATTAGTTAATTCTTTGATAATAAACAGCACACATCAGATCAAGTGGATCTTAGCCCTGACCCCATTAGAGGCCTCCACATTTTCATTCCAGAAGTCTCAGATTTGCACACGGAAACCGGAAACATTGTGGCATTCTCCCTATCATATGACCATATCGATTGCCCATCGGAGATCTGGCTCAGGAGCTTTGGCAAGCCACACTAGCCAGACCTTCAGGTCCAGAGCAGCATCCTCCCATGTAATAGTCCGTCATCTGGACCTTGACACACACTTCTGACCTCGTATAGTCAATTCCCTTTAGCGGGCATTTCAGGAGTCACCAAGTGTTGGCTAGAGCCATAGCTCTGCATTATGCAGGTGGAGAAGTGGGGACCGCTATAGGGCTGATGAGTATCTATAAACGCAGACAAGCCATTATGCTGCAGGAGCGCATAAGGTCCCTGGATATTTGTGGATATGTAATTCACACTCAAACCTGAAAGCCATTACATGGAGGCCATTGAAGGATGCACCGAGTGAGATTGACTCCAATGCAGCTCACCATTAAAACCAGTAAGATCCACTTTGACCATTCTTCAGTGCAGAAACATCAGGTGAATAAACCAGACTGTAGCGTCTATACTCATGAGGCCACATGATATCATCCTCTGACACAAGTCTCAGATATGCATTGCCCAACCACCATATTTCTGGAGTCAGAGGCCTTGCTCAGAAAGGTGATGCACTGTAATGAGATGGTGCAAGACACCAAAGAACTGAAGCACCTGATGGAAGATATATGAGGAGGGGAGGCCTCTGCTACACTTGCATGACCTCGGAATATTGCATCAGATAGAAGAGCCATTCATTAGATGAGAAGTTCACAGAAACAAAATATATTTATATATGTGCAAAGTATGTACAGTTAGTGAACACCTGTGCCACCTTTCCGCTCTCAAAATTTCTTAACTTTTCTTATCCTACCACTACATCTAGGTGCATCCCCAACATCTGCAGCAGAGGTGGAGGCAGCCTGCTGACTACTATACTCTGTTACCTATGATGACCATGGCAGGCATCCTCTGGAGGGCTGAGGCCTGCTTTGGGCCTCCTGTGAGGTAGATGCACCTTCTTCGGTCTCAGCACTGGGGTTGATGAGGTCACAGGCAGAGGGGATTTGGAGTGGCTGGTCAGCCCAGGAGAGTCCTGGGTGGATGGGCCCAGAATGTTCAGCTGATGGTCCTCCTCCCTGTGGATGCCTGAGGGCCCATCCTGACTCCCTTAGGAGAAGGGGCTCCTGGAGGGAGATTAAGGTGCCCCGTCCCCCTCTCGCCTAGCCACTGCTAGAATGTTCTCATGGCTGAAGCAATGGTGTGCTGGTCCCCGTGCATATCCGACAAAATCTACTGGACCATGGTTTCCACGGCAATCGCCACCCTCCCAATGGTGTCCACGATACGCTGGCATGTCGATACCACGACATCAGACTGAACTGTGCCACCTTTCCCACCCGCCACCCCACTTATTCTCCAGAGTGGAAAATTCTGCCTTGGTATTCATACCTGAGGAACAATTTCCTTGCCTTAGAGCGGGTACAGAGAATGCTCACTAGATTGATTTCAGGGTTGATCTATGATGAGGTGTTGAGTAGAATGGGCCTACACTCACTGGAATTTAGAAGAATGAGAGATGATATCATTGAAACAGATAAGATTCTGCTTTCTACCCTTAATGTCACCATTAGCACATTCCTTAGCTAATATCACCACCGTCAACACCCCTTTGTCCTTTTTTCTATGACATCTTTGGCAATCTCTTCTTTGCCTCCACCTGTTACTGGCCCTCTATCCAGCTCTACCTGTCCCACCCCCCTCAACCAGTTTCAATTTCACCTCATTTCTAGTTTTCCATCGTTCTGATGAAGAGTCATACGGACTCGAAATGTTAACTGTGCTCCTCTCCGCAGATTCTGTCAGACCTGCTGAGTTTTTCCAGCTATGTTTGTTTTTGTTTTTGTTTCAGATTTCCAGCATCTGCAGTATTTTGCTTTTATCTTAGATTCTGAGGGTGCTTGGCAGGGTTGGTACTGAGAGGCTGGAGATCTGGAACCTGAGGGCACAGTCTCAGGATAAGGCGTTAGCCATTTAGAACTGGAAGGAGGAGAAATATTCGGAACTCTCTACACCAGAGGGCTTTGGATGTTCTGTTGTTGAGATCGGTAAAACTTTGAATTCTAAGAGAATTAAGAGATATAGGAGGTGGGCAGGACTGTGGAGTTGTGGTTAAAGATAAGCCCTTATCTTATTGAATGGCAGAGCAGGCTTGAAGAGTTGTGTGCCCACTCCTGTCCCAACTGTTAGGCTTTCATGTTCTTAACACAGCTGGATGATTTCAAAAGAATAGCAAGAGTGAAAGTGGCAAAGAAGAAAGATACAAGGGGCATGTGAGGGACCATCACTGTGCACTGTTAGATATCAACAATCTTTGTAGTCTTTGCTCTGTGTGCATCACTCTCACCTTTGAGAGAGAAAATTGTTAGATTCAAGTACCCCTCCAGAGACTTGAGCACATAATCCAGGACTGTATCCTTCAACAAACAACACTAAAGACACAGATTTTTGGCTCATTATTCCATTTTTTTTTTGTTCATAAATTAGCTGCTGTGTTTCCACACATGAAAGCACCTTTAGGGAGAACTGATGTCGTGCCAGATGGATTGATTCATTCATAGAGTAAGATTGTCATTGTGAGACAGAAGTAGGCTATTTGATCCATCAAGTCTGTATTGGCTTTCTGCAGAGCAATTCAATCTGTCCCATTCCCACTGTTCTACCCCAATAGCTCTGCAAGTTTATTTCCTTTAAGTGCCCATCCAAATTCCTTTTGAAATTATTCATTGTCTCCATTTCCACCACCCTCATAGGCAAAGAGTTCCAGGCCATTATCACTCACTGCATAAAAAAAAGTTCTTCCTCAAATTGCCTCTGCATCTCTTGCCCAAAACTTTAATACACATAGTCCTTCTGCCATGGGAACAGCTTTTATTTGCCTATGTTATCTAAACCTATCACGATCTTGTACATGCTATCAAATTTCCTGTCAACCTCCTTTATTCCAAGGAGAACAACCCCAACTTCTTCAACCTGACCTTGTAGCTAAAATCCCACATCCCTGGAACAATTCTGATAAATCTCCTCTGTACTCTCTTAAGGACAATCACATTTTTCCTAAAGTGTGGTGACCGGAATTGGACACAATAGTCTAGTTGTGACCTAACCAGAGATTTATTGGCTTATTTTCCTTTCTTTCTATCCAGGTCTTAATATGCTGTTTGGAGGCATGTCAAGTACATCTGCAAGACATGAACTGATCCATCATAGAGGTCAGTGTTTCTTCCTTAACCAAAGCCTTTCACACACACAGACACACATATATACACACATACACATACACACACCTACATGCAAGCAGAAGGTTTTGTTTTTGGTATTGCTCATATTGGCTGCACAGTTAGATTTATCCCTGTATCAATTAAATTGTCTGGGCATAGAGAGCTCAGCAAGTTGTTGCTAATTCCACTGCTTCAGCTGAAACGCACCTCTAGGACCATCCTAATGGCATTCCATAGGATATACCACCGATCCCAGAGGATCCTGGTAGAGGTGCCTTGACCCACAATTGCCATTCCAACAAGTGCCTGAAGGTTTTTTTTGCAGAGGCAGTTAGTTTGTAAAAATATAATTTATCCATTTTCATTAAAGAGTTTCTAAATAAAAAAGCCACTTTTTATTACCTTAGATGCTTGTGTGAGTGACACTTCAAAACTATCAGGTCCCAACACAGCAAAACAAGTTATTAATTACAAAATATAGCTAATGTAAAAAACCTGGAGTAATTGTTCAGAGGTGGCCATGTTGTATATTAATTTTAGACATGTTCTGGCAAATGTACCGTGTTTTTATTCCCTGGGTCTCTACATTTGCAGATTGTTCATAAAAATAGATGGATGGAGCATAGATGTTATTAATTTAATATTCGCTGATGCCCCTTTGAGGAAACTTTGTAATGATACCACCTTAACTGCTTTGCAAACAGCAGTGATTTCTTCAAAGATTGTACAACACTTATGAGATTTTATAATTGCGACTTATAAAGCCTCAGAGTTTACATAAATTACACCGATGATATATATGTTAAATAAACATGGCCAAACTATAACTAATTCCAACAGGAAGGAGAAGTGTTAAAAAGCTTTGAACTATTTCTGGTAGGTTTACCAATGAATAATTGGTAAATTTGATGTGCAGTCATGTATTAGTGTCCCAGGTCATTGAAGAACATGCTCTAAAAGTAGCCACCAAAATAACCAAAACAAAAACAGAATTACCTGGAAAAACTCAGCAGGACTGGCAGCATCGGCGGAGAAGAAAAGAGTTGACGTTTCGAGTCCTCTTGACCCTTCGACAGAAGGACTCGAAACGTCAACTCTTTTCTTCTCCGCCGATGCTGCCAGACCTGCTGAGTTTTTCCAGGTAATTCTGTTTTTGTTTTGGATTTCCAGCATCCGCAGTTTTTTTGTTTTTACCAAAATAACTAGTCTGCTCTCAAGTGCTCAGCAAATCCTCTACTCAGGCAAACTTTACTGATAGTGGTTGGATTTTTGCTGCAATTAATCATGAAATCTGCCAAACAGCTGAATCCAGTGCCGAGTCAACAACAGCGAGATAGCCAAATAGAGCACCATTTGGAACTAAGCTTATGAATTGCACATACACACACTGCCCAATGATGGCTCATAAAGACTGAAGAAAGAAGCAGAGAAGAATAGGAACTTAAATTAAAACCAAATAAGCAGATAAGGAAATAATACTGATTTGCCAGTAATTGTACTGTTACAATATGCCAGCTGTACTTCAAAACTATTAAAAATATTGGTCTGAAAATGTCTTTTGGCTTATTTTCATAAATTCACATTTTAACGCTGTCACATTTGGTCCCCCTGTCTGTTATTTTAACTTAGGTGTTAACCACTTCGCTTTAAACAACTTCATCAGAATGATACCAGCTATGAGGGACAGTGTTGTGGCAAGACTAGAGAAGCTGGGGTTGTTCTCTTTAAAGCAGAGAATGTTGAGGGACAATTTGGTGGAGATGTCCAAAATTATAAGATGTTTGTTTACAAGCTAATGAGAGTAGGCTTCAGTGTGACACATATTTGGGCAGAGTTTCCATCTGACAGAGTTTGAGAAAACATTGAATTTGAAAGGCTAACGTTGTCTAACATGGAGTAACAGGAAGCCAGTCGGAAGAACTGTTGCGGAGTTGTTGCTTATTGGCCTTGAGGTTTTTAGCAATTGGCAAGTGAATGTTTTGGCTGCTCCAGAACTAGTTAGTTCTGAATTATTATATAACTTAAGGGTGCCAGAAAGTTTTGATAGAAATGTTTTTAATGTATTCTTGACTGAATTCTGGCTTGGAATGCAAGTGCATTTTGCTCGTTTATAAATTCCATCCCTTCATAATATTTTTCTGCTTCTTTGGCAGGAGAGAGTGGCAGCAACAAAAGAAGGAAAGAAAAAAAATCTGCATAAAGTTACACTGAGCCCGTAGCTGGTGCTCATGCTCCACAACAGCCTCCTCCCAGCCCTCTTTATCAAACTCTATCAGCATATTCATCAATTCTATTTCCCTCATGCTTTGCTTTGCATGCATCTATCCTACTCATTTCAACCATTTCATGTGATAGCAAGTTCTATATTCTTACCACTCTCTGGATAAAATGTGAGTTCAATTAATACATTTAAACCTGGGATCAATAGATTTTTGCTGGCCAAAGGTATTGAGAGAAAGAAACTAAGGTGAGTGGTGTTACAGCCGGGATGGGATGAGTGTGCCCCACCACTCCACAGGTCTCAACATTAGTTTAAAAGTTTAATTTACTCCCCAAAATGGCCAATTGTTTACATTCACTGGTACCCAGAATAAAAGAGACTTTAACCAGGCTTATTTCAATAAACAACAAACATATTTGTTTATTATGAAAGCAATCTTGTCAAATGGAAAGTCAAAGCTCATCAACATACAGTATGGAATACGAAATTATACTAATTACTCTTTTGAGATACCCTAAGTACACACACACACACACTCACGCACACTCTTTCTCTCTCCCACACACACACACGCTTTCTCTCACACACACACACTCTCTCTCACACACACACACTCTCACACACACACACACTCACGCACACTCTTTCTCTCACGCACACACACACACACACGCTTTCTCTCACACACACACACTCTCTCTCACACACACACACACACACACACACACACACACACACACTCTTTCACACACACACACACTTTCTCTCTCTCTTCTAGAGTGTCCTTAGTCCTTGAAGACAAACCATTTTCTGTGATTAAAGTGTTCGTGACAGTGGATGGAGCTAGCTCACATCCATGACCTCATCAAATGGTGGTACAAGGGGCTGAATAGCCTATTCTTGTTCATATGCACTAGAGAAGTTTCTCCTGAATTCCTTATTGGGAACTGGTGACTATTTTATATCTAAGGTGTTTTGGTTTGATTGGGTGAGCACAAATGCAGCAGCAATTAGGAGGAGACAGTGGCATAGTGGTAATGAAACTGGGCTGTAATTCAGGGGCCTAGGGACAGGAGTTCAAATCCCACTATTACAGCTGGTGGGACTTGAATTCAATCAATAAATCTGGAATATAACACTAGTCTCAGCAATGGTGATCATGAAATTGTCATTGCCACTTGGTCTGGCCTGCATGTGACTCCAGACCCACAGCAATGCGGTTGATTCTTAACTACCCTCTGAAATGGCCCAGCAAACCACTCGGTTCATGGGCAACTGATGCTGGTTTTGCCATTGACCCCTGCATCTCATGAGAGAATAAAGAAAAAAAAACTGAAATCTATTCACAATTAACTGCCATTTTGTTGGCTTAATTAACATACCCTGCCTCCTGGACCTCCATAGTAAGCTCCCTCCTTACCCTCCTTCTCTTGTGTCACTCTCCTAATTCTATGAATAATTCCATCCAAATCTTAGCCTGTCTTTCAGATGATGACTGATTTCTTCTGAATTGTAGTGAACTGGCAAAATACTTAACCTGTTGAAATGCCTAAATATAATTTGTAACAATAGGCAAGGGTCATTTACAAAATGTCATTTCAACTTTTTTCTGCAAATTGTGAAGTCAAATTCATTGGAAAGTGCACGTGGATGTATTAACGTGGAACAGATGATTGCCTCGTACCTGAGTGTGATAAGACCTTATTGGCAATTCCTCCTAGCAAAGACCTCCAACCCAACATCATGATAAGAAATGCTTCCCACACAAACTAATCATCCATCCAGAAATGTTCAAGATCTTTCTGACACAGATGAGACTTTCAGCTGTGGTTCATTGGGTAGTATTTTCATATATGAGTCAGGAGGCTATGGATTCAGGTCCAAGTCCGGGGACTCCAGAGCCGACAGTTCAGTGCAGTACTGATGGAATGCCCAACTGTCAGAGATACCGCCTTTAAGCTGAGATGTTAAACCAAGACCCTATCTGCCCTCTCAAGTGGATGTAAAATATCTCGTTATTCTACATCAACCAACATCACTAAAAAACTGGTTATCTAATTGATAATCTTGCTGTGTACTGTGATGAAAGTATAATACTGTCATAATATTTTTCTGGTTTATTGTGAAGTGGGTTTATGGGTGTGATTATAGTTGGGTCTGTCTGTGTGATTTAATTACATTTGGAGTCAATTGGACTGCAAGCTTGAAATCATCTAAAGAAGCTAGGTATAGGAATGTGCTTGACATGCTACTGAGTAAACATGGATGCTGGTTTAGCATGTAAGGTGTGAGGGAATTTGCATTTTTAGATAAATGAAGGGATTCTTGGATTTCAGAGAGATGTTAGTCTGTTTACAGCTAGCCAGATTAGCAAGGCTAAGGAGTGTGTTTATTTCCCCCAAAGTTTACTGACAATATTGGCAACATGAAAGGTTTTATATTACGGGGAAGATACAGTTTCAAAGACATATGGTACAATAGAATTTACGCATTAAAAGGAGAGAAACATGTATAAAAGAGAATGAAAGGCTATGTGGAGAAGGCCATGTGAGATCTAACAGAAGTGTGTGAAATAGCCTTCAAGAAGCCTCTAGCCATTTGTGCATAAATCTGCTATGTGAAGTAACTGAAGATGGAGAAGCCATTTGGAATTCCACTGCCTAATGGGTATTGTGTTAACTTGCTGGTTTCGTTTTAAATCTAAAATCTATTTTGGACTGTTGCCTTAAAGGGATTGTGTCAGGCCAATTCAGAATTTTAGGATTCGTTATAGTAGTAAATAATTGTAGTCTTACATATGTGCATGAAATCTTTTATTTTGTTAATAAGTATTTTAATAAAGTTTTAAAAAAATCTCTAAATCTCTTGGTGGACTTCTGAATTCAGTACACACATCTTCTCGTAATAAATACAAATTGCAAAACCATTATGATAGCGTGACCAAATTTCCCTCATGGATTTGGTCTGCCTGGCACATATCATCTGCCACATCTCCACAGTACAAATTAGCTACTGTATTTCCTACATTGCAACAACAGGTGTAATTTTCCCTGAATTGCACTAAGAGTGGTGATGGGCGTGAAAAAAGACATTTTTTCCATGGGCTGCAAGGGCTGATTTTTATGCTATATCATCTGCTTCTTGCCTCATTAATTATTCAGCCACAGGAAACACACTATATCTTTGGTGGGTGGCCTCTGAATTACCTTCCACACCATTTCCTCACCATTCCTCATTCCAGGAGCCAAATCTAAGCTGCAACCGTGCACACTGTTCTCAATACTTGCAATGCAGGACTACTGCAGTGAAGACATGGCCCTGAAGGCTAAGAAGAGCTCAGCGACCCATCCCTGGAATGCCTTTTGGGGGCCTGCTATGCTGTACTCTACTCCTGCTCTGGCCACAGGAGGTCCAGCAATCTCACCACTCGAGCTTAGGAGGTGACGACAGAGGTGGTCAGTGCCAATGCTGCACAGAAGAGGTTGCCCATCCAGTGCAGAAAGGGGATGAATGATCTCATCCATGCCACCAGGATAAGGGAACCATCTCATCACTCTGAACTCATACATTCATAAGCCCATCACACATTCAGAGTAGATAGTCAGAAGCTTTTTCCCAGGTTGGAAGAGTGAATTACTAGGGGACATAGATTTAAGGTGAGAGGAGAAAACTTTAGAGGAGATGTGCGGGGCAAGTTTTTTACACAGAGGGTAGTGAGTGTCTGGAATTCACTGCCAGAGGAGGTGGTGGAAGCAGGTACGATAGTAATGTTTAAGAGGCAGCTTGACAAATACATGAATAGGATGGGAATAGAGGGATATGGACCCCGGAAGTGCAAAATGTTTTAGTTGACGGGCAATATGATTGGCACAGGCTTGGAGGGCTTTTCTTTGTTCTTTGTTCTTTATTCACTGGCATCCCACTCACTGCCAGCTCAAGGGACAATACTACTGACTCTCACACACACCGTCACATGTCCATCTGGCCTCATCTCTCCTGGACACTGCCTCTTCAGCCCTCACCATCTTGAAGCCACAAGCATAGATCAAATGTGCCCCCACATATAGCCTGGGATAGCTCCCTTCCCAAAGCAAAGCCCCAGCTCTGCAGCCATTGAAAAGTCACCCTCACCTTACCGCTGGTCTGGTAGGTGGAGACCTGCCCGTGAGTCCCCCTAAAAGTGATGTCGTGCTACCTGCATAACCTGGCGCTGATGACTGCGAGTGATACCTGAAGCAAGATAGGCAAACAAACCTCGAAGTCCTGATCTAAGTGTAGGTTGCCAGGTGCATGTTGCTTATGTACTGTTGTGAAACACATTGGCGTGAGTGACACATGATCCAGCATAGGGGGAATGATTCCGGCGAGCGGGGCTTATAATAAAATGCTAAAGCATTGAAAATAGGTTCCTGATGTGTGGCTATGGGAAATGTGGCCAGTCATTGATGAGTGAAGTAAACGATCACAAACTGGTTTTGCAACAATGTGAAACCAATTTTTGCGAACTCCCGATGTTTTCCGCTCCTGCCTGTCATTTCGCCCGTCACAAACGGGAGTGCAAAATCCCGACCAATGACTACACTTCAAAAACATTTCACTGGCTGGAAAGCATTTCAAGACATCCTATTCTTAATTCCTTTAGTACAACAAATCCAATACAATCCACAACATGCATGGCCAACTTATTTGTTGAATCTAGGAAGCTCTCCACCTTTAAAACACTTCTTTCATTCCTTTAAACCTCTTTGGCCATGCTTTTGATCATCTGTCTTAATATCTCCTTATGTGACTCAATGTTAAATTTCCTTGGATAAAGATCTTGCAAAACACCTTGAAACATTTTGCAATGTGCAATATGCTATATTTATATATCAAATAGCGTTGTTTTCAGATTCAGCTCATTGCAGGCTCTTATTCTAAGTAATTAACCTTCTGAAAGTGGCAGGTGTTGTGATCCTCACTGCTGTTAATACCGGACAAGTCAGATCCCAGAGTGCCGTCTGGCTTGATGGATCCTAACATTTTTTTAGAAACTGTGGAGGAAAGTTACTTAACAAATTCACAGGAGTCTGCTGATGAACTGATGAGGTGAACGTGATTGCCCTTGACACCAAGGCTTACCGAGCAAAACCGGAGTCAATGGTAATCAGGGGGGAAACTCTCCGTTGGTTGGAATCACACCTAGCACAAAGGTTGTGGTTGTTGGAGGTCAATCATCTCAGTCCCAGGACATCACTATAGGGGTTCCTCAAGGTAGTGCCCTCAGCCCAACCATCTTCAGCTGCTTCATCAATGACCTCCTTTCCAACATAAGGTCGGAAGTAGGGATGTTCACTGATGTTCTTTATTTGCGACTCCTCAGAAGCAGCCAATGTCCAAATGCAGTAAGACCTGGGGCAGAATTTTACATTAAGCGTGTGGGCCACGCCCGAAACACCAGAACATAAAATGACGCACAATGACATCGGGCGCTGGATTCAACTCTCCCTCCCCGCCACAATCCACATATAATCCATGCAGGGCTTAATTGGCCCACCCGTGTGAAATCACAGGGCGAAACCAATCACAGACGGTGGTCAGCTCAGCGACCGCCCCCGCCAGTTCCCATCGAGCCCGTCCGACAACTGGAAAATCCTGACCCTGGACAACATCCAGGCTTGGGCTGACATTCACGCCATACAGTTGCCAGGCAAAGACCATCACCATTTCTAACAAGAGAGAATCTAACAATCACATTTAATTCATGGGATGTGGGCGTCGCTGGCTAGGCCGGAATTTATTGCCTATCCCTAATTGCCCTTGTTCAGAGGGCATTTAAGAGCCAACCACTATTGTGGGTCTGGAGTCACTTATAGGCCAGACCAGGTAAGGATGACAGATTTCCTTCCCTAAAGGGCATTAGCGAACCAGATGGGTTTTTACAACAATCGACAATGGCTCCATGGTTATAATTGGACTTTTAATTCCAATTTTAATTCAGGATTCGGGTCCAGGTACCTAGAGCAATACCCTGGATCTCTGGATTACTAGTCCAGCAACAATGCCACTACACCATCGCCTCTCTGTGGCTACAAGAGCAGGTTAGAAGCTAGGAATCCTGCTGTGAGTAACCCACCTCCTGACACCCCAAAGCCTATCCACCATCAACAGGTGTGTGATGGAATACTCTCCACTTGCCTGGATGAGTTCAGCTCCAACAAAACTCAAGAAGCTTGACACCATCTAGGGCAAAACGGCCCTCTTGATTGCCATCACAACCACAAACATTCACTCCCTCCATCATTAACGCACTGTAGCAGCAGTGTGCACCATTTACAAGATGCACTGCAGGAACTCACCAAGGCTCCTTAGACAGTACCTTCCAAACCCATGACTACTACCATCTAGAAGGACAAGGGCAGCAGATAGATGGGAACACCACCACCTAGAAGTTATCCTCCAAGTCACTCACTATCCTGACTTGGAAATATATTGCCGTTCCTTCACTGTTGCTGCGTCAAAATCCTGGAACTCACTCCCTAGCAGCACTGTGGGTGTACCTACGCCACGTGGACTGCAGCGGTTCAAGAAGGCAGCTCGCCACCACCTTCTCAAGGGCAACTAGGCATGGGCAATAAATGTTGGCCCAGCCAGTGAAGCCCACATCCCATGAATGAAAAAAAATTGGATGCTGATATGCCCTCTTGATCCAGCATGGGGTGATGATTCCAGCAAGCAGCCCTTATATTGAGATGCAAACATCTTAGAATAACGTTCCGGGTGTGCCGCAGTGGGAAATGCGGCATTAAGAAACCCAAGCAAAACTGGAGTCAATGGGAATCGGGGGGAAACTCTCCGTTGGTTGGAGCCACACCTAGCACCAAGGTTGTGGTTGTTGGAAGTCAATCATTGCTGGAGTGGATGATCCTGGACTGCTTTTATGATGGCAGTAAACTGATCTTTCTGATCTCGCGATATTTTCCTTTCCCGCGCACCATGACGCCTGCCACTGGAGGGGCTGGAAAATCCCACCTCAGTCTGCTCTCTCTGGCACCCACACTCCATCCCCTCTCTCCATTCCTGTCTCTGCATCACTGGGTAACGGCCGCTCTGCAACGGTAAAGCTTTTTCCAGTTTTCATTCTGTTTCCAAAATCACCAAACTATTAACCCCTTTTGACCCATCTCTTTCACTTCGTGGGTCATAGACCTCATTACAAATATATATATACAAACAAACCCAAAAAACATGAAAACATTCACTGACAATCCAGACTCCCAGTCACCAAGACTCACAAACAACATCAGTGAAACTGAAACCATTACACCTTCCTTAACACACAATATATATATACTTTCAACTTTAAAATTATACATTGTTCTCAGCACAAGTTGATAAGGTAAAGAAAGGATGTGGACTAGTCACTTTGTTAACAGGGCACATTGTTTACAAAACAAGAAAGTTATGCTGTGCCATGACAAATATCTGCTTAGGCCTCAGCTGGAGTATTGCGTACAATTCTGGACATCACACCTTAGGAAGGAAGTCAAGGCATTGGAGAAGGTACAGGGGAGGTCCACCGGGGACGAGTGACGACAGTTATGTGGAGAAATTGGAGAAGATAGGATAGTTCTTAGAACAGGGGAGATTAAGGTGTATTCAGAATTCTGAGAGGTCCTAATAGGGAAAGGATGGGAGAAGTCTTTCCTCTGCCAGGTGGGTCAGTAGCCAGAGAATGCGGATTTAAAATAATTGACAAAAGAACAAGAGGAGAATTTTTTTTACATGGAGGGTTATTAAGAACTGGAATGAACCAAATTAAGGAGTGGGGGAAGTAGGTCCCGTAGGAACTTTCAGAAGGCAATTGGACACAAACTTGATGATTAATTTACAAGGTGATGGGGAGGAAACTGCGTTTCGGGACAAAGAATTAGTAAGATTCAATAATTCTGTGATTTCATAGTTTTCTATTTTAATGATTTTTGTTCATTAATTTCCTTTGCTCTGATTCACTCTATTCAAAAGTAAATACTTCAGCTGTATTATGGTTCTAGCGGATTCAACATCTTCCCATAATATCAACAAATAGTTCATTGCCCTGAGTCAGCTTAGAACATGCTGGCCCGCCAACCCTACAACTGAAGCATTCTTCCTCCTCCGATTCTGGCTTCTCGTCCACCATCGGCAGCTGTTTCTTCAGCACAATCCCCAAGTTCTGAAATTGCCTCGCTAAACTTCAGTTCCTCTCTGCCTCATTCTGCTCTTTTTAGGATTTTCTTTAAACTTAACTCTTTGCCCAAGGTTTGGTCAGCCATCCTAAAATCTCCTGATGTGGCTCAGTGTCAAATTTTGTTTGACCACCCTCCTGTGAAGTGCCTTGGGACATTTCACTCCATTACAAGTTATTGGTGATGGACAAGTGAGTTACCCACTAGCAAACATCATTGCAGAGCCTGACCCTGTCTCCACCTGATAGTTAGATAGCATGGGACACTGGATACTAACCAGGAGCACAAAACGTGGCTAACTTTTTCACTCTCTAGCCCAAGCACGTTAAAGTTAATTGTCCCACCCTATCCTGGAGAAGATCAGCCAACTCAACACAGATCAAGGCTTGATTTCTGATCTGAATGGAACAGTTGGTGTACCCCCTTCGACTCGCAAAGAACAAGGCAGTGAGATGATTAAGAGCTGGTTAAATGGCCATATCATTTTGTAGTCAAACACCTCAGTGACTGTTTATCTGATCACTATGGAGGACTGTCAGAAATGTGGCATGTGTATTTCTAAGTAATAATGGCATGTCAAATAGAATAGACACCCAGAGTTAGAGAGTTAATTATCTCTGACAACATTGCAAGCTAATTTCCTATTTATATGTACAAAACTGGAGCTCTCTTTTATTCTCACTTGTCACATAGGATTTATCAATCAACGCAACACAAAAATTGGCTTCCAGTGCATTTGCTATCCCACAGGAGTTTATCTGTTTGAGATCTCTCCCTACCTAATGACAGCAAAGTTGACATGAAACATGATATTCATTGTTTGGAATAGGACGTTACCTCCCAGGGTATATCTCGGGAAGCTTTCACTCTTTTTGCCCCCCTCTTGACATCTTATCACATCTGTCACTATATCACTGTCTGATGCTTAAATCTCAACTCTGGATGGCTGTTGACAGCACAAGCCAGTCCCAACTCTATCACGGTCACTGACAATACAATGGCACAGTCTCTACACTCAGGAGTCCAAACAGTCTTGAGCGATAAGATTTTGATGACAGCCATACTGATGATGGAGCTTTGAGCCTGAACATCACTCATGATCCTATTTTTATCATTGTGACAATACTTATGTAAGTCAATTTTATCAAAGCCTGTGGTTTATCTAGGATATAAGGAAGAGACGGTTTCCCTCTAGTCAATGCAGATCACAGATCTGACCACTGTCGCATCAATGTTCAACACTGCATCTTTACTCAGAACCCTAGTGTCGAAAAGATTCTTTGCCCAAATGAATGCACATTTTTGCTGGATGACATAGTAGACTTTCTTGAATATCCTGGGTAGCACTACTTCCACCTTTTAGTGGACCTTGCTAAGTAATACAACGATGTCTCAGTACCCTGCATTGATGCCTGGTCTTCCTTTTTAATTCTTTCATTCCCTGGGCCCTCTCTCTCAACATTTTAATTTTTAAAAATCTCCCTATTTGCTTCAGCCATCACTTCCTCATACAATCGACAGCCTTTAAAGATCCAAGTTTAATGTCACTACAAACTGCCTCTTGATTTAGCTGGCATTTTCCTTATTCACTGTGACCTTGCTAATGTCCTGCTACAAGATACTAGAATCTTCAACATAGTTTCATGAAAATAAAAAAATCATGGTAAATTTAAGAAACATTTTATATTTACGAAGTAGTGATACTATGGTCAAATGAGAAATGAGAAGATGTGGAGTGTCCCTAAAATTGTTTGGGATGATGTAACACTTTAAATTTAACACAGCTGCAAAGGTTATTTTAAATCCTACTTTTGAACCTTTTATCAGCATCAACTGTTGTGTTTCATGCCTTAGAGATATGCAGAGATGATACACACCAGCTTATGGGTGTGGAACCATTTTATTCAATGCTTTAAAATGTCTGCTCTCCTCCTTACAGCAGCTAGCCTCAGTTCTATTGTATCTAGGGTGTAATTTTCTATTTATGAGACTAAGTGCGGTGGTGGGTGGTTTTGGAGGCACCCATCCCACCGCTTGGAATGACTGGAACTTACACCTGATTCCACGCTTGGAAGCTCATTAATAATGCACAGGCGATTATTGGTCTGAATCACCTGGCAGGTCAGAAGTTGATTCGTATATCTGCCTGGGGTCGAAGTTCCAGGTGCCACATTAAAATGTTAGTCAAACACATACATCTCATTCTCTTCAGCCCACCTGTCTCCAGGAGACCATTACAGATAATTTCCATGCACAGGCAGAAGGCCTAAGCCTCAAGAAGAAGGCAGCACCCTGCTTCATCCATCAGGTCCTCGAGGCCTTGATCAGAGGAGTAAGAATGTACAGGCATGTCCTGTATCCCAGGGATGGATCCAGAAAGCACACCAGCCGCACCTCTCCAGGCTAGGAGGTCAACGCAGAGGAGATCAGCCCAGCCGGCAACCGCACCCGAAACACCAGCCAGTGTAGGAAGAGAATGAACGGTCTAATGCCCTCCATCAGGGTAAGTCATCCTTCAACTCCCTCCAATGTCCAAGTCTCATCATGGCATCATGCACTCAAACTGCTACTCTCTTCAGGGATCTCATGCAATCATTAGCGGGGGACACAAATCAACATGCATTCTCTAACGGAAACTTGCACCTCACCACCATCCCATCTATCATGTGCTGACACTCCATCCTCTGGCCCTTCTGGGGAGGGCTCACCACATACAGGGGACGTGCATTTCACCCAGCCTCTGCTCCATCCCTTCTCATCACATCACATGTCAGCAGACTGGAGTGAATGATGGAGGAGTCCGTCTGTGTTCTGACTGATGTTGTGGCTCTGACATGCGAGTGCTTCGAGGTCACCATGGGAAGGTTGGTGACCACCATGGAGAGCTTGGTCCAGCAGGTCTTGCTGGGTTTGCGCTTTGCCCTGCACGCCGTAGCCACACACCGTTAAGATGTAGGCGACATGGGGACAAAGCACCTTGAGCTCCTTCCAGGTGCACCATCTCCTCCAGGAATAAGGGTGGGGCCCTCGGGCACCCACAGGGAGGATGAGTTCCAGCTGGACACCCCGGGGACCTCTTCTCAGGGTTTATAGCCACTCACAGTCCACTCTGCCTGTGACCCCATCCACTCCATTTGCTTAGGCTACCCAGGGCACTTCTGCTCCTGAGCAGGTGACCCTTATCAGGCCAGGGTCCTACAGACCTCGGAACACCAGAGGACGTCTGCCAAGGGCATCGCAGACATCAGGATGTAGCAGTCAGCAGGCTGCCTCCACCCCTGCTGCGGATGTCGGGCTGCATGCATTCATAGCATTAGGATTAGGAAAGTTAAGAAAAATTGATGTCACCTTTGGATCATGGGTGTGCTAGACATGTAAAGAAATTGCACTTTTGTGAATGCATTTGCTGGTTATGTGAATGTTTTGGTCAACTGAAGGCGTTGTGAATTTGTACATTGGAATTCTCTTATACTGAGGCTTAGCCTCTCTCCCAATCAGTGATAGTGTCCCAATGTGAGACTAACATTCCTGTGATGTCAACCTCACTTGACCTACTCTCCGCATCCTTGTGTAATGTCAGGAAGATGTATTTAAATCTTTATTTGAAGTGTGTAATGTAAGCGTTTCTAACCCTTCCTCCTCTAGGAACACCATTGAGTGAGGGCAGCTCATCAGCATTGATAATCTAGCGGTATTTGTGTCTCCTTCGTGGTAGTGGCAGAAGACAGGACATGCATGGGAGGAGGAGATCCCTCGGCATGTAGCACCAGTGTTTGCATCATTATATGGCAGCAAAAGCTTCACGTCTTTTTTTGAATCGCTCTTGTTCCCCAGTTGACCCTCAGTTCCCAGGGTGAGCGCATTCACAAGGCACCGCGGACCAATGCAGAGTTCATGGCCTGGTGGTTCATGAGGTCAGAACATGCAAGTGTGAAGGCTGGACTCATTCTCATTGTGAGTGGTTGGACATCACCTGAGGTGAAAGGGAGTGGCACTGAGGACTAGGAGAGATGTACCCATATGCTCTGGTTAATTTTACTCTTCCTGGAGGCTGTCATCAATTAAAGTGTCACGGGCATGTCTCCCACATCTTGCTCCCGCCATGGTATGATCATGCTCATACTGACCCTCAGCAGCCTCATGAGGTTCTCAGACCTCTGGGTTTCATCCTCCAAAGAGTTCTCATCCTCCTCCATTTCACTCTCTGGCAAGGGATTGTGAAGGGCACAACACATTGCGATGATGCAGGAAACCTATCAAGAGTGCATGGTAGTGAGCCACCTGAGTGGTCTTAACATCTGAAGTGCATCTTCAGAAGCCCTATGGTCTACTCTATAGGGGATCATGTGGAACTGTGAGCAGCACTGTACTTCTCCTCCAAACGACTCTGAGGGTGACGCACCGGTGTCATCAACCAGCGTTTCAGTGAGTTCTCCTTATCCCCAAGCAGCCATTCCTGAAGATGTACAAAAATCTCACTCACCTGGGAGTGGCTCAGAATGTAGGAGTCATTGCAACTCCCAGTGCACCTAGCAAAAATGAGCAGCATGTTCTTCTGATGATCACATACCAATTGTATATTGATGGAATGATAGCCTTTGCAATTTATAAACATTAGGGGCTGCTGCCATGTAAAGCCACATGGGTGCAGTTTATTGCACCCTGCACTCTTGAGAAGCCTGAGATTGCGGTGAAGCTGGTGAATGTTGGAGCCTGGCTATCTTTGCCCAGAGCAAACCTGATATAGTGATGGGCCTTCCTGTAAAGGGCATCCGCGACCCCCTTTGTGCATCGACGTGTTGCAGACTGAGAGATGCCACACTGGTCTCCTGTTAATTCCTGGAAAGACCCAGAGGCAAAGAAATTGAGTGCGGCAGTCACCCACAAAGCCACTGGCAGGGGATACGCTCCAACTCCGCATGATGTCAGGTCTTCACAGAGAATGTGACTTCTGTGATGTCCCAGAGCTCGGGACAAGCACAGACGTGCCCGGCATTGTCTCGCACTCATTTGTAAATAGGAGACTCTTCTACAGTATATCCTAAGTCTGGTGATTTTCTTCTATTGTCTGGGTCTCTCTTTCTGACCCTCCTGTTCATGCTCTGGCTCCCCTTGACCGTTTTCCTCATGCTGTAGCTGTGCTCGGCACCGCCACTCCCTCCTCCACCTCCTCCATTGCATTAGGACCCTGACAAAGGCAGCATTGAGCCCTGGATCCATTTGTGCTTTTGCCTTCTCTCTGAAATGAAACATTGAAGACAGTAATGGTTAAAGGGTCAAGAAAATGAAGCTCAGAATATGAACATATGGAAACGGTAAGGGTCTATAGTTTTTCCTGCCCTACATGCATGGCGGTTAATGCAGCCTTGTCGCTGAGATGCTAGCACACACATTGAGGTGAACAACACAACATCCCAGAAATGTAACACCTGGAGCCCTGTGTGGGATGATAAGGTGTAAATGACTCACCAGCACCTTCTCAAGGGCAACCAGGGCTGAGCAGTAAATGTTGGCCCAGCCAACAAAGACCACATCCTACGAATGAATAAACGAAAATTAGATAAGTGACCCAACCTAGCCCCGTGCTCCAATCTTTGATGTGGCATAGTAAGGACCTATCAGTTGCTCATGGTCAATGAGCCCTTTGGCCCATTATGAATGTCAATTCTGGTGAACATGTGACTGGCCTTCATTGATGGAATGCCATACCTGATACAGCTGTGCCTCCTTCACTATTGTCTTCATTCCCAAATTCTACATTCCTGTGTGTCACTCTTGAGGTGCAGTGTCTATGATGTGAAGCCAGAGTTCTGAGTCCCCCTTTAACAGTGCTAATGAAGGCATTGGCTTTCAGTGGCTTTCTTCTCAAGGAGGTCTTCCTCCTCTCTTGCTAAGCAGACTCATGTTCACTCTTGCAGCTCCAAAAAGTTAAAAAGGGCCCCTTAGTCCAGCAGCGCACTCCTCCCACACTGCCTCAAACCCTCCTGATCGGATTCGTTCGTACTTTCAATCTGAGACAGCAAGATGGTGGTTCTCCACTATTACTTGGAAATGCAATTCGATGGTCCCTCTCTCACTGTCTGCCTGATATATACCTGGAACCTCACAATGTGAATGTACAGTTCCCTCCTGTTGTTCTCTGACCTCCCCCAATAATACTCGATCCCATTGGTTTTGTGGTGGACATTCCTACTCACCCCTCTGAGCCCATCACTTGTAACGTGCTCATGCCCCATGTGAACCTCTATCCACAGCACATAGAGACTGTGTGAGTGCTCACCTACCAAGGTGACCCCCCAATCAAGAAAGCTTCATATACCCTCCCCACCATTCTTTATTATGTGTGTCCAATCTACAGGCTGCAGATGCCTCCAGTTACCATCACCATTCCATCTGCAGTCCAGTTCAGAGACAGTCAAGCCCAAGGACAGAGACAACCCCGCACACCAAGCTGTGCTTTATTCCTCTGGAGCACACAGCCCTTGCCCCTGCCGGCAGCTGGAGTACATTGTGTTCCTATTCATTCTTGCATCCCTGGACTGTCTCCTATCTCTGAATTCTGATTAGGAGATCCAAATAGCCCCTGGACTGCCTGTACTCTGTGACCCCTTTCCACATCGTCACAGGAGTGTCCGTACTCTGTGACTCCAGACCAAGGACTTGAACTTTCACAGAGTTCCCCATTGCCCTGATGACTGAGGACTACAGTGTCACTTCCTAAACCACCCCAATCTTCTGAGTCTCCATGCAAGCTATCGCTCTTGTGCCACACTAACAAACCCCCTTCCTATTTCAGAATCTGTGTACATCCCATTCCAGACAATCATTTTTTATCCCTTTGACCCCTTGAATATCAATGTTTCATTTACCCTTGTTGGGCTGCAGCTTCCAAATCCTCGATCTACCCTCTGCCTTCCATTGCTCCCATCTTCCTCCATCTCATTGCCCCTCTGTCTTCCATAATGCCCCCCATTTCCCCCTACAGCCCTTGCACTGCCTTCCTTCCCCACTGTCCCACCTTGTGTTCACCCTCCCCACCTCATAGCCCTTGCACAACATTCCTTTCCCATTACCCACCTTGTGTTTGTCATCCCCACCCTCCCCTCACACCCTATCCCTGGTCTAAATGCTCGTTTCTGAAAGTGGAGTTCTGTCTGAGTACCATTTACTATTTACTGTTTAGAATTTATCATTTACCATTTTACCATATTCTGAGCTCCACTTTCTTGACCCTTTAATCATTAATGTCTTCAATGTTTCATTTCAGTGAGAAGGCAAAAGCACAAATGGATCCAGGTCTCAATGCTGCCTTTGTCGGGGCCCTAAATGAGTGGGTTGTCTTATGAGGAAAGGTTGGACAGACTGGGCTGAGAAGAGTGAGGGATTTGATTGAAGTATACAAGATCCTGAACGGCCTTGACAAGGTGGACGTTGAAAGAATGTTTCCTCTTGTGGGTGAGTCCAGAAAAAAGGGGCACTGTTTTAAAATTAGGGGGTGCCCTTTTAGGACAGAGATGAGGAGAAAGTTTTTCTCTCAGAGGGTTGTGCAACTTTGGAAATCTCTCAAAAGGTGATGGAGGTGGGGTCATTGAATATTTTTAAGGCAGAGGCAGATAGATTTTTGTTAGGCAAGAGAATCAAAGGTTATTGGGGTTAGATGGGAATGTGGAAGTCGAAACACAAGAAGATCAGCCATGATGTTATTGATTGGTGGAGCAGGCTCGAGGGGCCGAATGGTCTACTCCTGTACCTATCTCTTATGTTCTTATGTTCTTACCACTGCACAGTGGTGACGTTGTGGACAATGGTGTCAGTCACCGGGAGTAGAAGGCCCCTGCACTCCCCAGCCCTGGCCACGCAGCGCTGGTCTGAGTCTGAAAGTGCCGGCCTGCATGAGTGCCACAGCATAGTGGCGTCCTTTGGGATAACGTAGGCAAAGAGCAGGAGCAGACCAACCCTGAAACCTCAGCAGAGTGGCGTTAATCACAACAAGACCAGCGCATCACTATGGCAGGTAGGCTATGTTACCTTGAAGTCGGGAGCGAACTGAGGTCCAACATGTGCACACCACTCCTTTTCAAATGGGCGTCATGCTGATCTAATTCCCCACTGGCGTGATGCAAGATTGGAAAGCATCATGAGATTCTGATGAGCAGCCGTTTTAATGAGCATTCATGAGATGGCAATGACTGCAAATCATGTTCACGCCAATAGGCAGTGGTATAACCGGCCTGTCATTAACCCGCCATTGGCAGAATCACAAACTACTTTTACGCTGGCGACTTTTTGACCAGCGTTGGATTCTCTGCTCACGCTCACCATAAAATCCGTGGCAGGGAGGATGGGAAAATTCCGCCCCTAGGCTTAATTAATCACACGCTGAGAACAGATACCGAACGTACAAATCAAACACCGAACAATTGAACAATTAAACACGACATCAACCATTCCGTAGTCGTGTTGGCTGCAACATGAAACACCTTGTTCCGTCTGCTCTACCCTAACTATTCACCTTAACGTTGGCATCAGAACTCAACCACGTCCTGCAACAGTATGGCAATTCCACTCCTGGATCGGTCATCCATGCCATCCATGGAGCAAGACTGACAACTTAGCAACAGTTTGTGTTAATATATTGGCAGTTTAGGGATCTTGACTCACACTCACTTTGAAATGGATGGAAAGAGAAAGAGGTGAGGAAAGAGCTTGCATTTATATGGCACCTGTCGCAACCTCAGAACCTCCAACAACGTATTTACATGGTGCATTTAACGTAATGAAACATCCCTAGGGACTTCACAGTAGCATTCTAAAACAAAGTCTGACACCTAGCCATAGGGAGATATTAGGTCCAATGATCAAAAAAAAAATAAAAGAGGCAGGTTTTAAAAGGTGTCTTAAAGGAGGAAAGTGAGGCAGAGAGGTTTATGGAGGGAATTCCCAAGCTTAGGGCCTGGGAGCTGAAGGCATGGCCACTAATCGTGAAGCAGTTATAATTGGGAATGCACAAGAGGCCAGAATTAGAGGAACACAGATATTTAGGAGGGTTATGTGGAATTGGCAGATATTACTGAGAAAGGAAGGTACAAGGCCATAGCAAAGCAATTCCAAAGACCTTTGAAGCCAATGAAGTGCTTTTAAAGTTTAGTCACTGTTGTAATGTAGGAAATCTGACAGGCAATTTTCACACAGCAAAGTCTCACAGACACTAATAAGATAAATAATCAGATAATAACTAATTTTAAGTCTTGGCTGGTGGCTAAATGTTGGCCAGGATACGAGGAGAACTCCCTCAGTGTCCTTCACATACTGCCATGGGATCTTTCACATCTACTTGCAAGAGAGTTTTTGAGGTTTAGCGTTTCATCTGAAAGGCGGCATTTCTGGCAGTGCAGCACTCCGGTACTGCATTTTGAGTGTCAGCTGGGAAACTGGACTGAACCCATTTAGCTTGGGACTGGGAGAACTAGCAGCAGGAGAAAATTTCCATCTCCTCTTTCTAGTCTGCATTTGAAGACAGGTCCCAGAGTTAAGAGGTCAATGCTGTAATGTATAGCACCACCCAGCCCTTAGATAACTTGGAGGATAAGTAATACTCAGAGGCTAAACCTGAAATGTGTTGCATTCATGGAACTTTTAATCCAAAATACTTTGTTTTTAGATATATTTATATAAATGTATTTGATAAAATGTGTACTGATCCAGTGGAGTGAGCAGTTCCTGATGGAAGGAGAATGAGCATATGCAACAAGCCAAATGAAATGAAGTGAGATTTGTTTTAGTTGGCTTTGATGCCACATGATGTATCTTAGACTAATTGACTTTTATTTTGCAGATTATAACTGATGTGTGAGGCCTCTTGTACAGATTATGGGGAAACGGTGACATAGTTGTAATGTGATTGGACTGGTAATCCAGGGGCCCAGACTAATGACAGCTGGTGGAATTTGAATTCAGTGAATAAATCTGGAATATAAAGCCACTCTCAGTGATGGTGACCATGAAACCTTCATGGATTGTCGCAAAAACCCATTTGGTTCACTAATATCCTTGAGGGAAGGAAATCTGCTGTCCTTACCTGATCTGGCCCACATGTGACTCCAGGCCCATAGCAATGCGGTTGACTCTGAACTGCCCTCTGAAATGACCTAGCAAGGTCAGTTCAAGGGCAATTAGGAATGGGCAATGGATACTGACCTTGCCAGCAGCTCACACATCCCATGAAAGAAATTAAACAGTGATGATTTATAGTACCAGCATGGTTCTGTTGCTAACACTCTTTGCCTCTGAGTTGCAAGGATCTGGGTTCAAGTCTCACTCCAGCACAGGAGCACAACAATGAAGGCTGACACATCAGTGCAGCATTAAGGGAGTGCTGAGCTGTCAGAGGTGCTGTCTGCTGTTGTTAAACTGATGTGATGTTAAACTGAAACCCTGGCTGCCCTTTTAGGCGGATATAAAAGATCTCATGTTTTGAAGAAGAATTGGGGAATTATCCCTGGTGTCCTGGACAATATTTGCCCCACAATCAATATCACATAAACAGATTATCTAGTCAATATTACATTGCTATTTGTGGCAGCTTGCTGTGCACAAACTGTTTGCCAAATTTCCTACATCATAACAGTGACTACTCTTCAAAAGTACTTCACTGGCTGTAAAATATTTTGAGAGATCCAATGGTCGTGAAAAGTGCTGTATAAATTCAAGCCTTGGCTTTTTCTTTTATTAGTAATCACAGGACATGGTCAACGTCAGGGTTCTGAAATCAGTCTGCTTCGTAACAATGCTATTCTGTGCAAGCAGCCTTAATGTTGGCATTACATTAATGTCTGCCATTCATAATGCCACATGTAGTGCCAACTTCTTGCCGCTGTTCATTATCAGCTAAGTTAATCAGGGGTTATTAGCTACCATGATGGTCAATAATCCAGGCTGCTCTGTCCCTTTTATTTCAAATTAATTCACAGCTTATGACCTTCATTGACAAGGCCGATAGTTATTGTCCATCTTCAGTTGGCCTTGCAAATGTGCTTTTGAGTTTTATTCTTGAATCAATTGTGTTGCCATGTTGCTGTTCGGTAGGGATTTCCAGGATTTTGACCCAGTGACGATAAAGGGAAGGCGATCTTTCCAAGTTTTGATGGGCCTGAATTTTTCCTTTGGCGGTCATGAATGATTAGCGGGCCCGGGAGCAGTCGGAAAACGTACTGCCGACCGTCGTCGACCCCTGACCGCGATTTCACGCTGGCTGGCCAATTAACAGCCAGCCAGTGTGAAATGTTCAGCGCTGCCGGGGGTGGGGGCGGGAGGAGGATGGGCGATGACATCACTGCGGACGCGGGTGAGCGCTCCGAGAGAACTCCCTGAAGGCAGAGAGCCACCTCAGGGAGCTGCAGACTTTCAAAGGTTTGAAAAGCTGCAAAAAAAAAGTCCATGCATCACAATCAAACACCTGAAAATATGCCTCATAAAGACGCTGTCCACAGATATATTTATTTATTATTTTATTTCATAACGGAGATTTCATCCGGCCTTGGATGAGGTTTGATGAAAAATGTAAAAGCCGCCTGGCCGATTCACCTGTCCGCCAACCGTGAGGTTGGATGGGCCACGAGAAATTGTGAACAATCGTGTCGTTAATGGGCTTAATTGCCCTCTTAGTTGTCAGCGGGCGCGCTTCCAACATTTGCAATCTCGCACGAGTGCGCCATGACATCGGGATGCCCACCTGACGTCAACTTGCGCGATTCCACGCCCTATCGGGTCAGGTGACACCCGCACGCAGGGCATAAAATTCTGCCCCATGGGCGATGATTTGGAAGTGATGGCGTCCCTTGGGTCTGCTGCCTTTTGCCTTCTAGTTGGTGGGAGTCGCATGTTTGGGATGTGCTGTCGAAGGAGCCTTGGTGAATTGCTGCAGTGCATTCTTCTCATTTTCAGTTTGAGGCCTCAGTATCCTTTGACATGAATGTTCATTGCTAGGACCTTCCTCCCCTCCCCAAGCTGCATCTGTATCAGTCCTTATCTCAGTCCCTCTCCCAGCCAGTGTCTCTCCACAGATGCCAATTGCATGCTCCCTGCAGCACCAGACACATTAATTTACTCCATCCATACTTCTCAAGCAACGTTCTGTCCCATCAGTAACCAGGCATTTATCCAGTTCTTTTGTGCAAGATCTAATTGAAGTAACTTTAACTGCCTTTGTTACCAATCTGTTCCACAATCATTGCTTTGTCTAAGCCAAAAATAACATTTGGCAGGGATATAAATCTGGCTAAAATGCACCACTTCATCACTTGTCAATCATAATATTGTGACGAAAGTGAGCCCTTTATCTATGAGTATATCGCGAATCCTTGTGCTATGTAGAGTTTTACCAGCCCCTCAATGTTAATTTCTTTGCTGTGGAACCAAAAATGCAGAAGGAAAATGCAGTGGGGGATCCACTTTTACATAAATGTTTAGGAAAACAATCCTTGTAAGCATCTATAATTGGAACATTCTATGGTAACAAGCAAAAAATTATGGGTGAATTTCTGCTGGTGAATTTTGTCTCATTACGAGTAGGATGAGGCTTTGCTGGATCATTTAATTTTGGATTGGTTTAGCTGGGTAGAAAGGAATATTCTGAGACCTGGTCCGCTAACAGCGGAATTAGTTATAAACAAGAACGTCCTTTTTCAGGCTGCAGGATTGAGCCCTTTCCTACATTGGTAAAGGGGGATGTTGATAATTTCTATAAAAGTATTCAGTTTGTTTCACACTTTTAATGAAAAAGAAAGACTATTTGATAAGTTTTATTTAAGAGTCACGGTACAACTAATTTGGATATTGGCCTCATTTTCAAAAACAGAAACTGTCACTTTTCTAGCACCTTTGACACTCCTAGATGTTTCAAAAATAGGATTGGCTTACCAAACAGGAATTGGGAAGTGGTTTAGGGAGGGGAGGGAAATGGGAACCTTGGAAGTAGGCTTTGAGAAAGCATTTGACGATGAGGGCTTTAGAACCATAAATGTTGACAGGCTGATAGGCTTTTATTAGGCCAGAGTATAAAATGATATGAAACCAAAGGAGGGGGGGTGGTTTTAAGAGACAGATCAGCCATGATCTCACTGAATGGCAGAACAGACTTGAGGGGCTGAATGGCCTGTTCTTGTGTTGACAGCATGGAATCAGTTGATACTCAAGACAACTATTTGAGTAACAAAAATCCTCGGTTCTTTCTCACTATTTTAATGGCAATTTTAGTTCATAGGGCAGAACCTTCGGTTCGGTGAGCAGGGGTGGGGCTCGTTCCCCGAGGTGTAAAATGACACGGGCTAATGTCGGGCATGGGTCCTGACGTCACTGCGCATCATTTAGATTTTCAGTTCGGCGGGCGCACAGCTGAGTCGGCTGCGTGCCCACCGTACTGTCAAAGGCCTGTTAAGGCCTGTTAACAACCAATTAAGACAATCAGTTGAGCTGCCCATCCTGACTTCAGCTGGCCCAAGTCGGGTGGAACGCCTGAGGTGGTGGTTGCGGCGTAGGGCGGTGCGTCACGCAAGGCGTCGAAACAGTGGCTGACGAAAGAAGCGGAGAAAATCTCCCAAGCAGAGATATTCCACTTGGGTGTGCAGGGGGCTGCCCCAGGTCCACCCTTCCACCGGGATCTCGTCGAAGACCATGATTGTTATGAATTCCTTCATTGTTGACTATTTCGAGTACATCGCCTCTGGGGCTTTGCACCTCATTCACTACAACAAGCGCCACACTAACTCGGCCAGGGAGATCCAGAGCGCTGCCTGCTTCATGTTGCCAGGGGAACTGGCCAAGCATGCCACCTCCGAAGGCACCAAAGCAGTCGCCAAATACACCAACTCCCCTTTAGGTACATCATTCTTTAGATTATTAAAAAAAACACGACCTTAAGGTTGGCGGGCGGGTGAAGAGCCCAAGCGGCCTTTGCATTTTTCATGGAACCTCATCCACGGGCGGGATGAGGTTCGATGAATGATTTAAAATTTTCAGAAAATTCTTTATTAAAATTAATGCACAGGCCCAAGATCATGTGATGGTTTCGCATGAGGGGACACTCCCGACTCAGGCAACCCCAACCCTGCCCACAAGGGGAGCGCACAGCGTTTCTGGGTGCGCGTCACGCTGGGTGGGCCTTAATTGGCCCGCCCACATAAAATGGCTCCCTAACCAGAGAAAGTGCATATTTCATACCCTATCAAAATCCTTTAACTTTAAACAAACTATTACATTAAATTCTTGTATAATTCTCTGTTCCATTTGAAATAGTTTCAGTATCTCAGGTATCTCCTCGTGAGTTCTAACGAGCAGCTTGCTAGGACCTTTCGGAGGGCAGTTAAGAATCAACCACATTGCTATGGGTCAGGTGTCACATGTAGGCCAGACCAGGTGAGGATGGCAGATTTCTTCTCCCTAAAGGGCATTCATGAACTAGATGGATTTTCACGACACTCTGGTAGCTTAATGGTCATCATCAGTGATACAAGCTTTTTATTCCAGCTTTATTTAATTGGTTGAATTTAACTTCCCCAGCTGCCATAGTGGGATTTGAACTCATGTCTCTGGGTCAAATGAGGACAGGCAATTTATAATATTGAGGCTTGGCGATTGTTGAGGGAGCAGAAAGGGCTGGACAATTTATATAGGAAATAGCCAAGGATTTCCAGTTGGTCTGCTGAAAGCTCCTAGCCTGCAACCTCTGCTGCTCTGACACTGACATAATGTGTGGCCTCCACTACTCATACTTAAACATCAGAGGGTCACCCTTT
This sequence comes from Carcharodon carcharias, assembly GCF_017639515.1. Lineage (NCBI taxonomy): Eukaryota > Metazoa > Chordata > Chondrichthyes > Lamniformes > Lamnidae > Carcharodon > Carcharodon carcharias. The sequence goes on from NC_054473.1 coordinate 177,834,866, forward strand.
GCTCTTTCTATCTCTTTGTCAATACCACTTCACTTTACCACCTCAAAAGCAACTTAAAAACCTATATCTTCGATTATGCTTTCACTATTCTGCTCCATTAATCTTTCCCGTATCCTGCTCAATATACGCACCCCATAACCGTGCATAAAACACCTTCCAAGTGACGAATGCTATAAAAAGACAAACGGCTGTGAACATTAACTTGAAAATTGGTTCTTGCCCAAAAGGAGGGTTGGTAATCATGATGTGGGGGTGCTTTTAGTGTGGAGCCAGGAGGTGCAGGAATGCTCCATCAGACTCCACAATAAGGTAAGCAAGACAAAAACTTTGAATGTTATCTATCCAGTAGCATGCACCAGTGGTCCCTTGAATTTTGCAAAGGGTGCCTCAAACAGATGTCAGGCCCCAAAGCAGCCTGTATATTTGTTTCAGGGATGTACCCTTGATGCCTATGGAGGAGTTTTGTTGTGCAGCGACACTTCTCGCATGGAATGAACACATAGACACCGCCCACCACATCGGACACTTAGGCATCCATTTGCAAAGCATGCACAGCACAGTCATCTTCAGGCTTTGGTACAAGGGTCAGAATTCAATGGCCGGAACCTTCCAGCCCCACCATTCTGGGACCAGCGGCAGGTAGGGCCGGAAAATCCTGCGCCTAGGTAATGAGCTTAGTGTGTGAGAGAGTTGCACGGACAGGAGCGATGTTCGGTGAGATCTTTCACTGCTGGTGTTCTGTACGGAGTTTCTGTACTGTCATCCAAATGTTGAAGCAATTGTAAGATTAAACAATTATATTAGCATCAAAATTTTAAAAAAATCTTCTTGACTATTTTCTGTAGGCCAGATGATCAGATCTAAACTGAAGCGCTAACAGGTCAGTAAACATCCTTTGTCCTTCCTCATGAAGTTCTATGAGATGATACCACAAGGTAGTTAAAACAAGTTAAATTTTAATGAGACTATTCACCCCATGTGTTTGCCCTGGTAGCAAAGGATTTTTTAATAAATATTTGCACTCATCAAGGTGAAGCATGTTTATGAATGAAATGATTTTCTATATTGGAATCCAACATCAGTATAGAGCAATCCCAGATCAGAAAAAGTATAGGTAGATAGTAAGTGAAGCTCCTCCCATTTTGTTGCGACCATGTGCCTCAGCCAGATTTTTTTAAAATTCCTTCATGGGATGCAGGTGTCATTGGCTAGACCAGCATTTATTGCCCATCCCTAATTGCCCTTGTTCAGAGAGCATTTAAGAGTCAACCACATTGCTGTGAGTCTGGAGGCAAGCCAGACCAGGTGAGGACAGCAGATTTCTTTTCCTAAAGGACATTAGTGAACCAGGTGGATTTTTTACAACAATGGACAATGGTTTTCATGGCCATCATCAGACTTTTAATTCCAGAATTTTATTGAATTCAAATTCCACCATCTGCTGTGGGCTGGGGGGTGGGGTGGTTAGAACCCAGGTTCACAGAGCATTACCCTGGGTGGCTGGACTACCAGTTCAATGACAACACCACTATACCACTGCCTGAAGCAGTGGCAACAAGTCAACAAGCATTCTTTATTGTACCAGCTTGACTTACCCACACTGCAAGTTCTGTGGGTTACTTAGCATTGATAAATAGTAAAAGACATACAGGTTTATGCAATAGGTTTATATTCATGTAGAAACTACTATTTCTCCTCCTTTATGATGCTCCTTAAAACCAAAATCTCTCTCTTTAAGCAAGCTTTTGGTCACCTGTCCTAATATATGTGACACGCAGTCAAATTTTGTTTGATAATATCTCCTATAGAGCACAATGGGGTTGTTTTACTATATTAAAGTCCCTATAAAAATACAAGTTATTGCAGTTGATGTTGAACTAAGTAACACTGCCCAGGCCCATTTAAAGGCAGGACATTTGAAGACAGGGAGGGGACTTACATTGCTGCTTTCTCAGCTGGATTGAAACCCAGGTCCCCAGAGAGGAAGGAGAGTGTGTTAATCCATTGCATCGCAAGGTCTCCAGAAGTAGCATTTAATAAATATTTTAGCACAGTAACTATTCTGAGTATGTTTTAAAAGTGTGAGTTACTTAGCTTAAAAGGACCAATTTCCTGTAAGGGTTAGTACCATAAAATTAGATGTCACACTACCACTTGAATCACTATTTTGATCTTTTATTTGGACTCAAAAAATCATAATCCAGGCTCAAACAGAAATGTGAGAACATCTGCACTGACATTAGGTTTGACCTTTCCTCAAACATGCCTTACTAGTTTTCCAACACAACACTCAACTAATAGAGGCACTAGGGTTGAGCTATTCATTTATGAATGTTGTAGCGTAGAGAAAAAATTTCCATTAAGAATCTGGGGTCTAATGGATACAACTATATCATATTTATAACATTATTAATTACACAAATTTATTCAGTATGATCACAGATTGTTGGGAATTACAGTTACAGAACTCTGAATATTATATTGCTGACCATCAAACAATTCATCAGCATACTTTCTTTCAATGTAGAAATGGTTTTGAGGAGTATTAAATACAGTTGATGCAGGACAATAAAAAGACATGGTATCTTTTCAAAGTAACAGTATTAAATCTTTCTAAAATGCACCCAAGAGGAAGAGGTAAGGGCAGTTGAATTTGCCTACAATCAAAGTCAGCGTGATTACAAGTATTTAATGGATAGGTGTTAATTCATTTGAAACATACCCCTGCTCATTCCAGTTTTTTTTTGATTGCTTGGGACAGGCGCTCAGTTAATGATTGAGTACATCAGTATAGAGCAGCTTTATAGCTTAGTCAATTTAAAATTTAAACTGCTGCCATAGATGCTCCATCTGTGAATCAAAAGGCCAAAACTGGCCACTTCAAACTGTCTGGGAAAACGAGGTGTCATTAATCTCTGTCAGTCCTCAGCCTAGCCTGGGCTGCTTAACCCTTCAGCATTGTGGAGCCAGTCAATGCGCAGACATGTATCACTGCAGCAGCATCAAGTAAATCATGGTGACCTTTTGAATCCTGCTTTGAAATAACTTACCAGCGGAGGGAGAAAAGAAAGCTGCAATGATATTTTTGAGGAGTGCAATTGGCAATATTTATTCCTCGGAATGAATGAAGCAATTTCCCCCCCCCCCCAAAAACATAGGAATTTGAACTGGAAAACGTGTTTACTATTGCATTTTTTTTAGTTCATTAATTTCTTAAAGGGTCCGTACTATCCCAACAGAGAGTGTTGGAGGTTGAGTTATTTTATCGAATCATACAGCACAGAAGGAGACTATTCAGTCAATCATGCCTGTGCCAGCTCTTCGAAAAAGCCATCAAATTCACCCCATTCACTTGCTCTTTCTCCTTGTCCTACACTTTTTTCTTTTTCAAGTTATACGTTCAGTTCCTGTGGAAAGTTACTACTGAATCTGCTTCCTCCACCCTTTAGGCAGTGCATTCCAGATTATAAGAACTAGCTGCATAAAATAAATTTTCCTTTTCCTTCCTGCCCGTAGTTCTTTTGCCAATTATCTTAAATCTGTGCCGTCTGTTTACTGATTTGCCTGCCAGCAGAAACAGTTTCTCCTTATTTACACCATCAAAGCCCTGCTTAATTTTCAACACCTCTATTAAATCTCCTCTTAACTCTCACTGCCCTAAGGATCTCCAGTTTCCCCACCTAACTGAAATGGTGCAGCATGATACATATTTGGAGAAGAACTACCGGGTTAAAATTCTTTTGTATCTTTTGTGTGTTGGCCAACAGGTTTGCATCAAACTCTTGCCTGCACCTTTAGGAACCTGCTTGCCCACTGGGACCCTACCAAACACCCCAGGCGGTCATTGAGGTAGAACAGGAAGAATGTGGAGGATTGGTGATTTGGATGAAATAATGCGCACAGGAATTTTAATCCAGGTTTGCTCCCTAACAGTGCTTAAACTTAAGTATGCAGACAATTCAACTTTTTCATCCTATTAATGCAGTTGATTTGTTGCTGTGTGATTGGTTCACCAGAGGCCTTTGCTGTAAAGGGTTGTCTTTCAGATTGGTGTTTCTAGGAGGCAGTGCCTTGAACACCCAGCACCTGATGTGATGAATGTCTCAGCCCTCTCTCACTCACTGATGGCTGTACGTTTACTTTTGTTCTGATTGTGTGGACCCACACGACAAAGTTTTGAAATTTATTCTTTCATGTGATGTCAGTGTCACTGCCAAGGCCTAATTGTTGCCCATCCCTAATTTCCCTTGAACTGAATAGCTTGCTAGGCTATTTCAGAGGGCAGTTAAGAGTCAACTACTACTGTGGGTCTAGAGGCCAGACAAGGTAAGGGTGGCAAATTTCCTTCCCTAAAGGGCATTAATCAACCAAATGGGTTTTTACAACAATTTCATGGTCACTATCAATAAGACTAGCCTCCAGATTTTATTAATTGAATTTAAATTCCACAGGCTACCGTGGTGGGAGTTGAACCCCTGTCCCCAGAGCATTAGTCTGTGCCTTTGGTGACATTACCACTACACCACAATCTCCCGCTATGTCACAGAAGTTGACTGGCGTAAGAAATGGAAACACCATCGATGGACGTGGGGTTGTTCTTCAGGAATAAAGCATCTTTGGAGACATACTCTGGTTTTAAAAACTAACGTGCTGTTTTTATTGTGTATTGTTATTTTAATGGAACTGATTAGAAATGCTAATGACTTCAGTTTTCTGCTGGATTGTGCTTGCTCCATAAGAAATCAGATCGATTGGGGTAAACCTATAACAATGCTCATTTTGGATGTCTCAAGCAGTTTTTGCAGCTGATTAGATAATCCTGGATTTCAAACCTGCTCCAGAGATTGGAAAACAATAGGACATGAGGCAGAACAGTGAACTGGTACAACCTGTTTCGTTGATACATCCAATCTTCAGGTTTTGAGGGATCAGCTTATACCTTTAAAGCATATGGACCTTAGTTTTTCTAGCCTCTGGGACTGAAATCAAGCAACTAAGCTTAAGTTGCAAGGAATCGAAAAGGGAATTGTGAGGGTAATCTTTTGGAATTGTGTACCTGACCGAGAAACACAACTTCTCCCAAGTTTTGCTATGAACGGCTCACACAGTCTGCTCCCAGGTGATGAGACTCCCTGTTAGGAGAGCCATGTTGAAAAATTAATCCTTTTTGAGCTTTAAAAATTCAACTCATCGTCTGCCTGCATTGGCTGTATGGACACTTATACCACGATAACATTGATAAGTAATTCTCGCCTTTCCTTAAATTTGTACATTTTACCCCAGCTGACTTTAATAGGCAATAAACCATCCATAATGACTAATTTAGAAAATAAGTTAAGACTTGCATTTATATTGCACCTTTCACAAACTCAAGTCATTCTGAATCATTTTGCAGCCAATTAAATGATTAGGAAGTGTATAAAAATAAGGGGTCTCTCAGTTAAGATGGAGATGAGGAGGAATTTCTTCTCTCAGTGAATTGTTAGTCTTTGGGATTCTCTTCCACAGAGAGTATTGGGAGCTGGAACATTGAATATATTCAAGGCTGAGCTAGACGGATTTTTGATTTTCAAAGCAGCCAAGGGTTATGGGGGGTTGGCAGGAACATGGAATTAAGGCTCCAATCAGATCAGCCATGATCTTATCGAATGGTGGAGCATGCTTGATGGTGGGTGGCCTGCTCTCTGCTCCTGGGCCTGAATATTTCCCTCAGTGGGCGCGTGTGATCAGTGGGCCTTGGAGTGGTCAGGAACAGGCCCCCGACTACAATCAGCCCACGGCCCACGATGGCTGGCCAATTAAGACCCGCCCAGCGTGAAATGCATCCTCCCGATAGTCAGGAAGGGCCTGTCAAGCGCTGGGTCCGATGGTGATCCGGCGGACACTTTAAAATTGGCAAATGCAGCTCCCTGAAGGGTGCCAGGGGAGAATGTTTCTGCGGTCTGGAGACATCAGGCGGGGGTGCAGGTCGGGTGGGCATTCGGCCCTCCCGTTTCTTGGACGAGTGCCTCGTGATCCTCATGGAGTTGGTGGGCGTCAGGCAGGACACCCTCGCTCCCAGGGATGGCTGGAGGAGGGCACCGCATCAGACCAGAAAAGCTTGGATAGAGGTGGCAGCCGAGACCAGCAGCCACGACGTTGTGGGCGCACTCGGCAAGGGTGAGCACCATGTTGGCATGGATCAGTGTGGTGAAGTGTTAAGGGCTGGCTGACCCCCCCATGGAGCTCAGGGGTATTAGAGTCTGAATGCCAACTGTCAGTGATGCCTGAACTGGCCAAGGGGGTGAGCCCTGGCTGTTTGGACTGAGTGCCTTGTGGCTCGAGGGCCACGACTCGGATGTGCCCTGCAAGGTGTTCCTCAGCTGGGGTTGGTCAGGCTGCAATGGTGCAGCAGGTAGAGAGTGGAGTCATCAACGGTCCTCTGTCCTTTCAGGAGAAGAGGAGCCATAACAACATTGAGAGGTCAAGGACAGGCGGAGACCCCCCAAAGCCCCTATTCATGATGAGGTTTGAAATGGACATTTTGGAGCTGGAGAGCTGCCACCCACCTCGTTCAGCTGGTTGTGGAGAGGCAGGGTCTCTGACGAAGGTGAGAGTGCAGTGCACAGATCTGAGAGTTTCGGATGGTGCAACCATTCTTCTGTAGTCTCATCATTAACGGGAGCCTCAAACCTGGAGTCCCCGTTGATCATTGAAAGATGATGGCACCATGATGCAGATCTTCATTGTCTCACCAGGGTGCCTGGCATGCATAGTGACAGTGTGATGACTTTAACTAATGGCATGTCGTTCTTCTCCCTTAGATTCGCCAGCACCCACTTGTATGCGGGACCCCGAAGGGCCACCCTTGACACCAGAGGATCACCAGGCTTCAGATGCACCTGTGTCACACCCCTCTCTGAACCAGGCACCAGCACAGATATCAGCACCTCAGTGGGTGTTAGGCTGGCGGCTGCAATGTTGGTGCACGGCAGTGAGGGCACTTCACAATCACTTGAGGAGCAGGCGGAGGCAGAGAGTGCCCAAAGTGCTGGCATTCAGAGAACTGCTGGAGACCAGAATGATGCTGAGTCGAAGGCAGATGATGAGCCTCTGGAGTCGTCCGTTGGGTGGCAGATGCTGGATGTCCAGCGAGATGTGTGGAAGGATCTGGTGGAGATCCATGAGGGTCTGCGTGCCATGGTCTCTGTTGTGGAGGAGTCCATGTGGAGCATGAACACTGCGTTGATCCTCATCGCCAACCACACTGCCTCCTCCATGGAGAGGGTGGCGACTCTCATGGAGAGGCAGCTCCAGCGACAGAATCGAGGGTTCCTGGGGTTGCGCTTGGACCTGCAAGTGCTCACACAGGCAATGGCTTCAGGTGGTCAGTGCCAGTGTGGGAGATGGATGAGGCACCCAGCATCTCAGCTAAGTGCCCGTCCATCAATGGTGAGCAGGGAGGTCACAGTGACCTCATGTTGGCACACAACCCTGCTTGTCATCTCTGCGCTCTCCTCTCAGGGCGCTCTGGATAATGGCAGCAGTTCCTCCACCCCTCTGTCAGTGACCATGGCATCTAATGAGGCTGCAGTGACTGGGGAGATGCCAGCTGTGGCACTGGCTGCTCCCTCCCAGGCGGGGCCAGCACAGGCTCCACTGGCCAGAGGATGACTGCCAAGGTCATCAAGGCCAACAAGTCAGCAGATTCACCAGGCTGTCTCCAGTGCCAGTGACAGCAAGTGGGGGGGCACCAAGATGCAGCACTCGTAAACGTAAATTTAAGGCACCATGAGCACAAGAGGGTCTGTTCACAGGCGACCTTCTGTTCTGTAATGTTTTGTTTATATGCTTAATGATGAGGGCATTAACACCAGATATGGTAACGTTAATTTGTTTTGAGTGTCAAAATTATATAAATTTTGCTTTTGTCTTAATGGCCTGAGTATGTTCTACCTTTTTTTATGGTGCAGAGTACGCCAATGTGCAATGTTGGATGTGAGTGGCTCTAAACTTTATTGCACAGGCACTGAGTGGATTATGGGTTCAAAGGAAAGGGTCATTTTAGACATCCCGGATGGAGACGGCAGCCCTGGCATGAAGTTGGGAACAGGTCTTTGGCAGCCTAGCTGAAGGATCGTTGGATCAAGATGTCCCTGGTGTCCCTGCCTTCCTGAAGGATACAGAGGTCTGCTTCCATACACTCAGCGTTCTCCTTACCGTGCTCCTGTTCTGACTCACTACTGGATTCATTCTCTATGGCATGTGCAGCTGTGTCAAGATCCTCTTCCTCCAGTGGGTCCCCCCTTGCCAGTGCCAGATTGTGGAGAGCGCAGCATGCAACCACTATCAGTGACACCTGCTCTGGGGGGTATTGTAGTGCACCCCCTGAATGGTCCAGGCATCGGAAGCACATCTTCAGAAGACCTATGGTTGTCTCTATCACCGCCCGTGTGGAGGCATGACTCCTATTGTAACGCTGCTCTGCCTCTGTTCTTGGGTGGTGGAGAGAAGTCATAAGCCAAATTTTCAGTGGATAGCCCTTGTCACCCAGCAGCCATCCATCCAGCCGGGCTGGAGCACTGAAGAGCCTCGGCACCTGGGAGTGTCTGAGGATATAAGCATCGTGGGAGCTGCCTGGGTACCTTGCACAGACTTTTAGAATCAGCATCCTGTGGTCACACACTATCTGGACATTCATGGAGAGGAAGTTGACGAAGGCACCGGGCTCAGCTGCTGGCATCTTGATGGCCACATGTGTACAGTCTATAGCGTCCTGGATGCGGGGGAAGCCAGCAATCGCCGTGAATCCTCTGGCTCACTCTGCCCGGCTGGCCCTGTCCGTATGGAGATGAATAAATGTCATTACCCACCTGAACAGATCTTCTGCCACCAGCTTCACACAACTGTGGACAGCTGATTGGGAGACTCCACAAAGATCCCCCACTGACCCCTGGACAGAGTCGGAGACTAGAAATTGACGGCCGCTATGACCTTCAGAGCCACTGGCATGGGGTGTCCACCCACACAGTCAGAGCTGATCTCAGGACCGATCATCTGACAAATGGAGGCCACAGTCTCCCTGGAGAGGTGGAGCTTCCTTCTGAATTGCACCTCGGACATATTGAGGTAGCTGCTTCGCTGCCTGTAAACCCTGGCAGCAGGATAGTGGCATCTTCTGTGGCCCCTTCCGCCTTGGACTTGCTGCTGGCCCTGCACCCCTTGTGCCTGCTCCTCTCCTCCCACAAGCCCCTCCCCTGGAAGTTGCATAGGGACTCCTCCTCCTTCTGCCCCTCTCTTCCTCCTCAGAAGAGGTGCCACCAGTGGAGAGCACGATCCCCATTATCAAGGTAAGGGAAGGCTGTCTGATACCTGGAAGGGTGCACACTGTCAAAACTCTCCGGGGTCCTTGGAGACACCAACAAGTCCTGAAATGAAGCCTGGGAACACTAAAAATGAAGCTCAGAACAGAGATCAAACTGTGAAGCTCAAGCAAGCAACCAGCAGCAAAGTATCTCCTAAACTCCTCACTACTCACACTGGCAATGCTGCCGACCCTTTTTATCCCGCCCTTGGGATAAATGTGGGCTGCCTGCCTCCTGTTTCGCCCGTGTGACGAGTGTGAAATCGCATGGGCAACGTGAAATCGTGAACAGTTGCCTTTTTAATTGTCTTCAGTGGCCTTTTAATTGATGACGGGCGCAGCTCCCACACCCACGCGTGTGCGCCCACCGGCCTGATGATTGCTCGCGTGCGGGCTGGCATCGGGACACTCGCCCGACGCCATCTCATGGGATTTCACACCCGAAAGGGTCAGGCACGCCAAATGTAAAATTCCGCCCCTAGTTGCTATGATCTTACATTGTTGGAAACGTAGCAGCCAATTTTCGCACAGCAAGCTCCCACAAAAAAAGCAACGAGATCATGAGTAGATAACTTGTTTTCATGATGTTGGTCAAGGGATAAATTTTCTCCAGGCCACATGTGAATGTTCAAACTGAGAGATTTTTTTTTCTCTCTATTCCCAGCAATAGCTCGACAGGACATTGGGGGGTTTTCACTGACCTGCAGCTTAAAGTGCTTCAGAGCTGGGTATGGTTTGCCTGGTGAAGTGGCAGTGCAGGCAGGGCAGCCATTTAAAAGCCTGCTGGTAGTTGGTGCTTTATCTCCTACCCTGGGCAGGGTAGACCAGGCAGCTCGCTCCTAACAACTGGACCACTTCACTGTAATAACTGCAACACTATCCACACTGAACAATTGAAATTGTTTGCTTCTCCACCATTGAGCCAACTCCAGTGGAAATAAGTAAGATAATCTCTCGCCTGATCATTTTACTGAGCCTATGTGGAAATTGTCTCATCTTTCTCTAAAAACCCATTAACAGGACCACAACAAGCAAAAAAAAACATATTTCCTTAGCTGTAAAGCATGTTCCTGCGGTCATATAAGGTGCTATATAAATTCAAATCCTCTCTTTGATTGGGATCCCTGAGGTCATGAAAGTTCCTATATTTTCTGCTTTGCATATATATTGCAGACCAATGAATTAAATATGCTGTCCCACATTTACATTGCTATAGTGCAACCAGTCAGAGGGCTTTTTAACAGCTTCTGTGCATGCATTCTGACTGTGGCAATGTGGGCAGTCCGCGTGTGTGTAAACTCTGGCTTCATGACATCAGCAATAAATGATCCTGTGCAAGAACATCACTCTGTGTGCATGATATCATGGCATCACCCTGTGGATCACAGCCTCAGCACCAGAAAAGCACCATTTTTGATCTAGCAGCTGTAGCAGTCAGGAAGACTAGTTCAAAATAGTCTTGTGGACCACAAGCCTTGAGAAAATGTTACTTTTCATTTGCCATGGTCAATTGGCAGCATAATGACAATACAAAGTCACCCCATCCAAGCTAACCCGACTTTTTGAGTGCCTGATGTCATTCAAACACTTCACTCCACAGCACACTATTATCCTCATTTCCAATTTCTAAGCTTAAGTCACATGGCCATTCATTTTTTTTGTGTGTGTCTGTAGGGACAGAATTTTCCGGTGGTCAGGCGGGCTTGGAGGGGGTGCCCAGGAGCGGTCAGGAAGCCGACAGCTGCCCGCGATCGGACTCCAACCGTGACTGGCCAGCCAGCGTGAAACGCGTGCTACAGTGCTCAGCGCTGCCGGGGTGGGTGAGGGAACGGGAGGAGTATGAGCACTGAAGTTTGCGGGTGCGCACAGTAAGAGCTCCCTAAGGCACAGAGCTGCCTCAGGGAGCTGAAGATTTTTAAAATTAAAAATTAAAAACTTAAGCAATGCCGAAAACACGTCCCCTCACGCGACCCCGTCACCTGAGCAGGGACATGTGACGAATGAAATTTAAAATTTTTTATTTAATCCCTATTTGCTGTTGGAAACCTCATCCCACCCGTGGGTGAGGTTTCCTGAAAAAAAAAAGTCCAAATGCCACTTGGCCTTTTCGCCTGCCCGCCGGCCGTAAGGTTGGACGGGCAGTGAGAAATTTTATTTAATTATAATTTTAATGGCCTTTATAGACCTGTTCATTGTCGGCGGGCGCGCTGCCCACCGAAGTATCACACGAGTGTGCGATGACGTCAGGATGCTCGCCCGACACCATCGCGTGTCATTCTACACTCGTTCAGGTCGGGCGCGTGCCCACCCGACGAGAGCAATATTCTGCCCTAGGCGCTTGCATGTATGGTACTCACTGGGCACCTATGGTGGATAAAATATTTGATTCTCCAGCATATTAATTTAGTGACCACAAGGGAGATCCATCAAGAGCTTTGTACTTACCAGCAGAGATTGGATTTTTTTTTTTTGCACAGCCCCTGCAAGTCTTGCAGTTAGCTGCACATTATGAAATCCTTGGGTTAATATTCTTGACATTAGGTTTAAGTGTGGCATTACTACCTACGGTTCTGCATCTCAGCACTGGTGTTCGCAGCTGAAATTTGTTAATATCTCCATCCCTCTTCTGCATTCGATGCATTTTCTTGCCTTCTCCTGATATGATTGAGGTGTATAATGATGTATAAATATGCGAGAGTTTTCATTGCCATTGACACGACTGATGCATTCAACCATGTGAGTAATGTACAAAAATAATAACTACATTGATGATTGGCAATTTAGTAATGCTCAGCCATTAATCCAAATTGTGTTGAACATGTACATTTTTCACATGATTTATGGTGCCATTAGTTATATCTCGTATAAGCACAACCAAAACAGGCTGGTTCATGCCAAAACCTAAAAATGTCTCCTGTTTTAATTTAAGAACATGCAAAAATAAAGGCTTGAGGAATAATAACAGAAATGTAGTACCTTTTTACACAGGTAGGCACAAAAAATAAGGTTTAGGGGAGGGAAGCTTTTAAAGACTGCCACTGAGAGATGTTATACTTAAGAGATGGAAGAAAGCATCACTCCTTGTAACAGAATCTGCAGCTTTATTCAAACAAACTGAGTGAATTTGGGTGCTGATTAAAACAAGTTGGGTGGGGAGTGTTGTATATTTTTTATCTCTAAGCTATGCAGAGATGACACACTAGTTTCTATGTGTGTGGGAACTTTACTTACAAGAAATATTTTTAAACGATTGCTCTATGTTTACAGCTCTTTGCTTCCAGCAGTTTCTATAGTTTGTTTACTTTTCTGAGTCCACACCCAGGTTTAACTAGTCAAGCACTGTGAGCATCAATAGTTAGCAAACAAACATAATCAAACATAGAACAATAGAACAATTGAGCACTACAGGGTGAATCAGCAACATATTCCAGGTCACTCAGCTGGACTGTAGATTCAATAGGGGCATAAAGGCATGTTGATACTCTGACCCTGTTGCAGCGGCTGTAATAAATATTTCTGCTCACATTGTATTGCCAGACTTTTCATCTGAACAACCATGTTAGTCAAGACTTACAGAGAGTGAATGCTGGAAATGTGCAGCAAGTCAATCAGCATCTGAATGAAAGACAAAAGCAAAATACCGCGGATGCTGGAAATCTGAAACAAAAACAGAAAATGCTGGAAAAACTCAGCATGTCTAAAAGCATCTGTGGAAAGAAAGACAAGAGTTATCGTTTCAAGTCGTATGACCCTTCATCAGATTGCTTCACTGAAGAAGAGTCATACGGACTCGAAACCTTAACTCTGTCTCTCTCTCCATAGATACTGTCAGACCTGCTGAGTTTTTCCAGCATTTTCTGAATGAAAGACATTGGGAACAAATGCTCTGATGGAAGGTATCACCTTATAGCTTTAATCTTTTTCTTCCAGATGTTGGCTGGCCAGCTGTGCCTTTCTTAGTTCTTTCCAAATCTTCAGGGTGCCTATTTTGGGCAAGATGAGCTAATAAAGTAGCAGCCTACACATTGCACTTGGCATTATGAGACATTTAACATGTTCCGATGGTATTCCTCTTCTACTTAAGCACAGTTTGTTAACCTAGTTACAATGAACATATTAACAGCTCCACTCAAATATGGTACAGAGGAATGTCATACAAACATGTGAACAGGCCACCCATTATTAACTCCATTCACAATTTCTAAGCTAAAGTCACATACTCATGCATTCTTTTGTATCTTTGTATGTGCATGCGCATGTGTGCCACTCAACATTACTCACATCTATAGTAGGACAGCTAACATGCTTGATTATTTACAATGTAAAAATACAAAAGGCTTGATAAGGTTCGTTTTAGAGGTGGAAGACAAGCAATGGAATTAGGAGGTAATGGGAAACTGAGATGGAGAGTTTGGTAATAAATGTTATCCAGGGGAATTTTTTCCACTCTGGGAGGTAAGGACTGCTTTTCATTATCATTTTGCTCGATGACCTTCAAGAGGAAATTATAGGTCAGTTGTATAAATTTGTATACAAATCAAAATCATGTAGGAAGGTAGAGTGTATTAAGAAAGCAGTTATGTTTCAAAGTGACATAGGGAAGATTGGACAGATGATTGCCAAATGGTCTTTAATATTGTTAATGTAAGCCACTATGTATTGGAACTTAGTAGTATTAAGTGTGACCGTGCAACAAGGGACAAACCTTGCAGAGAATGGAATGGGAAAATGATTTGGAGGTCATGGGTGATCAGTCATTGAAACTGTTTCCACAGTGTGACACAGCAATTAATAAGGCAAATAAAATACTCAGATGTACAGCCAGAAGCATTGAGCTCAGGTCTGAGGAGAATAGAAGTAACATCAACTCTGTATAATGAAACACAATATAAGTTCCTGCGCCTTAGGCATTCTTCATTCCATAAAGATTAATCCAGACAGTCACCCAGGAATAACTTTTAAACAACTTTATTCTTAGAGGCAACATAGGCTCAAAAGCATAGGAGCTGGATTAATGCTGCCCATCATACGGCTGTACAACTGTTACTTTACACAGGCAGTAGTTTGTGATTAGTGGTTGTGTTTTAAAGAGCTGTGATTACCAAGCTAAACCCTTAAAAGGACAAATCCAACCCAACCCATCAGTCTACTCTCGATCATCAGTAAAGTGATTGTAGGGGTCATCAACAGTGCTATCAAGTGGCACAAGTTTAGCAATAACCTGTTCATTGATGCTCAGTTTGGGTTCTGCTAGGGTCACTCAGCTCCTGATCTCATCACAGCCTTAGTTTAAACATGGACAATAGGGATGAACTCCAGAGATGAGGTGGGAGTGAATGCCTTTGATATCAAGGCAGCATTTGATTGAGGGTGACATCAAGGATCCCTGGCAAAACTGGACTCAGTGGGAAGTGGGGGAAAACTCACCACTGGTTGAAGTCATACCTAGCTCAAAGGAAGATGGTTGTGGTTGATGGAGGTCAATTATCTCAGTTCCAGGACCTCACTGCAGAACTTCCTCAGGCCCAACCATCTTCAGCTGCTTCATCAATGACCATCCTTCCATCATATGGTCAGAAGTGGGGATGTTCGCTGATAATTGCACAATGTTCAGCACCATTCATGACTCCTCAGACACTGAAGCAGTCCATGTCCAAATGCAGCAAGATCTGGACAATATCCAGGCTTGGGCTGACAAGTGGCAAGTACTCTTTGCACCACACAAGTGCCGGGCAATGACCATCTCCAACCAGAGAGAATCTAACCATGGCCTCTTGACATTCAATGGCATTACCATCACTGAGACCCCCACTTTCAACATCCTGGGGGTTACTATTGACCAGAAACTGAACTGGACTAGCCATATGAATACTGTGGCTACAAGAGCAGGTCAGAGGCTAGGAATCCTGCAATGAGCAACTCACCTCCTGACTGCGCAAAGCCTGTCCACCAACTACAAGGCACAAGTCAGGAGTGTGATGGAATACTCCCCACATGCCTGGGTGAGTGCAGCTGCAACAACACTCAAGAAGCTCAACGCCACCCAGGACAAAGCAGCACACTTGTCGGCACCCTATCCACAAAATTCACTCCCTCCATCACCGACGCACTGTGGCAGCAGCGTGTACCATCTACAAAATGCACTGCAGGAACTCACCAAGGCTCCTTAGACAGCACTTTCTAAACCCGCAACCACTACCATCTAGAAGGACAAGGGCAGCACATGAAAACACCACCACCTGGAAGTTCCCCTCCAAGTCACTCACCATTCCGACTTGGAAATATTATCGTCGTTCCTTCACTGTCGCTGGGTCAAAATCCTGGACCTCCCTCCTTAACAGCACTGTGGGTGTGCCTACACCACATGGACTGCAGCGATTCAAGAAGGCGGCTCACCACCACCTTCTCAAGGGCAACTAGGGATGGGCAATAAATGCTGGCCCAGCCAATGATGCCCACATCCCATGAATGAATAAAAGGAAAGCGCGAGCTAAAAAACCAACAATAATTTAATGTTCTGAATGGCCTCTCCCTTTGCTGTAAATTCCATGATTCCATCCCTGACCCTGAAACACAGAAACCTCTAACTCATTTTAAAATATTTATGTGTGTATGTAATATTTATATATCTTCACTTTTTTTCCCTGTATTTTTGTTTGCACAGTGCTGTGACATCATTGGAGAATCAGGGACAGGGTGGAATACTTAGCCTGACAGGGCCCATGGCTTAAGGGGTCCTGTCTCCCTCATATTACCAGATTCCAGAATCCCTGCAGACCAGCATCCCGTTAACATCATGAGGGATGTTTAAATAAAATATATCCCCTCAGGAATTCAGATTAAGCTGCTTTACTCAGACAGTGGTGAGAATGTGGAAACGCTACCATAAGGAAATCGAAAGTGAAAGTTGCCTTAGCCCCAGAGGACCATAGGCTAATCTCTCATCACAGAGAGACAACTGGTGGTGAGTTTAACCTGAGGGTTACCACAGATGAGGGGTAATATTGAGAAAGCTTCATGGATGACCTCAGATGGTACAGGAAATGAACCCATGCTGGAGAGGTTAAGCTGAATAGCTTAGATGCATTTAAAGGGAAGCTAGGTAAGTACATCAAGGAGAAAGGAATCGAAGAATGTGCTGATCGGGTGAGCTGAATTAGGATGTGAGGAGGCTCACCAGGAGCATAAATACAAGCGTGGACCTTTTGGGCTGAGTGGTCTCAGAAGGTTCACTCAACTGGTACCTGGGATGGGGGAGGTTATCTTATGACGAAAGGTTACACAGGCTGGGTTTGTATCCATTGGAGTTTAGAAGACTGGTAGGTGACCTTATTGAGACACACAAGATCCCGAGGGGACTTGACAGGGTGGATGCTGAAAGGATGTTTCTTCTTGTGGGAGAGACTAGAACTAGTGGACAAAGATTAAAAATAAAGGGTCTCTCATTTAAAATGGACATGAGAAGAATTTTTTTTCTCTCAGAGGGTCATGAATCTTTGGAACTCTCTTCCCCAGAGCTCAGTGGAGACAGGATCATTGAATATGAGGTAAATATATTCCTAACTAACAAGAGAGTCAAAGGTTATCTGGGGATAGGCGGAATGTAGAGTTGAGGCCACAATCAGATCATTGACATCATTGAATGACAAAGCAGGCTTGAGAGGCTGAATGGCCTACTCCTGCTCCTAATGCATATGTATACCTGATCCTGTGCTATGAAATGCTATATAATTCTATATAATTATAGTTTAATAAAATCAACAAAGTGGTGAAGATGTGTAAATTAAGTTAGAATATAATGGAGCTTAGTATGAAAGGCCCCAGGTTAGCTGATTCTAGTTGAAGGTGCAGTAGGGCACTTGTTTCAAGTGAACAATGGGGAGAAGGGGGAAATCAGCCAGGAGCTCCCTCTCCTGATCTCTACCCAGAGAGAATTGCTGGAAATGATTTGTGTGTACAGGGACAGGGAAAGGCATTTTACAAAACATTGTTTTCTAACCTTGCTATGCCAAGTTCAACAGAGAAAATCTTCCTAAGGGATAAGGACCAGATTCAACTTACCTGTAGAGTTAAATATCTTGTTGACATTTACTGTCTTGGCTCCTATATGAACAACAGACAAAAATACCAGAGCACGCCTGGCAGCCATCAAACCCAACCCAATCATGAATCAATATCTGCCGGAGAGAAAAAAGCAGAGAATGTTAGTCAAAAAAACCAGAAAAGCATAAATCGACAAAACGGATATGCAAGTAAATAATGATTCTTCGTAACTGGTTAATTTTTAAAAAGTGGTTGTCATAGTATTGGACAACTGTCTTCTATCTAATTTACTTATTGACTATTCTGCCCAGTGACAGGCTGTTCTACCTACTAAGCAAACTCCCTGCTACTGTCTAGTCATTTAAAGACAGCATGCACTTTCCATTCAGCATTAATTCAAGCTGGTTGGGAAGTGTGATGTTACATTCAATATTAGGCTTTGTATGTGCAGAAGGAATGAATGCTTAGAGTTAAGGAACAATATAGAATGTACTTTTACTTGTATCCAAAGGTTGGTCCTCTGTATTTAAACATTGCCTCCCCCTTTATGTCCCTCTTATAAAATGATCAACCTTTGTTCAAATCCCTCCATCTCCTTACCCTCCCTATATCAGTGACTTCCTTCAGTCCTACAACCCTCTCAGATCTCTGCACTTTTGTAATTCTCACCTCTTGCACATCCCTGATTTTCATCTCTCCACCATTGTTGTCTGTACCTTCAGCTGTTTAGGCCCTAAGCATTGGAATACCCTCAATAAACTGCTCAGCCTCTTCATTATCTCTCCTCCTTTGTGATCCTCCATAAAAACCACCTCTTATGCCCAACTTTTGATCCTGATCCTAATACCTCTTTTATGTGACTCAGTGTCAATTTTTTTCAGATAACGCATCTGTGAAATGCCTTGGAAAGTTTTACTCCCTGAGGGTATTACTGTATATAAATGCAAGTTCCATCATTAGCTGATAAGCAGCCTGCTCCCAAGAGTCACCTGTTGTTTGGTTCAACACTTTATCTTGTCAATCCTGGCCCACCTCTCACTGCAGGCCATGTGGAAGTGAATTATCAAACTTTCAGGAAGTAAAAGATCCACACTCCAGTTCCAAAATGGATCAGCTGCTCAACTAACATGTAGAGTGTTTGGCTATATGCACGATATTCCCACTGGCAGTTTCACAGAGGTTGGCCCTTCCTGGGAAGCATGTTGGCAGCTAATAGGTTACTTTGACCTGAAACTTAAAAGAAAACAAACTTCTCTCAAACAATGCAAAATGGACCATGGAAGTCTCTGAAGGAGCTACCTCCACTAATGTTCTCGTGACAACTGCAGTAGTCCAATAAAGGGGAAGAAACCAGTGTTATGCTATCCTGTATTTATTGCAGCAGCTTCCCTGATTGGTATCTAAATGTCATCCTCCATTTACTGACACAAGCCGCCTAGCCAACAGCTGATTGACTGCAGGAGTTAAAATAATGACACAAATGATAGTTTCATACACTTTCAAATCTGTTCTGGGTGCAACATGGACACTAAAAGTGTCTCAGTGCAATGATGCATTAATATAGAATGACCTGGCATACCCTGGCACAGCTTTACAATGCTAATAATGTAGTCTCACACATTTATACCCTTTAAATCCTAAGATTCTACAAATTGGAATAGAAAGCAGGAAGCTTTAAACGACAATGCTAGGCCTCAAGATATCAGTATATCAGATGTGGCTGCGGGGAGTGGAGGATGGTGGTGGGGGGGTGGGGGGGATGGGTGGGGGTGGGGGGGGTGGTGTGTGTGTGTGGGAGGGGAGGGCAGGTGAGGGGAGGGCCGGTAGTAATTTTAACTTTGGACAATAGTGCAAGACGGGCATTACCGGATCAGTTACCTGTTCTGCGTCTCACCCATTTTCATTTAACTTCAATGGAAATTTAAACACCAAATCCAAAATTACTCCTTGTGTATGATGAAGCCCCTTCAATCTTAGTGAATAGGTTGACACACTTGTGTCCTTTTTCTTTATTCATTCTTGGGATCTGAGCAATGGTGGAACTGCCCATCCCTAAATGCCCTTGAAATGGGATGGCTTATTAGGCCATTTCAGAGGGCAATCAAAAATCAGCCACATTGCTGTGGGTCTAGAGCTGCATGTAAGCCAGACCCAGTAAGGATAGCAGATTTCCTTCCCTGAATCAACTAGATGTACTTTAATGTTGTTTTGTGATCATCATTAATGATGCTGAACAATGCATTTCAGATTTATTAATTATTTGAATTTAGATTCCCCCAGCTGTGATGGTGGGATTTAAACTCCTGCCTTCAGAGCATTAGCCCAGGCCTGTGGATTACTAGTCCAGTAACATTACCACTATGCTATTTCACAACTTGTATCTTAGTTCCTTGGTAATGCAGTATTAACATTATATATTGGGCAGGTTTCTCTGTTGCAGTGATTTTTGAGTTTTCTGTGTGGGAGATCCATGCAAAAACTGATGCATTCCCAGAGACCCCTGACAATGTTAACACATTAGGAACACATGACAATACTGACAGAATCCCATAGACCCCTGACAACACTTACACACTCTCAGGGAGCCCTGGCAACACTTACACACTCTTAGGGAGCCATGACAACACATACATGCTCTCAGAGAGCCCTGATAACACTTACACACTCTCAGGGAGCCCTGACAATATTGACACATTTGAAAGAACACCTGACAATGAGGGGAGATGACGGTGAAGTGGAAATGTCACTTAACTAGTAATCCAGAGGCCCTGGCTTATGTGGTGGGGGCAAGGGTTCAAATTCCACCATAGCAATTTAGTGGAATTTAATTGAAAAGAAAACATCTGGAATTGAAGGCTACTCTCAGTGATGGTGACCATGAAACCACCATCAACTGTCATAAGAAACCCATCTGGTTCACTGGCCTGGTTGAGGGAAGAAAACCTACCATGTGGCTCCAGACCCACAGCAATGTGGATAACTCTTAATTGCCCTCTGAAATGGCCGAGCAAGTCACGTGGTTCCAGGGCAATTTAATGGACAACAAATGCTGGCTTTGTCAGCAACACCCACATCCCATGAAAGAATTTTAAAAAATACTCTCAGGAGCACCTGCAAGTATAATTTTATAATTTTGCTCCAAAGGCCCCTATGAAGGTACCACCACATACCAAGAGACACCCTATAAATATTAACACACCTACAATGCTCCCCCCAGCAAATTCTGATATACTCCTATACCCCCTGTACAATATCAACCCACTCTAGGAAACCGCTGCAAATGCTGGCACGCTCCTAGAGTTGTGATTAGATTTAGGGTTAGCCACAATGCATCCATAGTTTTTTGCTTGCGTGAGGGCAAACACACTTCATGTTCAGTCTCCAGGGTTGTATTCATTGATGTTGACCGTCCTAATACATCATATACAGTCTAGGTTTAGGGTATTTTTGTTAGCTCTGTTGCATGTGGACAATAAGAAGCCAAGTGTAAAATCCACAAGAAGTCATGTTAAAATAGTGTGCACTTCGATTGTGTGTGTGTGTGCTTGTGTGTGCGCGTGCATGTGTGTGTATGTGCGCATGTCTGTGTGTGTGTGTGTGCGCGCGCATATAAGAGAGAAATAGAGAAAGAAAGAGTGAGTCTGGACACCTGTACTTATCCATTAATTAAAAAAAACTTTAAAAATCTTGGGGAAAAAATCCAATTAGAGAATGGATCTCACAGGAGATTTCTCATCAAATGTGTCACTTCCATATATGGGCTGAGTGCTCCATGGAATTGATATGAATATTCAAATTAACCTGCTCTTAGTGCTCAAAGATGATATCTGCATATCCTCTCACATTAGGGATTGGGAGGATGTTTACGTTTCAAGGTATGAGGTTGTAACTGCGGAGTAGAAAGAACTAATCATTGAATGTTAAATTTTTTTCTGTACATTGTGACAATGTTTGGATACATTAGCCTCGGCAGCTCTGAGAGAATGGATAACTGGCTAAGGTAAAAATGGCTTGTAAACTTGTTCAGTTATGTAAATACTCCAAGGTTCTTGTATTGAGCCTTGGTTGACAGCCCTTGGGGTGGAATAGCCCCAGATATGCAGTAAGTGTGGTAGCGGGCAGGAAAAAAGACGCTTTACCCGCTGGCTGCAATGGCGGGTTTTCACGCTGTATCATCCCATTCCTAGCCATTAGTGATGCATCCTTGGGAAACATGCTGGGACGTCTGCCCCACTGCCACCTCAGGTCTTCAGTGATCTGGGTGCATTATTCAAAGGGTGCTCCAGCACAGAGCTAGCTCTCTCTAAGGCATCGGAAGCTGCTGCCAAGTCATGGCTGTCAAAGGGAGGAAGCATGTTGCCCCCAAATTTAGCGACGCCTCTCGTGGGCACCTACTAGATGCTGTGCAGGCCGACTGAGAAGCCCTCTACCCCTGTTCTGGGCATACAGCAGCAAACAAGGTCACCAATCCAGCATGGGAGGCAGTGGCAGTCATTGCTTATGGCAGGTAAAACGTCCTTTTTCCTGCCCGCTACCACGCTTATTGCAAATCTGGGACTATTCCACCCCAAGTGCTGTCAACCAAGCTCAATACAAGAACTTTGGGGTCTTTGATAACTGAACCAGTGCAGACATGATGGGCTGAATGGCCTCCTTCTGCACTGTAACTAGTGTCTGTGTGTGTGATTCCATGTGAACGAGTTTACAAATCATTTTTACCTTAGCCGGTTATCCAGGTGGTGAGTGCCATCGCCCTGCAAAAGAGGGCACTATTCAGTGCCGAAAGAGGATGAATGTTCACTGTTCTGCCAGGATAAGTCACTCTGCTCATCACTCTCAATCCCAACACACATCCACAGGGATCTCACTCACTGCAAGCTCAAGGGACATCACCATTCACACTCTCACACACATCTTCATCTGCTATGTGGATTGCGTCCTATCCTGTCCATACCACCACTCACCACCCACACATGCTGGGCACCCTTATCATCTGGCTTGGCAGGTGTCTGGCTTACCCTCTGTCCATCTGTGTTCGTGCAGGACAAGCTGGCGCACAACAAAAGGGAGAGGTTGCAGACTGGTAGAGGAATGCCCCACATCAAGGTCCTCAAAGACTTTGAAAATAGAGTCATACAGCTGGTCAGCGACAATCTAGACTAATACTGTGCTGACAGTGAGGTCGGTGATGCTCAACCAAGTGAGGTCGAGCAGTGCAACATCCATCAGATAACCAGGCTGTGAGTGAGTTCCCCTGTTCTGCAGCCCTCTGCCATGCACCAATTATCTCTGCTCACTTGCACAGGCACATCTGGGAAGCAGCCGAGGGGGCCTGTGACCCAGGTCCTCAATTCAAGCCCCAAAGATGCCTCCGAAAAAGGATCTGATGACACCCTAATTGGAGACCCGTCACAGTGCTCACTCACACCCTCCACCAGTGTAGAGACCCAGGCCTTGGCACTATCCCCGTTGTAGCACCAGCCTGTAGAGCACACAGCAAGCTACAATGATGTGCGGCACCCTCAGTGGACTATATTGCAGTGCTCCACCAGACCTATTGAGGCTTTGGAACCTCATTTTCAAGATGTCTATCGTTTGCTCCACCAAAGTCCAGGTTGTGGCATGAGCTTCGTTGTACCATTGCTCTGCTGCAGCCAGAGGCCGATGCACAGGCATCATCAGCCTTGTCCTCTGTGGGTAGCCCTTATCCCTGAGAAGTGGAGCCTGCAACCTCTGTAGACCCTGGAAGGGATCTGAGACATGTGAAGGATCTAGGAGTCTTGGACGCTCCCCAGGAATCATGCACAAATCTGTAGGTAAAATGCACAAAGTTTTGTGCTTTCATGAAAATGGCGTCTGTGACCTCCTGGATACACTGGTGAGTAGAAACTTGTGAGATCTCGCACAGGTCACTGTGCAGCCCTGGAAGGAGCCACTGGTGTAAAAATTGAGTGCTGAGGTCACTTTCGCTGGCACTGGCAGTGGATGCTGTCCATGTCCCCGTAGCGCCAAATTCTGCAGCTCGTGGCATAGGTGACTGAACAGTTCCCTAGACATGCGCAGTCTTCAGTGACACTGGTTCTCGGTCATCCTCAGGAATGACAAGTGCCTTCTATAGACTCTGGGTCTAGCGAGGCACGTACAAGTGATGGCTCTCTGTGGATCTTCAGCTGCATGTACAGCAGGCCCTGCTGCCCCTTCATCTTGACGGAGATGCTCCTCCCTTTGCTGAGCCAAGCACTTGTGCCACTCTCCTCTTCTTCTTCTCGGGTCTCTGTAAGCCAAGAGGCATACTGCTAAATCACCAGGCTCCATGATCCTGATGTTCTCCCCCTGCAGGATCAAAGAGAGAAATGTGTGGGTTAGCATAGGGTTGTCCTAAGGACCTCTCTTGGTTAAGTCTGAAGGCCCCTTCAAACATGCAGGAGAGTGCTGGCCACCACTTGGATGGCCAGTGTGTAGTGAGATTCATGGCTGTCCGAAACCCCACCCACCTCCACCCCACTCCACTTGACCGATTGGTGGCAGCTTTAGCCACTGGACTGCATGCTGTGCTCTTAGCTCAGGCACAGGCATTCTCCTAACCCGCACTGCAAGGCTGCACTGTTAGCTTAAACCATGAGGATACTGGTCCAAACATTAATAAAGATATTGCAAGGGTCTGTGAGTGTCTACACCAGTGACTGCACCATGGCCACTTTTGCAAGGGGGATTCTACAACCTGCCCAGTCGACTAATTGTTCTGCTGCCCCCTAAAACGCACATTATTTTGCAGTCTGCGACCGAGGGGTGTAAAGTTCTGGAGCATTTGGTGGCACTTTCATGCTTTTATGTTGCTTGAGTGGGCAGAAAAGCTTCAGAGGCTCCGACTCCAAGCAGGTCAATGGAACTGCTGCTGAATTGTCCCAGCTGTGGAAGAACGCTCATTTTTGACAAGCTTCCCCAAGGATGAGGCCGTTTCCCTCACCCCACCTTCCCCACCCTCGGCATGCGCTTGTGTACTTCCTTCAGCCTGTGCTGCCTTGTCCCCACACCCCCCCGGCCTCACCCGCTCTGGAGCCCTTGCCCTGGCACTGCGCTGAAAGTGACTTGCCTGTGCTCCCCCAAAATGCGAGGCACCTCTTCCGTGATGAAATGGCGATGCTCGCGAGTGCTCTGTGCCAGGCCGTGTGCCCTCACCTCCGAGTTCCCCTCGAAGTTCAGCTGGCCAGGTGCATGCCTTTTAAAGGCCGGTTTGAAGCGCGACGCCCTGGAGTCAGGCCTGATGTCACATGAGTGTGGTAAATTTGACCCGGGGGGAATGAGTCCGGCATGAGGGCAGAATAACGAGACACAAATGCGTTAAAATGAAGTTCCTAACATTGGACGGCAGGAAACGCGCCCCCCCCATCACCCCCCACCAACAACCCCCCCCCCCCCCCACCGCCATCGACGGGCGGAGCGGACAATCTCAGGCTGGTTTCACGATGGCGTGAAACCGATTTTTGGCCTTCACGCCATATTGTCCGCTCATGACGCCCGCCGCCAATGGGAGTGGACGATTCCGCCCTCTGATTCTTGTCTGATCCTGTTTGTCTATGTGAATAATCGTGCCTCTATCCCCAGTCTAATAAACTCTGGCATTGTTGGCCAGTTCAGCAGCGACTCTGACAAAGCAGCAACATTGAGACACTGGAATCCTTGAAGCTGGAATCACCATGGCTGTGATCAGCAGTTGGATAGCAAATCTTTCTGTATTAGAGAGCTGTTTCTTTGCTGAACTCCTGAGTTCAATCTGTATCATTGCAGCAATTTGTGTTCTTTTATATTTAGCAGACACCCTTGGGATAATTTTAATCTAATTTGCTGGACGGGAAACCCGCAGGAATTGTGTGGAATGATAGTTTTACACCTTGGTCAAATATTTCTCTCCAGTGACTTCAATTAAACCAAGTATTGCAACCACCCTTGATGGTAGGTTAAAATGGAACTTTCTCATTCTCAGTATTAATACACTAGGGTTACTAGGAGATGGGGCAAGGGTAGATACATAAATATCCCCTGACTTCACAAACATGGTTAAGGTCTTGAAGTAATTTGTCCTTAAAATGAACAAGAAAAATATATTTAACTAAAGACATCAATGGTTAGGCATTTTCCCAAGTGTTACATTCACCCTACAGGCAAAGTCATCCAGTGCAGTCATATCACAACTGGAGCATGGTGGAAAGGTCTTTCATTTATAGTGTGAATGCAGTCTGACTCTGGAGACAGGATCCAATCCGATACTGGATTGCAGCAGACTGTGAGGTAGCCTCAGTCCATTCCAACTTGCATTCAGTTTGGTGCCCAATTTATACTCCGCAAACTGAGTGTCAATGCAACGCTGAAACAGCATGTGCCAGTAATGGATCTGCCCCTTTAGCTGTCGAGTAATTATGACCCATGAAGGAATTTTGGCCGTGAAGCTTGCAAATGGACAATAAGAAGAAGGATGTGTGATTTCAATGTGGAGTGACACCAAGTGACCTTTAAACAATGCGTACAGAAATAATAAGAACCAGGGGAAGTGAATGATCACTCAGCTCATCAACGTTTGTCCATTTGTTTCTAAAGCATACAGCAATTCAACCCATCATTGCCAGATTCCATTTATGGCCATGGGATTCAAAATAAAAGGGAAGTAAAACCTGATTGCTACATTCTCTGATGCCAGCATTTAATTACAGATTTACTGGAATATTTTAACTTGCTGTATTAAGTAAATTGGAGTAAACTAAACAGTGGCACCTAGAAAGTCATTGTGACCAATCTAAATGGGAAATCTCAATGAATTTCTCCCCCCTCACTCTCAGCCTCTCTCTCCTCTTCTGAAGGGACTGACATCTTTGAAGTAAAGCCCCTCAGATAGCCTCCATTACCTCACCATCTGGCCAATCTTTATGTGTAGCATGGAGACCGTGTGTCGGCAGGCTATTTGACAAAGGACATGGCTGAACGTTCCTGAACTTTCCACAAATGCCAGAAAGCAAACCCCTCCTGATTACAATCCCCCTTAGTTGCAGGGAACAGGGAATAATAGCTAATGAGAGTGTGAAGACATTGGAGAGAGTACAGAGGAGATTCACAAGAATGATTTCCGGGATGAAGAACTGCAGCTATGAGGATAGATTGGAGAGATTGGGACTGTTTTCCTTGGAGAAAAGAAGGCTGTGAGGAGATTTGATGGAGGTATTCAAGATCCTGAGGGGTGTGGACAGGGTAAATAGTGAGAAACTGTTCCCACTTAAGAGAACATCAAGATCTAGGGGACACTGATTCAAAATAATTGGCAAATTGAGAAAGTATGATGTGAGGAAAAAGTTTTTCAATCAGAGGGTGGTTGGAGTCTGGAACAAACCTCCTGAAAGGATGGTGGAGGCAGGTTCAGTCGAGGTATCCAAAGGCAGGGGAGTGGGACTAGGTGGAATTCTCTTTCAGAGAGCTAGTGCAGACTCGATGGGCCAAAAGGCCTCCTGTTGCACTGTAAAGACACTGTGGTACTGTGATACTTGTAGTGTTGCCCCATCTGAGATCAACCAAGTCAATGTAGAATCAAGGGTCAAATTTGGGACTGCCTGAATGAGGCATAGTTACAATTAGCAACTGAGACAGGAACATAAGTAGGCTATTAAAATATAACTATACCAATTTTGTTTAATAGAGAGTATAGATTTAAAAATGATTTTAGCTTCCATTCACACAACTTAAGTATTCATTTTGCAGGTTACCAATTAAAGTGGTGTTGCTTTGACAATATTAAAACAAAAAAGAAATTCACAAACAATAAAAGATCCAAACAGAACATTGCTGGTCGCTGATAGTGCGAGTTTTATTATGTGAACACAGAACCCCTAATTAATATATTCATTGACAAAGAGCTGTCAAATCATTAAATGTTCTTGAAAATGATAAAGGGATTTACATAACACAAGAAATATCTACTGTTGGTTTGTAGAGGTTAATATCAGGGAAATAATTAGACTTGCATAATATGTTATGGCGGTTGCATATTAATGCAGGCCATGAGCCAATTAATCATCAGAACATCAATATCTAATTTGCATAAAATTATCCTCTTTAAGGACTCCACGTTTCGGCTGACATGGTTACCTCATCAATAATGCAAATTTGGATTTAAGTGCTCGGAAATGAGAAGGACAGCCTATAGTAATTCAAGCAGTGACATGTTCAAGAATAAGTGATAATCTCTGTGCCTTTCACTCTCGTGAGACATGAGCTACTGCAATGCTCTGGAAATATTCAGCAAGTGCATTTAAAAACATATATCTGCAATAAATATCATTGAACGTACATGACAAGTTTTTTTAAAACAAACAAGTAGGCAACCCCTTTCCACTTAAAAGGTTAAGTCCTTGAGCAGTAGTTCCAAAGACAAACTGTTAATTTAATCTGTCTGTGTGGGGTAGGAGAATTGGGCAGAGACAGTGGCAGTTTAGGACATGCACAGTGTATTAATGACAGTACTGAGGGGTAATTTAACCCCCTCATATTGTCAGCCTGAGGCACTGATAGCTGGTATCCTTAAGCACCAATTAAGACATAAAAAGAGAACTTGCATTTATTGAGCCCGTTTCATAACCTCAAGCCACGTCATAGGGTCAAAAAGCTCCACAGCACAGTAAAAAGCCCTTTGGCCCATCGAGTCTGTGCTGGTCAAACAAGTACCTAACTATTCTAATCCTATTTTCCAGCACTAGGCCCAGAGTATTGTATGCCATGGCATCACAAGTACACATCCAAATACTTCTTAAATGTTATGAGGGTTTCTGCTTCTACCATCCTTTCAGGCAGTGAGTTCCAGATTCCCACCACCCTCTGGGTGAAAATAAACTTCCTCTTATCCCCTCTAAACCTCCTGCCCCTCACCTTAAATCTATGACCCCTGGCTATTGATCCCTCCACCAAGGGGAAATGTTCCTTCCTGTCTACCCTATCCATGCCCCTCATAATTTTATACACCTCAATCATGTCCCCCCTCAATCTCCACTGCTGCAGGGAACATAACCCCAGTCTATCCAATCTCTCCTCATAACTAAAGCTCTCCAGCCCAGGCAACATCCTGGTAAATCTCCTCTGCACTCTCTCTAATGCAATCACGTCTTTCCTATAATGCGGATTCCAGAACTGCATGCAATACTTTAACAGTGCCCTAACCAGGATTTTATACAGTTCGAGCATAACCCCCCTGCTTTTATATTCTATGCCTCAGCTAATAAAGGCAAGTATCCCACATGCCTTCTTAACCACCTTATCTACCTGTCCCACTATCTTAAGGGACTGGTGGACATGCACACCAAGGTCCTCTGATCCTCAGTACTTCCCAGGGTCCTACCATTCATTGTGTATTCCCGTGTTTGTCCTGCCCCCAAAGCATCACCTCACACTTATCTGGATTAAATTCCATTGGCCACAGAGCAGCCCATCTGACCAGCTCGACTATATCCTCCTATAATCTAAGGCTATCCTCCTCACTAGTTATCAACCCACCAATTTTCATGTCATCCGGGAACTTACTGATCAACCCTCCTAAATCCTTTATATATATCACAAACAGCAAGGGACCCAACATCGATCCCTGTGGAACCCCACTGGGCACAGGCATCCAGTCACAAAAACACCCCTCGACCATCACCCTCTGCTTCCTGCCACTCAGCCAATTCTGGATCCAATCTGCTAAATTGCCTTGGATCCCATGGGCTCTTACCTTTGGTGTCAGTCTCCCATGTGAGACCTTATCAAAAGCCTTGCTGAAGTCCAAGTAGACTACATCAAATGCATTGCCCTCATCTACACACCTGGTCACCTCTTCGAAAAATTCATTCAAATTGGTCAGACATGACCTCCTCTTACAAAACCATGCTGACTACCCTTGATTAATCCCTGCCTCTCCAAGTTTAATTTAATTCTGTCCCTCAGAATTGCTTCCAATAGTTTCCCCACCACTGAGGTTAGACTGACTGACCTGTAGTTCCCTAGTTTATCCCTTCCTCCCTTCTTGAATAACAGTACCACATTGGCTGTCCTCCCAGTTCTCTGGCATCTCTCCTGTGGCCAGAGAGGTATTGAAAATTATTGCCAGCGTCCCTGCTATCTCCTCCCATGCCTCACTGAACAGTCTGGGATACTTTTCACCTGGACCTGGAGATTTATCTACTTTTAAGCCTGCCAGACCACTTAGAACCTCCTCCCTTTCTATGCTAATTTCTTTAATTATATTACAGTCCTTCTGCGTGATTTCCATACCGATGTCATCCCTCTCACTTGTGAACACCGACACAAAGTATTCATTTAGAACCCTACCTACATCTTCCGGCTCCACACACAAATTACCACTATGGTCCTTAATGGGCTCTACTCTTTCCCCAGTTATTCTCTTACTCTTAATGTATTTGTAAAATAACTTTGGATTTTTCTTTATTTTACCTGCCAATGTTTTTGCATGATCCCTTTTTGCTCTCTTAATTTCCTTTTTAAGTTCCCCCCTACACATTCTATACTCCTTTAGGGCTTCTGCTGTTTTGAGCCCTTGGTATCTGCCATAAGCCTCCTTTTATCTCTTTATCCAATCCTGCATATCCTTCGACATCCAGGGTTCCCTGAATTTGTTGGTTCCACCCTTTGTCTTCACTGGAATATATTGGCCCTGTACTGTCCCTATTTCCTTCTTGAATGAGTCCCACTGCTCTGATGCAGATTTACCTAAAAGTAACTGCTCCCAGTCCACTCTGGCCAAATCATATCTGATCTTATCAAAATCAGCCTTCCCCTAATTTAGAACTCTGATTTCTGGCCCATCCTTGTCCTTTTCCATAACAACCTTGAATCTAACGGAGTTATGATCATTATCTGCAAAATGCTCCACCATTGCTACCTCTACCACTTGCCCACATTCATTCCCTTAAATTAAATCCAGGACCTTACCCTCGCTTGTCGGGCCTTCAATGTACTGACTTAAAAAGCTCTCCTGGATGCATGTTAAGAATTACGCTTCCTCTAAACCTATCACACTATGGCTTACCCTGTTAATGTTGGGGGAGTTGAAATCCCCCACTATTACTACCCTATTATTTTTACAATTCTCTGAAATTTGCCTACATATCTGCTTTCTTATTTTTCTCTGATTATTTAGGGGCCTAAAGTACACTCCCAGCAATGTGATTGCTCCTTTTTTATTTTTCAGTTCTATCCATATGGCTTCATTTGAGGAGACTTCTAAGATGTCATCCCTCCTTACTGCTATAATTGATTCCTTGATCAATATTGCGATACCCCCTCCTCTTTTACCTCCTTCCCTGTCTTGCCTGAAGACCCTATATCCTGGAATATTGAGCTGCCAATCCTACCCATTTTTCAACCATGTCTCTGTGACAGCAATGACATCATACTTCCATTTGTTGATTTGTGCCCTCAACACATATGCCTTATTCATCGGACTTCTTGCATTAAAATAAATACCATCTAACCTTGCCAAACTCCCTTGTGCCTTAACTGGCCTATAATTTCTATGCCTTCCAGACTCACTTGCTCTCCCTTCTAATTTTGGCTGTGCCTCTCCCCCTGCTGAACTCCTGTCAGGATCCCATCCCCCTGCCAAGTTAGTTTAAACCCTCCCCAACAGCATTAGCAAACCTCCCCGCAAGGGTGTTGGTCCCATTCTGGTTCAGGTGCAACCCGTCCGCCCTGTACAGGTCCCACCGCCCCCAGAAATGGTCCCAATGTCCTAGAAATGTAAAGCCCTCCCTCCTACACCATCTCTCCAGCCACGCATTCATCTGGACTAACCTCCTATTTCTATACTCACCAGTTTGTCGCACTGGAAGTAATCCAGAGATTACTGTTTATGAGGTCCTGTTTTCTAATCTGTTCCCTAGCTCCCTAAATTCTGCTTGCAGGACCTCATCCCTCTTTCTACCTATGTCATTGGTACCAATATGTACCACGATTTCTGTCTGTTAGCCCTCCCCCTTTAGAATGCCCTGCAGCCATTCAGTGATCCTTGACCCTGGTACCAGGGAGGCAACATACCATCCCGGATTCATGTCT
Source organism: Carcharodon carcharias (assembly GCF_017639515.1). NCBI lineage: Eukaryota > Metazoa > Chordata > Chondrichthyes > Lamniformes > Lamnidae > Carcharodon > Carcharodon carcharias. The sequence goes on from NC_054473.1 coordinate 177,866,337, forward strand.
CCAGCCGCAGAAACACCCTTCTGTTCCCCATGCTATTGAGTCTCTGACCATTATTGCTGTTCCCCTCTTTTTCCTCCCCCCACTGTGCAGCTGAACCACTCACAGTGCCATGAGTGTGGCTGCACTCCCCAGAGGAACCATCACTTTCACCGTTTTCCAACACAGAAAAACGGTTCTCAGCGAGATGCACCCTGGGGATTTTCTGACTACCTGCCTGACACCTTTCTTCTGACTGATAGTCACCCATCTCCTCTCTGTCTGCACTCCCGTAAGCTGTGTGGTGACCACATCTAAAAATGTGCTATCCACGAAACTCCCAGCCTCGTGGATGCACCTCAGTGCCTCTGGCTGCCGCTCAAGCTCTAAAACTCAGAGATCAAGTAGCTGCAGCTGGTGGCACTTCCTGCACACGTGGTTGGTCAGAATGCATGAAGCGTCTAGGACTTCCCACATGTTGCAGGCATTACATAATCCGGGACTGAACTGCCCTGCCATGCCTGTAGTTTAAAAAAAATCTTACTTTAAGGTAAATACAATAAAAAAAAGTTAAATTATTTATGTACTTTAAATAAAAACTGGAGCCCTTACCATTCCTTAGCTTAATTTATTTTAAACTGGAGTAAAACACTTATGCACTACTCACTAATCGGCTCTCACCTTTGTGCTGACGTCATTTTGAATCTTCCCCGCACTCGTGCTTGTTCTGATTTCTCCGCTGCTCTCTCATGCTGTCTTATGATGTCACTCGTGTTATTTTCAACAAGAATTGACTGCCAGACGCTCTTCCCAGGCTGCTTCACTGCAACGCTGACTGTAGGACACACTTCCCAGGCTGTTTCACAGCGATGCTGACTGCAGGACATGCTTTGCAGGCTGCTTCACAGCGATGTTGACTGCAGGACATTCTTCCCAGACTGCTTCACGGCGATGCTGACTACAGAACACTCTTTCCAAGACTGCTTCACCGTGATGCTGATTGCAGGACACTCTTCCCAGACTGCTTCATCGCGATGCTGACTGCAGGACACTCTTCCCAGACTGCTTCACCGCGATGCTGACTGCAGGACACTCTTCCAAGACTGCTTCACCACGATGCTGTCTGTAGGACACTCTTCCCAGACTCAAAGCACTTTTTGGCTTTATTTTCTCACATGTGGTCAGTGCTATAATATAGTGAAACATGACAATGAGTTTACTCACAGCAAGCACCCACAAAGGGCAATGAGATAAATGGCCAGATAATCTGCTTCAATGTTGTCAGTTGAGCGATAAATATTGGTCAAAGGGAAATACAGGAATGCATTTAAAGAATGCTATTTCTTACCTCCCAATGTTATGATCTGCTTACTGAATACGCTGGGGTAGGGACTTCATGAACTCAAGTCATTTTCTTCCATCTGACCACTCTTCATGTATGACCCAAAACAGCGATTACCATTTTGACCACTCGTTTGAACTTGTAGCTGATCCGCTCCCTCCTGACATTCTTACATATTCCTTCCAGCAGGATGAAAATCAGGAGTGGGAATTGTCTCTCAGATAGTGGCATTAGGTCCAGCTCCAATTCACTGACCCCAACTGAGATGAGATCTGTGGGAAGATGCATCTTTAAAATAATATCCCTTTAAATGCTTGATGAGGTGGTTGGGTGACAAGTTCAAACAAGCCAGGCTCTGCTTGGCATCCAAAGCATTCATTGAGCCATAATTATTTACAGCACAGAAGGAGGCCATTTGGTCCATCGTGTCCATGCTGGGCGACAAGAAACCATCCAGCCTAATCCTGCTTTCCAGCTCTTGGTCCATAGCCTTGTTACAGCATTTTAAGTGCATACCCGAGTAATTTTTAAATGTTTTGAGAGTTACTGCCTCTACAACTCTTTTAGGCAATGAGTACCAGATTCCCACCACCGTCTAGGTGAAAAAAAAAAATCCCCTTGAGTATCATTTAAACCTCTCACCTCTTACCCTAAATATATGCCCCCTGTTATGGACCCATCAGCCAAGGAGAAAAAGCATTCCTATCTATGCTCTCTAGTCCCCTCATAATTTTTTACACTTCAACTAGATCTCCCCTCAGCCTCCTCCATTCCAAAGAAAACAACCACAGCCGTCCAATCTTTTATCACCATTGAAATTATCCAGTCTAGGCAACATCATCACGAATCTCCTTTGTACTCTATCTAGTGCAATCACGTCTTTCCTATAATGCAGAGACCAGAACCTCCCACAGTGCTGCAGCTGTGATCCAACTTGAGTCGAGCATTAGCTCCCTGCTGTTACATTCAATGACCCAGCTGATAAAAAGAAACACCCCATAGACCTTCTTGATCACTTTATCTGTCAGGGATCTGTGGACATGCAGTTCAATTTCCCTCTGTTGCCCTGATATGAGAAATGCATAGCCCACCTACCCCAATGTTAAATCAACAACATAACTTCCCCGGTGCATTAATTGTGGAATGTATACACCTGTGAAACGCGTGTCAAATGATGCAGTGCCTTTAGTCACTTATGTAGATGTTACAATGACAAATGGAATAACAGCTAGCTTACTGCATGTTGCAAGGTTGTAACACACTCAGGGGATTTTGATGACGTTGCTCAGTTGGGTCACAAAAGTCTACTGATCCCAGCGAGCCTGGGGGTGGGCGCCACAACCTGTCAGCATGTCTTTTATGAGATTTGTGTACCGGTAAGATATTCCACTACTACAGCGAATGCATGCTGTGAGGAGTTGAGGCATACATTATCCCTATCAGCGTGACAGCAGTGACATCGGGAATCTGTGTGAGCTTCCATACAGGTAAGAAGGACACTTACTCAATGATACATGTTGCATTGCCAGTTCTCTGCACTTCATATTAATTGGCTTGGTTTTGCAATTGTCAATTTTACAACAGAACAGACATTTCAAAGCATAAATGTACTTAAAGTTATATTAACCCTTTATCCTATTGTGCTGGTGTGAACGTCCAATAAAATTTATGTTGGACTCTAAATTCTCTCCACTTCTGAAATGCAAAAATAATTCCTCCTTGGCCTGGGTTACTCATCAGTAATTAACCATGGGTTACATCTAGTTCAACCTGCAGTGGCTCAATTACAATATTTCACCCTTCAATGTGCCACCTATCACCAGCACACCTGCTCCAGCAACAGTACAAAATGCAAATAAAGAACTGGGTTCAGAAGTTGTACTTTCAAATCTAAGATTTGGGTTGGGACTGGCCCTCATGAATAGAATCAGTCACTACTTAAGTGTTAGCTGTGGCCCAATTGGTTGCACTCAGGTCTCAAGGTCAGAAGGTTGTAGATTAAAGTTCGACTCCAGCGACTTGAGCACATAATCTGGGCAGACACTCTTAGTGCATTCTAAGAAACGGCTGTGTTATCTTTCCGGTGAGATGTTGAACTATGAGACTGCACAATGCTGCAGTATAGAGAGATCTGAGTCCGTTACATGAATTACAAAAAGTGAGTATGCAGGTACAGCAAATAATTAGGAAGGCAAGTGGAATGTTGACCTTTGTTGCAAGTAGGATGGAGATTAAAAGTAGGGAAGTCTTGCTACAGTTGTGCACGGCATTGGTGAAACCACACCTGGAATACTGTGTACTGTTTTGGTCTCCTCACTTAAGGAGGGGTATACTTGTTCTGGAAGCAGTTCAGAGAAGGTTCACTAGGCTGATTCCTGGGATGGAGCAGTTTTCTTTTGAGGTTGAGTAGGTTGATCTGCCAGGGTGGGGGAGGGAGGAGGGCAGGCGCTGATGTCAGTTCGGGCACGGGGGGGGAGTGCGGAATGAAAGCTCCCTGAAGGCAGAGAGCTGCTTCAGGGAGCTGAAGACTTTAAAAGCAATGAATAAAGATATTAAAATGCAGAAAAAATATCCATGTATCAGAACCTGAAAATATTGATGGTGAAAATTCTGTCCAAACATTTTTCTTTTAAATTAATAACGGAGACCTCATCCCGCCCTTGGATGAGGTTTCATCAAAAAGGCAAAGCCCGCCCGACAGACTTGCCTACCCCACCAACCGTAAGGCTGGATGGACCACGATAAATCTGGTCAATTAGAATGTTAATGGGCTTAATAGCCCTCTTAATCGTCAACGGGCGTGCTTCCAACTTTTGGGTGCGCCCACCGACTGAAATGTCGCGGGTGACATCAGGACGCTCGCTGACGTCATCGGGTACTATCTTATGCCCGAGCGGGTCGGGTGCGCGCCTGCATGCTGAGCTAAAGATTCTGCCCACTATCTGCACAGCGAATGGTTTGGAATCTGGCCAGAAAAAGTAGTAGAAGCAGACTCAATGGTTACTTTCAAAAGAAAATGTGATAAATGCTAGAAGGAGAAAAAATGCAGAGCTGTGGGAAAAGAGCAGAGAGGAGTGGAACTAACTGGACAACTCTACCAAATAGCCAACACTGTCTCGGTAAGCAGAATGACCTTCTGTGCTGTATGATTCTATGTCCATACAGATTGTTTTTGTATGTTTAATACAATAGTTGAATGGTCTTATTGACCAAAGGGCAAAAGATGAATCTGATTAACAGTGAAAACTGTTGCTAAATAAACGAACACATGAATATGGATCTTGAACATTGACAAATAATACACATCCTAATTTTCTTTCCTTTTCACTTTTGCTAAACCCTAACAATCGTCTCTGTCACTTAGCCCAAGCCTCAAGAGATCTCCCAACATTTTGGAGGGTCAGGATTTGGACAATTGTAATGAGACCTTAAACACCCACCAGAATGCAGGTCTACTCTTGCATTTCCAATTTGAATGTGTTGGTTGGACAATGGCAGACTTTGTGTAATGTCATAAAGGGCTATGGAGCACAATGCTGGGAATCAATCACATGCATACAAAGTGAATTTTCCTGAAAGTTATGTTAATGTAAAGTAGAAGGCAGTGCCCCTGGCACATTTTTGTGGGTGAACCCCTTCGATGTACGATTATTTCGTTGAAGCACTCTTGGTTTTGCCTGCCCTCAGGTTATATTAAAAGTTTATTTTTTTTATCCATCATGAGGTGTGGGCATCACTGGCAAGGGCAGCATTTGTTGTCCGTTTCTAATTGGCCTTGAGAAGGTGATGGTGATCTGCCATCTTAACTACAACTAAAGTGCTCTGTTGGGCCAGTTCAGAGGGCAATTATGGTCAACCACATTGCTGTTCACCTGGCATCACTTATAGACTGGATAGGGTAAGGATGGCGGATTTCCTGCCCTAAAGGACATCAGTGAATCAGTTGGGATTTTACAATAATTACCATTACTGATACTTGCTTTTTATTCTAGGTCTATTCAATTAATTGAATTCAAAGCCGCTAGCCGCAAGGTGGAATTTGAACTTATGTCACATGATCATTAGTCCAGTTCCTTGGATCACTAGTCCATTAACATAACCATTGTACTACCACACACACCAATGCTGAAAAAAGTTAATGATTAATGTACATTAGAGATCGGTTAATATTAACTTTGATCATATGTAATTTATAATAAAGAAATAGCTAAATCTAGAAAGACTTGCGTTTGTATAACACCTATCATGACCTCAGAGTGTCCCAAGTTACTTTACAGCCCATGAAGTACTTTTGATGTGTAGCCACTTTATCCATGTAGTAAAAGTGTCAGCCACTTTAATACACAGCAAGATCCCAAAAACAGCAACATGATGATGACCAGATAATCGTTTTTTGTGATGTTGGTTGAGAGATAATTATTGGCTAGAACACCAAGGAGAATTTAGTATAAAGGGTTAATGCTATGTAAATATATAGCCTACATCTTCAGTGATGTAAGATCACACAGCAACAGAGCTTGGGGAGAGATAGTCTTATGTAAAGCCTCATTATAAGTCTGTATTGTACATAGTTAGCATTATGTTCAATAAAGTGAGAGTTTACCAATTGCTTTGGATCCACCAGTATCTGTAAATGCAAACCATGAACAATCTTGTCCAAGACTCACAACAATGATAACAGGGAATTCTCCTGTTCTTCTTTGAAATAGTGCCACGGGATCTTATTGTCCTCTTGGGAGGACAGGGGGGGGTCTTTGGTTTGAAGTCTCATTGCAAAAATGGCACCTCCAACAGCTCGGCAGTTCCCCACCAGCGCACTGGAGGATCAGCCTAAATAATGTGCTCAAGGTCGGGATTTTCCCAGATTTGCACTAAGTCCGGTAATGGGCAGTAAAATGGAATCCTACGCACCAAAGAAAATGGCGGGTTTTCACGCCGTGTCATCCTGAGCCCAACTCATTATTTATTCGCTCCCACAAAGTATGTCCTTTCCAGGGTTGAGGGGCTCTCACTCTCCCACCCGCCATCAGCCCACTGTTCAATCACACCGGCCGCCATCTTTAAAAGGCGGCCGCCAGCAAAGCGCTCATCGCCACCAGCTCACCGCTGTCCAGGAGACATGGCCAGGAAAGGAAAATAAAGGCTGCAGAGCCCCCCGCTTCAACGACAGGTCCCTTGAGCGACTGCTGGATGCCGTGGGGGCCCGTCGGGGTATGCTCTACCCCAGCTCTGGCCGCAGGGTGGGCAGCAATGTCACCAACCCAGCTTGGGAGGCAGTGGTAACAGTGGTCAGCGCAAAAGCCCTGGGGAGGAAGACAGCCACCCAGTGCCGCAAATGGATGAATGACCTCTGTTCTACCAGTGTAAGTCACTCTTTTCATCACTCACCACTCACACACTCACTAACATATCACACATGCACAGGGCCCTCACTCACTGCCAGTTCCAAGGACATCACCATTCACTCTTTCACACACACTGGCATTGTCCTCAGCCTATCCATGGGACCCCTTAGCACACTCACAGGCTAGGCATACCTACCACCTGGCCTGGCAGGCGTCCTGATACACTCTCCCCATACCTATCCATCAGGACAAACTGGCTCACAACAGGAGGGAAAGGTAGCAGACAGGTGGAGGGATGCCAGAGATCAAAGTTCTGACAGAATTCGAAAACAGAGCCATTCAGCTGGCCGGCGATGATCGGGACCGGTCCTGTGTTGACAGTGAGGTTGGCGCTACTCTACCAAGTGAGGATCCAGCAATGCAACATCCATCAGACAACATTGCTGTGAGTGATGTGTCCTCTTTCACCGGCCACTGCCCTGCACTAATTATCTCCCCTTGCTTTCGCAGGTACATCTGCCAAACAGCCGACAGAGTCCATGACCCAGGGCCTCCAATCAAGCCCAAAGAAAGCTCTGAAGAGGAATTTGAAGGCACCTTCCCTGAAGTCCCATCACTGCGCCCACCCACACCCTCCACCAGCGCAGAGACACACACCTCGGTGGGACCTAGCTTTAGAGTAGCTTCGGGATCACAATCTGGTGAGCACATTGCACTTTCTGATCCACAACAGATGGAGGCAGGGACTTCCCAGGTCCCCGGCTCTCGGAGGACTGCTGGAGGCCAGAACATTGCTGAGTCTGAGTCAGATGACGAGCCTCTGGATTCGGTCATGTCACAGTTGCTGGAGCTGCAAAGGCAAGCTCGGGAACAACAGGAAGGGATGTCCGCTGCACTCTTCAGATTGCAAGGCAAGATGGAGGAGTCCGTCCACCTTCAGGCTGAGGTGATAACGCCAGCATTGCATCACACCAAGGCCAACACTGGCAGGATGGCGACTGCCATGGAGACCTTGGTCCAGGACATCACTCCTGCACTGCTGCACAGGCTTAACTCCATCGCTGATGCCATAGTTGGCCTCCAACAATGTGTACATGAGAGGAATTCTGGGCAGCTTGATCTCGCTCCAGCTACCCCTTCAGTTCATGGAGTCAGCCAGGGGACCTCGGGCACCCATAGGGAGAAGGATCAGCAAGTGCACCTTCCGAGGCCACCCATCCAAGTGACTCTTGGAGTGACTGGCCCGTCCAAATCCCCTCTTCCATTGACCTCAGCAGCTCCGGCTCCATAGGCCAAGGAGGGTGCCACTCCCTCACAGCAGGACCCCAAAAACAGGCTGGAGCCCATCAAGTCTCAGCCCTCCAGAGACTCCTGCCAAAGACATCACAGACAGGGCGTCACAGTCAGCAGGCTGCCTCAACCTCCACTGTGGATGTCCAGGGAGCACCAAGGTGTAGCAGTAGGGTTAGGAAAGTTAGGTAAAAATAGTTGCACAGCCTGGGCATGGGTATTGATCACTTGTATATACTGTTCACTATTGTCAATAAACTCCTAAGAATGTTCACCCTGCCTGTGGCTCCTTGTTCTGATGAGCAGCGTTCTTGTCACTCAGATGTGAAATCTTTCCGCACAAGATAAAAGGCAGGTGTCTCAGTCCGGGGCCTCTTCCCTGTGCTCTGTGCAGACTTCAGACCACAGTGATGGTCCAGCCTCACACTCCCTGGAAACATTCCTGATCTCTGCACCTTGGCGGTGCTGGTCATTGCTGCCAGAATGTAGTTCTCTCATTCTCTCTGTGTGCTGTCAGCAACTTTAAGGTGGGGCTGGCCCCCATCACACCAGCATCTGTGACCAGTGATGCTGTGCACCAGCTCCTGAAGGGCTGAGGTCCTGAAGGCGGACAGAGCATCAGATGCGTCTAAAGTTTCATGGCTATGTCTCTGAGATGGCCCTGATTATTGAGCGCAAGCGAGCTGCCCTCGGCCAGACTGGAATCAGACATTCTCGGAGGCTATGGAGTGTCCTTACTGTATGTTGTCATCATCCTCCACAAATCTGGCAGCAATGAGGGCCTCCTGAGCACACCTGCCTCATTTAACCAGTGTGAGAGCCTCAATCCTGTCATAGTCACCCTTGAGGGCACCATTACCCTCATCTCCATCACGTTTTCCTGATCAGAGTAGACCTCCAGCTCCTCCATCTCCTCCTCAGCCAGCTCATCTCTCCGTTGGAGCACCAGGTTATAAACAGTGTATCAGATGATGATGATGCGTGACACCCTCTGTGGGCTGTATTGCAGGGCCCCTCCAGACTGGTCCAGGCACTGGAACAGCATCTTCAGCATCCAACTGGTTTGCTCCACCAAGTTGTGAGTTGCAGCATGAGCCTCATTATACTGTCCCTCTGCTGCAGTCTGAGGCCATCGCACAGGTGTCATCAGCCACGGCCTCTGTGGGTAGTCCTTGTCCCTGAGGAGCCAACCCTTCAGCCTCTGTGGACCCTGGAAGACTGCAGACTCACTGGAAACCGTGCACATACCTGCAGGATGCGTTTCTGGTGGTCGCACACCAGCTGCATGTTCAGTGAGTGGAAGCCCTTGTGGTTGATGAAGTCCATTGACAGAGACCTGAGTGCAGTCAATCTCACTATGCACCTGCGGGAACCCTGAGATCAGGGCAAATCCAATGGCTCTCGCATCCTGGCTGTCCCGGTCCCGAGTGAAATGCTCAAAGTTGTTGCCATGGAGAAGATGGTATCTGTGACCTCATGGATGCATTTGTGGGTGGTGGCTTGTGAAATCCCACAGAGGTCACCTGTGGAGCCCTGAAAGGAGCCACTGGCATAGAAATTGAGCCCCGCAGTCACTTTCACAGCCACTGGCAGTGGATGCCCTACATGTCCCCTTGGCACCAAGTCCTGTAGTAAGTGGCAGATTTGAGCCACTAGGTCCCTCGACATGTGCAGTCGTTAGTGACACTGGTTTTCAATCATCTGTAGGAATGGCAGGCGGCATTTTAGACTCTGGGTGTCGCAGGGCACTGACCAGCCATGGCTCACTGTTGCTCCTGATGTGGTCCTCCTGCAGCATGAAAGAGAGAGAGAGACGTGGTTATCATGGCTGCACTTAGCACCTTTCCTGGCGCTGTGTGACCGTCCCTTAATGCTTCCCGGTAGGTACTGGTCACCCCTCGGATGGCCAGAGATGAGTGCGCTGCATGGCTGCCCTGTCAACCTGCGACATGGGGGAGTCAGGGCCCAACCAGGATGCTGAGATTTCAAGGGGCTGTGAGCTCCTCCAGCAGTGACTGCTACATGGCCAGTGTTGGTGAGGAGATGGTACAACATGTGCAGTCCAACTGCTCCGCGGTCCAATAAAGTGGTGGCAGACTCGAAGTCTGTGCCGGGAGTTGACTGGGGGGGTGGGAGGCTGGTGGGGGGGTGGAGGGGTAAGGTATGGAGTGCTTGGTGGCCCTTTGGTGCCTCTGCGTTGCTTGCATGGATGGGCAGGCTATGAGACTGACCCCAAACATATCACTGTGGCTGCGCCTGATCTGTCTCAGTTGCAGAGACATGGTCAGTTTATACAGATGTCCCTAAAGCATGGCCACATCCCTCGCCTACCCTGACCCCGGACACCGCCCCCTCAGCCTTCGCCTCTGGGGCCAGGCATCAGTTGCCTCTGCCCCCCCGACTTCCGAGGCCTGTAAACAACAGGCGAGCTGCGGAGGATGCTGCTGCTCACTCACCTCTGTTCCCCCAAAGTGAAGGCCGCCAAGTGCAGGCCACCCGGGTGCCGTTGTGAAACACATTGGTGCGCTTTCCCGCCCACATGGACGGACGATATGGTGGGGTTCCAAGAGCCTGGTGGGATAGCCTTTTAATTATACGCTGATGTATTACAATTAGCTCCCCGCTGACTGATGGCGAGAAATGCGGCCTGCTGTTGGTGGGCTGAGTGGACGATTGCGACCCGGCTGTCATGAAGCAGGTTGCGCCATCATTGACCCACACGCCGCCTATCAAGACCCACCGCCAGAGGGCACGGAAGATTCCGCCCCAAGTCTCTGGATTTGAACTTTAGCTCACAACATTCTGACACAGAGGCGAGAGTGCTCCCCACCGAGCCACAGCAGACATCAACACCCATGCTGTGTTATGAAACTGTCAGGCGAATTCCTCTGATAAAGGAATACCCTGCTTCAGGGATTGGGCTCCAAATCACCATGATGTGACAAGTCACTAGATTTTTTAAGATATAATTTTAAGATTCGCTTACATTTTTTTTCATCAATTTTCTCCCCTAAGCTTCAGAAGGTGCTAACTCATGCTGGGTTTAGTTGGACGGCTGTTGGAAACTACCCTGCAGCTTGGGCCATGTGCCAGATCTTCGTACGGGAGCCTGAACAATGATTGTTGACCTACTTGACCATGGCAAAGAAGCCTGGGGGGTGGAATCGTCCCACATTAGCACTAAGTGCGGTAGCGGGTGGGTAAAACGCTGTTTTACCCGCCGGCCGCGATGGAGGGTCTTCATGCCGTATTGTCCCAAACCTGCCACATAACTTACGGATCCCTGGGAAACACGCCGTTTCTATGGTGGGCAAGCTTTCATTCGCCCGCCATGCCATCACCTCGCTGCTTCATCATGCCGACTGCCATTTGTAAAGCCCAGCCGCGCGCATTTCCCCCAGTGCTTCCGGCCCACAACCAGTCCAAGGAAGATGTCCACAAAAAGCAAAAGGATGCAGCCCCCAGGTTTGATGAGGGGTCACTGGAATGCCATTGAACACCGCGGAGGCCCGCCGTGATGCCCCCTACCCCCACTCTGGCCGCAGGACGGGCAGCGGCATCACCAATCCAGCATGGTAGGCGATGGCAGTGGGGGTCAGGGCCAATGCTGCACAGAAGAGGTTGGCCATCCAATGCAGATAGAGAGTGAATGATCTCATCCGTGCAGCCAGGGTATGGCAACAATCTTATCACTTTAAACTCACACACTCAAGCCCCTCACACATTCACTGGCATCTCACTCACTGCCAGCTCAAGGGACATCACCACCCATTCTCACACACGTACCCTCACATGTCCATCTCGCCTCATCTCCTCTGGAGGCTGCCTCCTCAACCTTCACCATCTTGAGGCCACTTGCACAGATCAACATGTACCCCACACACACACCCTGGGATATGCTCCTTCCCCAGTATAGCCCTTGTCCTGCAGCCTCTTCCCTTGCCTGAGGCCACTTCTCCACCTTCCCCAAACAAGGCCTAGCCCTGCAGCTGTTGAGAAGCCACCCACATACGGCTGATCTGGTAGGTAGAGACCTACCTGTGAGATCCTATAAGGTGATGTGGTGCTATCTGTGGAGCCTGGCCCTGATGACTGTGAGTGCTGCTTGGAGCAAGGTAGGCAAACAAACCTAGAAGTCCCGAGTGAGGTGCACATTGCTTATGTGCAGCTGTGAAACACGATGGCGTGTTTTCCCGCTGACGTGGGCAGACGATCCAGCACGGGGGGTGGGGGGGGTGGGGATGAGTCCGAAGGGCTGGCTTTATAATGATACGCTGATGTATTACAGTGAGGTTCCTGAATGCAATGGTGTGGAACGCAACCTGCCATCGATGGGTGGAATGGACAATCGTGAACTAGTTTCACGCCGTTGTGAAACCGATCGTGCCATATTGTCCACTCACGCCATCGAACACGCCCGATGCTGGTGGGCATGGAAAATCCACAGCTCAGGTCTTTTACTCATCCAACTGCAAACATCAACATACTTTCCAAAAGGGGTCACCAGACAACAGTATGGAGGAGGAAATTAAGCTGGTTTATTTTTACTTCCATTCGGGGGTGCCAAGATTAATTGTAGTGCCCGTGGCACCAATTCAGCTGTGGTCAGCTAACTCTTCAAAGATTGGACTAAACTTTCTAATAAAGGACCTCACCAGATGTGTCAGCCCATCTTTTGTTTTGATACACTGACTAACCTGCTCCATATATTCCAATGCTTTCTGTTTAACTTTCCCAGTGGGTAGCGCTTTCACCTTTGAGTCCTGGGTTTAACTTCCACTCCAACATCTTGAACTGGTAATCCAAGCTGACGCTTCAGTGCAGTACTGATGGAGTGCTGGGCTGCCTGAGGTACCATCTTGTAGATCAGGCATTAAACTCTCTGCTCTCTCAGGTGGACATAAAATTTCCCATGGCACTATGCAAAACAGAACTGGGAAGTTCTCCCAGAGATCTGGCCAACATTTATCCTTCATTATCCCTCAGTCGAACACGACCAATGACAGAATCTTTGTTAATTTATCTCATTGCTGTTTGCGGGAGTTTGCTGTGCCCAATCACAATTCCAATATGACAATAGTGACTGCATTTCACAAAATACTTCCTTGTCTGCAAAGCACTTTGTGACATCCAGAGGTCTTGAAGAGTGCTGTGTAAGTGAAAATTATAAAGTTTGCAGATAATACAAAACTTGGCAAAGTAGAAGATGAGGCTTATCCAAGTCTGCCGGCCAGGTCTGGCCCTGTAAGCCTCTGTATCCAGCCCGCAGAGACAGTGTTCAAGCTACGGATAAGTTCAATGAAAGATTCTGCAAGGAGCTGCTGCTCCAATCACAGCACAGCTCTCTCCTGCATTTGTTGGAGATAGGCTCGTCAGTGAACCAATCAGAAGTAAATTCAGGAGAGAAACGGTCTCTTATTGGAGGAACAGTGAGCATTAAGAGAATGAGTGTCTTTCACAGCATGCACTCTCTCTGCCTTTGGCTGTGCTCTCTCTCTCTCTCACTCTCTCATACAGGCACCAGCCCCCTGAAGGAGAACAGTGGTTAGGATGGCAGAGTGGGCCAGGGAGGCCATGAGGATCAGCAGAGTCATAGCAACAGCACTCATCTGCCCCTATCCCCCACACCCCACCTGCCCAGAGCAGCTGGATTCTCTGACAGGCTGCAGTGAATACCCCCTTGGTAAGACGTCCCAAACTCTCGGACCCGAGTGGAGTGTGAGTGACTTTGTGTAAGTCCCTGAGCGTGTGTGAGTGAGTGAGTTTGACTGAGTGAATGAGTGAGTCTGTAAGTGAGTGAGTGTGTGTGAGTGAGTCTGACTGAGTGAGTCTGTGTAAGTGAGTGTGTGTAAGTGAATGAGTGTGTGTGAGTGAGTCTGTGTGAGTGAATGAGGGTGTGTGTCTGTGTGTGTGAGTCTGACTGAGTGAGGTTGAGTGAGTGAGTCTAAGTGAATGAGTTTGTGTGAGTGCGTGAGTGAATGAGTGACTGAGTGAATAAGTCTGTGTAAGTGAGTGAGCCTATGTGAGTGAGTCTGACTGAGTGAATGTGTCTGACCGAGTGAATGAGTGAGACTGTGAGTGAGTGAATCTGGGTGAGTGAGTGAGTCTGTATGAGTGAGTGAGGATGGGTGTTCCTTCGCCTAATACATGCCTTCGCATGGAGACATCGCCCTTTGACAAGGGTGATGGGAGCCATGTGTAAGAAGCCTCCCTCTCACACTGTACCACTTGCCTCCACTGCCCTCAGGACTCTCTAGAGATCCCTTTACCTTGTCAGCATAGAAAGACTAACCACATGAGCCCTTGACAAGCAGGTCCATTCCCCCGGGTGGATAGAGTTTGCAATTGCGAATTGGCTGCATTCACCTACATGCCCCTTGTAGGCATTCCCCTCCCTTCCTCCTCTCTTCCTTAACTCTAAATGGAGCTGATGGCAAATAGACCAGAGTGAAAAGCAGCTCTACACATTACTAGGATGTCGTTGTAATGAGAAACTTATGGACCAGACCTGCTGTCTTGTGGGCTTCACCAGAGAGTGAGGATTTCAGAAACACAAATCTCTCATACAGTCTCCACATGATTATTAGGGTTTCTCTTTGGTTGTCCAATTGTGCTTCAGCTCCACCCACATGAGAAGACGCTATCCCCACCTCAATGTTTTGCAGTTAGACATAAAGGGTGTTGCCTCCCTGGTGAGCTGCCTCTGTCTCAGGATGATGCATATAACATTTGAGACCGTTTCCACCATCTTTTACCCTCCTCCTGTCACCCACCACTTCCCCCCACCACCATCGACCCCCCTACTGCCCCCATGTCACCTTCACTCTCCCCTTGGTAACTCTTGAACCTCAGCCCATCATCCTGGACCCTATCACTGTCAACCTGGATATGCCCTCCCTCCCCAATGAGCCCACATCAGTCACCGTGCCGATGTCCACTCTGATCCTGTCCGCTCTCATAATCTGTGCCACCATTCTTATCCCCCCCTCAATGACCCCCCGGAGTGGAAACTACACCCACCACACATAAACCCTGACCCTACCACCCTACTGCATCCCATTTCCCCCTCTCACAGGAACCATCCCTTCCTACCACCAGAACCCTGAGCTCTCCCCCCAGGGTTCCAACATTGACTCAGTTGACCCCTCCCTTTGAAACCCTCTGCCCCCACACACCCCCCTGCCTTCCCCTTCATGCCTTCCTTCTCCCCGCCTCACTCCCTTAGAGTCCAGCACTCAACACCCACTCCCCCATTCTTTGTGTTTTCCACACGCACCATCTCCTGGGTCCCTCTCCAATAGTGGAGGCTACTTTGTCTGGCCAGCAGGTATTGAAAGCTCCTCGCTGGGCCCACACCACGTTTGTCAAGTCAGGCAACTGAATGGCATGAACTCCACTGGCGGGCTGGAAGATTTGATGATTTCGTTCTGTGGGGATTTTAATGAGCATTTTAATGAGATGCAAAATGGATTCCCCATCGAGCTCCAGTGGGAACGTTGATCTGTCATTAACACCCTATGAAAATCAGGAGAGGAAGATCCCAACCTCATTTCCTGATGTCAGGAAACCAATATTTTACATTTCATCATACCTTCCACCCCTGCCCCCCAACAAATCCCATCGATGGTGGGAGGGGCGATTCCACCCAGTGAGTCTCTGTAAGTGAGTGAGCAAGTCTGAGTGAATGAGTGAGTGAGTGAGTGAGTCTGTTCGAATGAGTGGGTGAGTGAGTGAGTTGGTGTGAGTGAATGAGTCTGTGTGAGAGAGGGAGTGACTCTGGGCAACTGAGAGAGTGAGTGAGTGAGCCTGGGTGGATGAGTGAATGAGTAGGTCTGGGTTAGTGAGTGAGTCAGGGTGAATGAGAGACTGCGTGGGTTAATCTGGGTAAGTGAGTGAGTGAGTCTAGGTGAGTGAAAGAGTGAATGAGTTAGTCTGGGTGCGTGAGTGAGTCTAGGTGAGTGAGTGAGCCTGGGTGAGTGAGTGAGACTGGGTGAGTGAGTGAGACTGGGTGAGTGAGTGAGTCTGGGTGAGTGAGTGAGACTGGGTGAGTGAGTGAGACTGGGTGAGTGAGTGAGTCTGGGTGAGTGAGAGAATATGGGTGAGTGAGTGAGATTGGGTGAGTGAGTAAGTCTGAGTGAGTTAGAGTCTGGGTGAGTGAGTGAGTCTGGGTGAGTGAGAGAATATGGGTGAGTGAGTGGGTGAGAGCGAAAACACTGAGACACGGAGTGAGACACACACACACACACACACACACACACACCCCCACCCACCCACCCTGCCCTCCTCTTCCTCCCTCCCCAAAATCCAGAGCAGGCCAGGAGGGGAGAAAAGCCCAGGCTGAAATGTAACCTGCTTCCAACCCCCACTTTCATTTGAATTCTGCCAAGGCGAGCATGGAGTGTGTGTTACCAGAAGGCAAACACAAGGTCAGTGTCAGAAAAACCCAACTCCTTAACTCAAGCCTGGACCACACCCCTTCCCTGGTGACCAAGACTTGGGGCCTTATCTGTCTCTCTAGCTCTGCTTCTTAAGCAAAAAGTCAAACAAGGTTTTATTGGTTACCTCTGCTGCTTGGCACTTTTCACTGGTCACTTTTATTAATTGCTAATTTTTGGAAATTATCAATTTATTGCTTCGACATTGATTTAAATAAAAAATCCACGTTTAATGTTGTGCCATACCTCACCTTGCTGAAATTTGCTGATCAGCCGCTTAAGTGAGAAAAAAAAATGAACTGTGGAACCTCCCCTGCCACCCCCAACCCCCCCGGCCCCCCACCCACCACACCCCCCCCCCCACAACCCCCCCCACCCCAACCCCTACCTCACCACCCCACCACCCCCCTCAAACCCCACCTCCCCCACACTCCCCACCCCGACCCCCACCTCCCCACCCCCCCCAACACCCCCCCACACGGACCCCCATTCCCCACACCCCCACCACCCCACAACCCCCACCCTGACCCCCACCTCCCCACCAACCTCACATCCCCCACCCCAACCCCCATCTCCCCACCAACCCCACACCCCCCACCCTGACACCCTCCTCCCCCCACACTGCCACCCTGACCCCCACTCCCCCACCCCCCTCACGCCCCCCACCCCGGCCCCCACCTCCCCACCCCCCCCCACACCCCCCCCGCTCCCCCCCACCCACGCACCCTCACCCCCACACCCCCCACCCTCACCCCCACCCCCACCCTGACACCCCCCCGACATCCCCCTCACACCCCCCACCCCCGACCCCCACCTCCCCACCCGTCCCACACCCTCCACCCTGAACACCACCTCCCCACCGCACCCCCCCACACCCCCAATCCCAAGCGAGAAGGTTGAACAAGCCTGGAGTAGATCCAATGAGGACAGTTATAAGCTTCAGGGTCTCATAGATAGAAAGGTAAGAATGGGCAGAAGTGAAGCAGATGGTGTGAATTGGTGCACGTCGGGACGACTAATATGTTGAAACTGTATAGTTATAAATAGCATCATTTTGAAAAGTGTAGGTGAGCACAGAGACCTTAATGTCCATCTCCACACACCCTCAGAGGTGGCACACAAAGTTGATGGCTAGGATTTTACAGTGCAGTGCACCTCCCCCTGGCGAATGCGACAAGCCATTTAAACCTGCATTCAGTTCGGCGAGATCGTAATATCCCGCCGGGGGGAAGGGCCATAAAATCCTGGCCAATAGGATGGGTTTAAGATGCATACGGGTCACTGAGCATTGTGGACAATTCTAGGCATCACTCCTCAGGAAAGAGGTGGAAGCATTAGAAAGGTTACACACGAGGCTGTTACCAGCTTTGGTTTTGAGAGGTTGGAGATGTTGGAAGTGTCCCCCTTCAAATAGAGAAAGCTAAAAAAAGTGACATAATAGAGGTTTTCAAGATGATGAAACATGTTGGTACAGCAAATAGGGAATTAAAACATTCTTTTTAATTAAAGGCCGCAGATTCAAAATCATTGGAAACAAACCTGGAGGTGAGATGAGGAGAAATTGTTCACACAGGAGGTTGTCAGGGTCTGAAATGCTCTACCTGAAAAGGTGGTGCAAGCTGATTTCATACATAATTTTAAATGCAAGTTGGACAGATCCTTGACGATGAGGAACTTACAGAGTTACAGACAAAAAAGCAGCAATGTGGGAGCAAACACAACTGCTGTTTCAAAGACCAAAGGCTAAAGGTACAATGGAAAGAATGGCCGCTCTCTGTGCTGTGAGTTTCTGTGGTTTTATGAAGTTCTTTGGTTCTTTAATTTGCGATCTCCGGTATCCTTGGCTTTTCTTCCTATCTCGGGCCTTACTGATCTTAATAGCTTTTCCTTTCTCTCTGCAATTACCACTGGAGCAATCAGCCCCCTGGACTAAAATATTCCTAATAAATGCGGCCAAAAGACAAAACAGTGTTTGCGACTTGCGGAAGCATGTATGCTGTTCTTGTAACTTTGAAGGTACTGACCACCCTTTCACAATTCCAAAACCTGCAGAATGCAATGACGATAAAATTAGAAAAGGATGAAAGTAAGCCAACTGTCCGGAGACGGTGGCCTCGCCCCACTGCCTTCTCCAGCTGAAAACACAGTGGCTAGCTCGCCTCCGCTCTGCCAGGTTCACCCTGCAGACATTTTAGGATGGCTGGGTCAGTAATTGGATCAAGGTGGGACTCCTGCCACCCCAATCAAATGACCAGCAGCTCTGGAGTCCCAGCAGCGCCGCCAGCAGGGGTGGCCAGTTGCTGGAACTGCAGGCAGTCCCCAAAAATGAGACGAAATGGACACAGATCTCAAGGTAAATCTGGGGCTTCATCGGGAGCTGGCTGGCAGGCACAGATGAAGGGGTAGGGGGTCGCCAGGTTAGGGGGATACGCAGCACAGCATCTACCTTAGGGGAGACTTCTGTTGGGCCACATAAACCACATAAAGGTGGCCAGATTCCACCAGTAGCCTCGCCACGTGTGGATAAAACAACCACGGCAGCAGGAGCGGGCCATTAAGTGACCATTAATTGCCTCTTAAGGTTCTCAGTTGGCCCATGGGCAAGCAGGCCACCTGACACCTCCCACTGTGGGTAAAATCCCAGAGGAGACGGGTAGACGATGAGCACATTGCTGCTGCCATGGTGCCCAATTTTACACCCGTCTCCCACCTGCTGACCCACCCCCAGGGGGGCATAAAATTCCAGCCAGCAAGTCTGCAGAAAGAGAGAGCAAGTCTGGAAGGATCTGCAGAGAGAGCAAAACAGGATTAACATTCCAGGTTGATGACCTTGTATCCAAACTGGGAGTGTGGGGAAAAGAACAAAAAGGGAGGGTTATGAATGGGTGGAGGGCAAGCAAGATTAAAATACAAAGGTGTCCATGGTTCAAGGACAAAGGGAGTGGTATTGGGGCAAGTAAAGGAACAAAAGATGTGTCTAGAGGAGGTGTGAACGGCAGAACGATGAACTGCTGTCATCTGAGAGAAAATAAAAGTGAAAAACAAGAAAGTAAAACCAAAATCAGCAAAGAGAAAGGAAACAAAGTGAGGCAGAGCTTATGATCTGAAATTGTTGAGCTCAATGTTTAGTCCAGAACGCTGTAAATTACCTAATCAGAAGATGAGGTGCTATTCCTCAAACTTGGCTCAGCTTCATTGGAACTTCATAGCAGGAGGCCAAGGACTGAGGGTCCAGTGTGGGAGCAAGGTGAGGAATTAAAATATAAAGCGACCAGAAGTTTGGGCTTATGCTTGCAGACTGAACTGAAATGGTCCGCAAAGCAGTCACCAAATCGACGTTTGGTCTCTCCAATAGGGAGAAAATTGTGTTGTGAGCAGCGAATTGAAATTTACGTTCTTTCACACCTGAAAGGAAGAAAAAAATAGTTTTTTGTTAGTGTTGAATGAGATGAAGAATGAGATGAAACATGACAGCTCTGAGATAGTGAGTTGGCACTGCTGAAGAGAGAGGTCGAGAGCGTGCATGTGGCAGCACATAGCATTGTGTGTGGATCTCAGGGTGGAAAAAGGACATTGAATGTTTGTTGATATCTGTTTCTGATGTGGTGTGTTTGAATTCAACCATCAAGACACTCAGTCATTGTGAAAGATGTAAATATCACACCAAGTTGAAATGCATGTTGAAATGGCTTAGGCTTGGGTGTAGTGGACACAATTTCGAAATTTGCAGATGATACAACACTTGGGAGTAGAGTAATCTGTGAGGAGGACGGTGATAGACATCAAGAGGACATAGACAGGCTGCTGGGATGGGCTGACATGTGGCAGTTGCAATTCAGTACAGAAAAGATGAAGTGAGGTATTTTGGTAGGAATATTGAGACAAGGCAATATAAAATAAACAGTACAATTCTAAAGGGAATTATTTGAGGAGAGATGGTGGCATAGTGATAATATCACTGGACTAGTAACCCAGAGGCCCGGGCTAATGCTCATGGCAGTTGGTGGAACTTAAATTCAATTAATAAAACTGGAATTGAAAAGCTAGTCTCTGTAATGGTGACCATGAGCCCACTGTCAGTTGTTAAACCCAGCTAGTTCACTAATGCCCTTTAAGGAAGGAAATCTGCCATCCTTACCTGGTCTGGCCTACATGTAACTCCAGGCCCACAGCAGTGCAGTTGACTCTTAACTGCCCTCTGAAATGGTGTGGCAAGACACTCAATTGAAGGGCAATCAGGGATGGGCAACAAATACTGGCCATGCCAGCGACACCCACACCCCATGATAGAATAAGCTTAGAAAAAGTAACAGGACGACTGGAAGTACTTGTGCATGAAGGTGGCCTGTTAGGTTCAGAAAGTGGTGTAAAAGAAACAAGGGATCCTAGGCTTTATAAAAATAGGATTCGAGTTCAAAGGCAAGGAAGTTATGATGAACTTTTATAAAGTACTGGTTCAACTTCTGAAATAGTGTGTCCAATTCTGGGCCTCACACTTCAGAAAGGGTGTGAAGGTTTTAGATGCAGAAAAAATTTACAAGAATGGTTCCAGGGGATGAGGGACTTCAGCTAGATAGATAGATTGGAGAAGCTTGGGCTGTTGTTCTTGGAGAGAAAAACGTTGAGAGGAGATTTGATAGAAGTGTTCAAAATCATAAAGGGTCCAGGCAGGGGAGATAGAGAGAAACTGTTCCCATTGGCAGGATTATCAAAAAAGAGAAGATGCTGTACTAAAGTGATTAGCAAAAGAAGCAATGGCGACATGAGGAAAAACTTTTACACAGCAAGTGGTTCGAATCTGGAACACATTGCCTGAGATTCTGGTGGAGTCAAATTCAATTATGTCATTTACAAGGGAATTGGGTAAGCACCTGAAAGAGAGGGGGAAAAAAAAAACTTGCAGGATCATGGGGAAGGGGTGAGGGAGTGGAGCTAGCTAAATTGCTGTAACAGAGAGCTTGCACTAGCTCAATGGGCTGAATGATCTCCTTCTGTGCTGTAACCATTCTATGATCCCATAAGCAGGGAAGTGTCTGGTAGGGAGTCCAAAGCCATGCAATGAGACAGATTTAAGTTTCTGTCAGGGCACCAGGAAGGCTGTTTAGTGAGTCCCTGCATTCCATTGCTCCTGCACCACCCCCCCCCACGCCCACACCCCACTGTATCACACCATCCACCCTCACCCACCCTGTCCCTAGTTTAAAACATTTATTAGGTGCAGAGGAAAGGTAAAATTAGTCTAGGGCGGTTTCACAAAATGAGTCATAATGAATTGATGTCCCATTTTACTCCCTGCTCAATACACTTTTCCATTAGAGTTAAGCGAGAAGGCTGTATAATGGATTGCCAATTCACTGTGCCTCCTTTTGTATTATTACCCATGGTCAATTTTATCCCAGGATCAATTCATTGCAACATTATTTTATTTTAAGGGAAAAGAGAGAGGTTCTAATTTGGGCTTGTATTTCAGGCTGTTATGGAATGGATTCTGCAAAGTCCTGGTGATTGACATGGTACTCATGGGAGAACATATTGACGACACTGGTGTCACTGTATTGGGAGCTGTGCAGGTTTAAGGATCAAGCCAATTTGTTTGGTTCTGCCTAAATTGTTACTGGAGGTCAGAGACCAGTACAGACAGAGGATTTTCAAAGTATCCATCAGTATCCTGCTACCAACCTACCCAGGCAGAACAATTTGTGAAAATGTTATATTTTAGCAGCCTGGATAACATGCTGTTTATCAAGCAGATTCAATCCACAGCAAGGACTGCAGATAACTTGCTAGGAACAGTAAGCATGCTTCAGATTCCCTGGGAACACTGCTATTTCTAATACTGATAATCTTCCTCCTCCACATGCTCACAATTTTTCCAGAACTCAACAGTTCAGTGCCAATGTTCAAAGACATAGAGAAACATTTGTCTTCAGTTTCACTCCTTGGCCTACTGCAAGAAAGAGGAGGTAGAGGAAATAAAAGACATTTGTGTTTGAAATGCAAAACTAACACATAACAAGTATGGATCGTGTGGTACAGGGTGATGTCTCCTCGTTCTCATTCAGTGTCATGCAAAGAACAGCTTCCATTATTCCTTCCCAATTATTTCCCAAAAAAGCTGTTGAGTCTCAGTTAAATGACAATTTCAAAATTGAGATTGGTAGATTTTTGCTAGACAAGTCTATTAACAGATACAGAAGCAAAGTAGGTAGATGCAGTTAAGGTACAGGTCAGTCAAGATCTAATTAAATGGCAGAACAGTCTTGAGGGACCGAAAGGCCTCCTTCTGCTCCGATTTTTCTGATAAGCAAATAAATAAAAAATGGAAATGCTTGGCTGGCAGTAATCGGAAAGGAAAGAAGTGGGTGAATATTTTGGTTGTGGTCCCTTCAACAGAACAGGCAAGAGTGAGTAAGGCAATATGAGATACAGAGGCTCACCTACCTCCCAGCTTTCATGAACCATCTATATTCAAAATATTAACGTCTCTTTTCTTTTTCCACATGCTGATGGATCTACTGAATATTTTCACCACTTCCTGTTATTCTTCTTTCTTACATTTCATACATTTACGTCTGCTTTTACAATCATGATATTAGCAACCTATCTGAGCAGTGGATGGCATGAGGAGTGTATATTTTTATAATTTTAGAAACCAGTTTTTTTATGATAGACATTCCCTCTTACTTTGTACACTACCCTGAAGAGGAAAGGACTGCTAAAAGACTGTCAGTATTAATGATTTTCTGAGCTCCCTCATTTCTGAGTCAGAAGGTTACATGTTCAAGTGTCATTTCAGGATCCTGAACATAAAAATAAAACTGATGCTCCAGTGCAGTAGTGAGGGAGTGCTGCACTGCCAAAAATGTCAGCTTTGGGATGGGATGCTGAAGCCCCCCTCTGTCCTCTCAGAGATCCCACGGCACCATTTTGTAGAAGAGCAGGGGAGTTCTGCCCAGTGTTCTCTCCAATATTTGTCCTTCAATCAACATCACAAAAACAGATTATCTGCTCATTATCACAGGACTATTTGTGAGAGCTTGCTTTCTATAAGTTATTTGCCATGTTACCCGAGCCATAACAGTGACATTCACTTCAAAAAATGCTTAATTGACTGGAAGGCTATCTGGAATGTACTGAGGTAGTAAATGAAACTTTCTTCTTTTTCTCATTTTGCCGTGACTTCCAAGATATTCTGGGTTATTTCTCCTATCAGGTCAAATTGTCCTGAGCCTCTGTTTTCTTGCATGGTTATAATTTGAAGCTCACAAATGAGGAATTGTGATCATGACCATCCAGCAAGATGCAGCAGCCATTGGAGACCAATGAAGAGAAGGAACAGAATGAGACAGGTAGTTCAGATGAGCAGATTACCAATAGATCTTAGTTGTTGTATTGAGGATGATCCAATTCAAAAAGATTGTCTGCAGGTTGAATAGAAAATGGAAAAATGTACTCCTAATATACTCCTGATGCCATCCATTGCTCAGATAGGACATTCCTACAAGTCCTACCACCTTCAACTGGAGAATATGATAATCATTTATCTGAGATTCATAATTGGCCCACGAGCTAGGCAGCTAATCCAAATCTGGCAACTGATAGGCTGCAATTAGGATGAACTGGAGACTGCCCTTGGATCAGCAGCAAACCTGGGTACAAAGGAAAATGGTCATGGTTGTTGGAGGCAAATCATCTCAGTCACAAAGTATCACTATAATAATACCTCAGGGAAGTGCCCTAATCCAATAATCTTCATCTGTTTCATCAACGACCTTTCCTCCATCATAAAATTAAAAGTGCTGATGATTGCATCCTGTTCAGCTGTACTTGTCACAGAATGAAGCAGTCCATGCTCGAATGCAGCAAGACCTTGACAACATCCAGGCTTAGGCTCATTGTATTAGTGGCATCATCCAAGTATCAGACAGTGACCATCTTCAACAAGAGAGAGTCTAAGTTGCACCCCTTGAGATTAAATGGTATCACTGAATCCCTTCACCATCAACATATGGGGGTCACCATTGAGGAGAAACTCAATTTTGTCAGCCATATAAATATTGTGGCTGCGAGAGCAGGTCAAATGCTGAGAAATGCTGTGACAAGTAACACACCTCTTGACTCCCCAAAGCCACTCAGCCATCTATAAGGCACAAGTCACGAATATGATGCAATATTTCACTTGCCTGGATGGATGCATTTTCACCAAGACTCAAGGATTACAATACCAACCAGGCCAAAACAGTCTGCTTGATCAGAACCCCATCCGTCATGTTAAGCATTCATCCCCTCCCCATCAACGGGCTGTGACTGCAATGTATACCAACTACTGGAAATATTGCACTGACTTGTGACTCCCCAGAGCCTACTACCTACAAGGCACAAGTCAGGATTGCAATGGAATATTCACTACTAACTTGAATGAGTGCAGATGCAACAACACTCAAGAAGCTCAACAGCAGCCAGGGCAACAGAGTCCACTTGATCAGCATCACATCCACCATCATAAATATTCACTCTCTCCATCAACAATGCAGAATGGCAGCAGTGTGTACCATATACAAGATACACTGCAACAACTCGGCAAGCCTCCTTTTGACAGCACTTCCAAACCTGCGACCTCTACCAAGTAGAAGGTCAAGGTGCATGGGAACATGACCACCTTTAAAGTCCCCCTCTAGGTAAGACACCTCTCTGACTTGGAGTTATACTGCTGTTCCTTCACTGTTGTTGGGTCAAAAATCTGGAGCTCCCTAACACCAAGCTGGAGATCACCATTACTTAGAAGAACAGGATAACAGGTGCACTGAGACACCATCATCTCCAAGTTCCTACTAAGTCACATACCATCCTAGAGTGGCTAAATCGCTGTAACTTCATAACTTCTGAGTCAAAATTTTGGAACTTGCTATCTAACAGAACTGTGGGAGTAGCATGAATTGCTGCAATGGTTCAAAAAGATGGTCTACCAACTTTCTCGAAGGCAACTAAGGACAATAAATCATTGCCTTGGCAGTGGCATGCATATCCCTAAGAAACATTTTTAAAATGCTGATGCAGACCCTCAGTAGACCAATAGATAGTTTAGACTGCTTCTATCCAACAACTTGAACTCATTTCCTTGAAACATCAGGGAAGCTAAGATGCACATCCCTGCTTTACTAAATCATTAGGGAACTTAAGCAGATACCAGCCACCAGATATCCAGGGAGTTTGTGCTTAATCACAACCTTCAATCTTCAGAGAACCTTCACTATACGTGGAAGACACATATAGACAATTACAGTTCCACCTACAAATCTGCACAGTTTTCTTCCTAGTTCTGTTGAAAACAACATAAAAATTGACTGATTTAAGAATTGTTATAAATATGCTGTTTTATAAATATATAAGTATATTATTATGTATTATACATACTACTGCTTGTCTTCATCTGAGACCAATTTTTGTTCCTAACAGATATGTTTTGTTTTTAATTTTGCTTCAATTCATCCAGGGATAAAGGTGACTCTGTTTAGAACGTGAGATTATTAAGAATTAATCAAGGACTTCCTGGAATTCAGTGAGTCCTGCGGCATCTTCGCAGTATTTTTAATAACAATGTTATGCTTCCATTTCCTTTATAACTTGTTCATGACCCTGTCAATGATAAGGTCCCTGTTTCAATTTATCCTTGACCAAATTATGTTTTCACCACCTTAATAAAATCTTAAATTCATTCAAATTAACTGAATAAAAATATGATTTCAAGAATACATATTGCGTAACTGTGAAGTGTAGTTGTAAAATCACAGCCCTTAGGGTAGTTTTCTTTCATACAGATCAAAATGGGAGATGCCAGCCTTTATAACGAGGCTGTGAAATCCCCTACATGTCTCTTTTCTTCCTCATGTCTATTTCCTGAATTGCCTAGAGGCAACATCATTAAAAAAAAATCACATTGCTGTTTGGGGGACCATTTTTATATTCATTCATAGGATATGGGTATCGCTGGCTGGGCCAGCGTTTATTCCCCATCCCTAATTGCCCTTGAGAAGGTGGTTGTGAGCTGCCTTTTTGAATTGCTGCAGTCCATGTAGTGTAGGTACACCCAGAGTGCTGTTAAGAAGAGAGTTCCAGGATTTTGACCCAGCGACAGTGAAGGAACGGCAATATATTTCCAAGTCGGATGGTGAATGACTTGGATGGTAACTTGCAGGCAGTGGTGTTCCCATGTGTCTGCTCCCTTGCCTTTTTAGATGGTAATGTTCCTTAGTTTGGAAGCTACTGTCCAAGAAGCTTTGGTGAATTCCTGCAGTGCATCTTGTAGATGGTACACACTGCTGCCACTGTGCGTTGGTGGTAGAGAGATTGAATGTTTGTGGATGGGATGCCAATGAAGCTGGCTGCTTTGTCCTGGACAATGTCAAGCTTCTTCAGTGCTGTTGGAGCAAGTGGAGAGTATTCCATCATACTCCTGTCTTGTGTCTTGGAGATGGTGGACAGGCATTGACAAGTTAGGAGGTGTGTTTCTACAGCAGGATTCCTAGGCTCTGACCTGCTCTTGTAGCCATAGTATTTATATGGCTCATCCAGTTCAGTTTCTGGCCAATGGTAATCCCCCAGGATGTTGATAGTGGGGGATTCAGCGATGGTAATACCATTGATGCCAAGGACCGATGGTTAGTTTCTTTCTTCTTGGAGATGGTCATTGCCTGGCAAAAATGTTACTTGCCATTTGTCAACCTAAGCCTCCGTATTGTCCAGGTCTTGCTGCATTTGGACATAGACTGCTTCAGTATCTGTGGAGTTGCGAATGGTGCTAAACATTGAGCAATCATCAGTGAATATCCCCATTTCTGACCTAATGATGGAAGGAAGGTCACTGATGAAGCAGCTGGAAATGGTTGGGCAATGGAGAGGTGTTTAGATATTGATTACTGGATCTGCCTACTTTACAACAGTACCTGCACTTCAAAAAGTACCCCATTGTCCATAAATCACTTTGGGACCCCCTGAGATCATGACAGGCCCTTTCATCATGCAAGTCATTCTTTTCTTTTAATCCTATCCCAGCTTTTTGGTGGTGATGAGCCTTTCAAAACATAGCAATGGGACTCAGGGTTTTCTTTTCCTGTAAGAGAGCAGTATTGCTAGGGCCAGGGACTTAGCAGGGTTGAAGGGTCAAACCTGCATTGTTGTCTTGACAACTATTGGTACTCCACCACACTTCACCAACCTTCCCACATTTCTTTGATCCAGCTGTGCTTTTAGGCACAGCATGGATTTGATGCGTAGATTATATACAAAGGAATACTATGTTATTTTTACACTTCATTATCAGACAACCATCAATCACTGCACCAGTATGATGTTCCATATCCCACACCAGTCATTCAAATGGTCTCTCTGAGGGAAAGTGCTACTCTAGTGCCAAAATATGAGGTCAAATATGGATTTCTGACCACTGAGAATTGGATGACATTGCTTCAGCTTACATTTTGTCAGAAAGCACACTTTCATCATATTAGTCCCATAGTGAAAAGTCTAAAAGATAAATTCAGTAACATGATGCTCAGTGGATCTCCCCAGGTGGAGTACAGGGATAACCAATGGGTCTATAGTGCTAAAGTCTTCTCTCTGTCTCATATTCCCAACTGATGAGACTTTAGTCTGCTAGCATGGCTGAGCTGAATTCCTCCTTATTTTCTAACCCTTTATCCCAGTCACCCCTTATAGTCATCAGTGTTTAGATGGAGGATTCTGATAAATATTTTCATCCATAACATCCTTTCACCTTTAATGCAAAAAACTATTTCCTTCTTGCACTTCCCTCACCTATTCCTTTCTGAATTTGTCCCCACATGTTTAAGCAATTATATGCCAAATGGTCTGAGCCTTAGCAGGCTTTTTGACAATTTGGTCTCAGCTGAGCCTGAGATTCATGCACACACAATTTACTGCAGCCATTGGTGGATAGAGAACAGGAGTGGGAACCCTGGCTGATTACATGTTCTCCCCACTCCTCCACCCCTCACTGCCTCCACAGCAAACAGCCCAGGAGTGCTGAGGCCAATCGCCTGCTCCTGACCATTGTCCCATTTCAGGCCAACCAATTCAACAACACTGATGGGACATTGCATCTACATTCTGTTCTAAAACCTAGAGTGAAAATCCAGAATATGTGCTTGAGTCATGGGTCTAAACCCACAACCTTCTGCCTCAGAGGTGAGAGTGTTACCTACAGATCAAGTGAAAGAAAAACCAGTAAAGGTTGGAGATGGCTGGTACTGGTCTGAACTGGTCTTGCATACCTTAAAATGGAACTCCAGTTTGGACCGGTACCAGTCATCTCCAAGATTTACTGTTTTTCTCTTCGCTTGACCTGTTGGTAACACTCTCGCCTTTGAGTCAGAGGGTAGTGTTTTCAGATCAATGACTCAAGCACATGTTCTAGATTTTCATACTTTAGTGCAGCACTGATGGAATGTCACATTAATGGAGGAGCTATCATTCAGATGAGATGTTAAGCTGAGGTGCCTTTACGCCCGCCTGCTTTGTTTATAAATTATATACGGTGGTATTATTCGAACACAATCGGGGAGATCTCCTGGTATACTAGTCGCTGTAATGTTGCGTATTCATAGAGATCTAGGAACTAATTGCCATGCCAATGTACATCCAGGGTGCCACGTTTACCGCTGCACTAAGACAAACACTTTACGTAGATTTAATATTGAATCAGTTTGAGAAAAATCAACCTGAATTAGTGCTAAAAAGAAAAACTGGGAGGATTGTGTGAAAATGAAATGGCTGCCACTACAGCAGTGAACACACAGCTCCAGCCCAGAATGAATTGGGAAGCTGATAATGCCATAGAGGCATCTGAGAAGTTTAAACAAAAGTGCAGACGGCCATTCAATAGCTTTTTAAAAGACATAAGCAAAGAGGAAAGGGTCAGCTACTTTCCTTTCTGGGCAGGGGAGAAAGGGTTAAATTTGTTTAATAGCTGGGAAATCAGTGAGGATGGCGATATAAACCAAGACAAAAATTTTGAAAAAAAACAGCACATATTTGCAGCCAAAGCCAAATCATCGGATCCACCCAAATGAGTTTTAAAGCCTAAAGGGGGTGAATTTAACAGGGGTGGTGGGCGGGTTTGGGGAGGGGTGGGGTGGAGGGCGCATAGTGCTCACCAATACCGCCTCCCACTGCCAAAAGCTGGCTGGCAGCTCGCCAACTTTAAACCTGGCGGCCATGTAGCCATAACACGCCGGGGCAGTCTTAACAGGGTTAAGAGCGTTTCCATCCCTCAGGGACAGGAAGACCCACCCTCGAAAGCTACCGGCCAATCAGATTGGCCGGCAGCTGAGTATTCCCAACAGCACCAAAACAGAGTAGTGGGCACTGCTGGGACAACGAAATCCCAAGAAGATCATGGATACTGGACCTTAGGATGCAATCTGGGGTTTTTGGTTGGGGACGAATCAGGAACCCATTGAGGTGGGCCGGGGGGGGTTGTGTGTGGTGGGTGTTCGGTTTCGAGAGGCCGAGGGGAACACATGGTGGGGGGTACCATCTTCAGATGATAGACACAGGGGATCCCCTAAAGGAGGTACCTCCTTCCTGTCTTTTACCCCAAGTTGGGAAATAACAGGCTGGCCACTTTCGCTCTGCCTTTCCCCATCCACCATATTATGGAGGCATAGGCGGAAAGAGGCTATTAAGTAGCCTTTCATTGGTATCTTAAGGGCCTCAATGGACTGGGGGGGCTGGGGGGGATACTGTTGATGCCTTACTACCCACTGCAATATGAGGGACAGCTGAGGGGTAGGTGGAAAGGGGGTTAGATGGCTGCCTGTTTTACTTTACATGGCCCCTCCCTTCATGCGGACCAGTAGAGGGGGCTCTGCACACCCTTAGCAAATTGAATTGGAAAGGACAAGCTCACAATATTATGGGCGGTACACACTGCCAGAGCACATGAAGCCATGAGTAGACAGATGAAGATACTGTCTATCCAAACTGGTAGCCTTCAGTTAAGTCGAGAAAAAGTCACCAGGGTTGATCCAGCAAAACAGCAACAAAAGAATGTATCCCAGAGAGAGGGAGAGGTGTGCAGGAGCTGTAGACAACTATATGTATTCACAGAAAGCAGGAAATGTCCCATTTATGGATCAAATTGTAGAGCTTGTGAAAAGCCCAGTCACTGGGGAAATCTGTGCAGAACAAAGAAAGAAGATGGTAAAGGAGTTATCAGAAACAAAGCAACAGGGCAAATGAGAAAGAAATTAAACCAAAAGGGAGGCAGTGGTGTAGTGGTATTATCACTGGGCTCGTATTCCAGAGACCCAGGGTAATGTGCTGGGGGCCCAGTTCAAATCCCCCAATAGCAGATGGTGAAATTGGGATTGAATAAAAATCTGGAATTAAAAGCCTGATGATGGTGACTAGATGATTGTTGTTAAAAACCCATCGGGGTCACTAATGTCACTTGAGGGAAAGAAATCTGCTGTCCTTACCTGGCCTGGCCCCAGAGCATGTGGTTGACAATTGATGGGCAATAAATGCTGGCCACATCCCATAAATGTTTTAGAACAAAAAACATCTATACTCTGGAAGATGATGATGATGAGTTTGAAAATACAATGGAACCCAATAGACATAAGAACATTACAACTGCATGAAATGGCTGGGTGTGACTGCTCCTACAGAAAAGAAATCCATACCACCATTCCAATCAGGAAGAGGGTGAAAACTGATCCCAGAACAGAGTAATGTTGTCCCACTCAGACTTTACCATACGATCTGTCCTCAAAAGTTGGAAGTAAATGATGCCTCATAGTTGTAGACCATTACTCCAAGTTCCTTTTATCTGAAGGTTACAGATTTGAGAGCTGCAACAATATGAGTTGTATGAGTATGAACTCTGTTCACTGAGCATGGGATTCCTGTAAGAATAATATATAACAATGGAATCCAATTCACCTCCAGGGAATTTAAGGACTTCGCTGAACAGTATGGGTTCAACATCATCACCTGATTACCACTTTACCTAAATGGACAAGGGTTTTTGGAAAGCCACGTCCAGACAGTCAAGTGAATCCTCACACAATGCTGAGAGACAAAGGAAGGCCGAAACCTTTCCTGTCACTCCAGTCTACACCTCTCAAGATTGATAGGAAATTGCCTGCAGAGCTATTGAATGGATGAAAGTATAAGACAGCTCTGCCAAGATACTCCCTCCAAATGACCAGGAGGAAGTAAGACAACAACTCACTCACGCATAGCTAGTGGGACAATCAACACTTTAACAAGCATGCTAAATCCCTGCTGGAGATGTTGAATGGATAAACTGTACATGTATTGAATCCAGTCATGAAAACCCTGGAACCCAACAATAGTTGTTGGTGAAACAGACTTCAAAGTAATACAGAATTGAGACCAAAACTGGTAGGCAAATAGGAAGGAACAGAGTCCACATTCGACCTACACCTGAGCTGGAAAAGCAGAAAAGATCATCAACTGCATCAGCAACATCACTAACCAGTGAGACAACATCAACAGCATCACTAACAAGTGACACAACATGAGCAACACCAAACATGGCTCCTACAGCACCAGGGACAACATGCACAACATCGCCTGTGCAGCGTACCAATTCACCACGGAGAGTAACGAATAACCAAATCTACAAGATGAAGGGACAACATCCTACCACCTAAACATTGCTGTTAATAATATTTTGAGAAAAGAAAACAAACTACAATAGAATTCAAGGGTGTTCTGTTTAATTATAAATGTTGATTGTTAATCTTCTTTCGTTAGATATAATAATTACATATAAAATTAATAATTGGAATATTGATATAGATATCAAATTGATATAGAGGCATTTTTTTTAAGAATAAAGGGAGATGTTATATTTTTTGTAAAGAACTAGGAGCTAATTGTTATGTGAATGTGAATGCAGGGTGCCACGTTTATTGCTGCATTGCAGTCAGGTGGCAAGCAACAAGTAGTAGTCCAGCAGCCACATGGAGAGTTGAAAGAATGATACTTGATGAAGCTCCAGCATTTTGATTCTAACAATGTGATTATTTCAAACATTCTGGGAACAGGAATGCGTAACACTAACCAACATTGCTTCCTCAACCAACACGATTAAAACAAATATTTTCATAATTTATGTCATTGGCTGTTTTTGAGACCGTTCTGTATGATAACAGGCCAGCACAGTTGCCTACAAAGTACTCATGACTTCAAATAAATAAAAATGATGGGCAGTGCTGACTTAAGGACATGTAAGGTCCTATCCAAATGCAAACTCTTACTTTACTACATCAGGTGTGCAGTCACCCACTGAATTGCTGCAGAAGATAATCCAACACATTCGAATGGGAACTCTTTTAATGTGGATTGGCTGCTGCACAAAATGGCAAATTAAGCAACAGTGCCTCAAGTACTGTTACACTTGAATCCAGCCTGTAACCATGCAGCAACTATTGTACATTCCAAACAATCGATAGAGCTATTACACAAAAACCAAATCTCAGCCGGCATGTCAGTTCCACTTTGCGTTACTCCTTTTCATTGTACAAGAACAATTATGTTAAAAAAATGGGTCAATAATCATTTTACAGGGCTATTGGCTGAATGGAATATTGAGACAAATTTCAGCAATCCATTTGGATTATTCGTTTTTCTTCAGGAAGTAAAGCTTTACAGCATCACATAAATAACTTTTTAATTTTCATTTCATTTATTTTATTACAGGTTTTGTTTTTATCCACTTGCCCCCTAACGATTTTCATATTTCTTTTCAGGGGCCTGATCTGTTCAGAAAGAACTGTGGGAATCAATTCCTAGAAAGAGCAGAAGAGCCCCTTTCAGGTAGAGAGATGTTACTGCAGTTGCCGCAGTTTTTTCGAGCGTCTGTGTGGTTTCTCATTGTTCCTTTGCTGGAGGAAAACTTGAGTGACAAACTTGTTCAATTCTCATTAACATGAGCAGAAGAGTTCAATAAGAAGATGTCAGGTTCAAGACTTGCCATTGATTAGTTCAGCAGAGGTCAGACATCAACAGCTGTCCAAATGCCTGGTGACTCAACTTGAGGAGAACATGTCCTTAGGCATCTTTTGTGGTCAACAGACAGATTATAAACCCTCCCGAGGGCTGTGTAGATAAATACACTGCCTGGTGTGGTAAGCAACTGTTTAGGCCCAGAAAAGCATGATCCCTGGTTATCCTAAGTTTGCTGATCTCAGCCGAGGGTATGGTTGAGGGGGACTGGGGAGGGGCTACAATTTGCAGCAACACTTTAGGGCTAAGGATTGTTCTTTTGCGGATATCAGGTGAATATAGTGCCAGGTCCAGTGGGTGGACTCTCACTGTCTAGGACATGAAGATAGGAAAGACTTGGTCATAATGTACAAGAATGGAGAGAAAGGGAGAAAGCAAGGAAGAATGGGAGAACCAAAAAAAGGAGGAGAAAGAGAGAATGATAGAAAGAAAGTTGCACTGATATCGTACCTTTCACTATAGGCTTTACAGGCAATAAAGTACTCTTTGAAGTGTAGACACTTATGACACAGGAAAGGCAGCAACCAATTCATGCACAGTAAGATTCCACAAACAATAATGAGACAATGATCAGGAAATCTGTTTTTAGTGCTGTTGCTCGAGGGATAAATATTGATTAGGACATTGGGAACTCCCCCGTTCTTCACCAAAGTGGTGCAGTGTGATCTTTTACATCTGCCCTAGAGGGCAGATGGAGCCTAGGTTTTACACTTTTGGCCTTTACATATTAATGAGGCTCATGCCCAGTGTGCAGCCAACCTAGTAGAAATCTCAGAATGGCAGCGGTAGGAGGTACATTGAAAACCAAAGTACTTCATCCCTATTTTAACCCTCTACTCGCCTGGTCTTGTCAGATGCAGGAGGTTAAAATTGAGGCTTGGGAGATCATTCTTCAAAGCCACTTCTATAACCAAGCTGCTCTAAATCTCTTCTTTTGTTTGACATCCCTGTTTCCTTAGCACCTGTAAACCCCATTTTCTTATTTTAAAAACTTACATAAATGTGAATTGTTGACTTACTGATGTCTTATTTCTGTTGCTAACTAAGTAAATTCCTGCAATAGCAACACCATATTCATTTGGGTAGCTGAGGTTAGTTAAAGGAAAGGAAAAAGTGGGACCTATCAGAGATGAAGATGGAAACTTGTGTGTAGATGCAGAGGCTGTGGGAAGGGTTTTGAATGAATATTTTGTCTCCATGTTTACAAAGGGAAGGGAGAATGTAGATATAGTAGTCCAGTTGGAACACTGTGAGATATTGGATGGGATAGTCATAAAGAGAGAGGAAGTACTCGAAGGGTTGAAATCCTTGAAAGTTGATAAGTCACCAGGGCTAGAATGATTGTTTCCGAGGCTGCTGAAGGAAGTCACGGAGGAGATAGCAGATGCTCTGAGGATGATTTTCCGATCTTCACTAGATACAGGGGACATACCGGAGGACTGGAGAAATGAAAATGTAGTTCCATTGTTTAAAAAGGGATCAAAAGAAATGCCAAACAATTATAGGCCAGTTAGTCTTACATCGGTGGTGAGCAAATTAGTAGAATCAATCCTGAGAGATTGGATTAATTGTCATGTGGAAAGGCATGGACTAGTCAGGGATGGTCAGCATGGATTTGTCAGGAAGGTTTTGCTTCACAAAATTTGATTGAATTCTTTGAGGAAGTGACAAGAAGGGTTGATGAAGGTAGTGCAGTGGATGTTGTGTACATGGATTTTAGCAAGGCACGTGACAAGGTCCCACATGGCAGATTGGTCAGGAAATTAAAAGCCCATAGGATTCAGGGTAATGTGGCAAACTGGAAAAAAGGTTGGCTTTGTAACAGGAAACAAAGGGTAATGGTCGATGGATGCCCTTGCGAATGGAAAGTTGTCTCAAGTGGTGTTCCACAGGGCTCGGTGCTGGGACCCTTGCTGTTTGTGTTATATATTAACGATTTGGACATGAACATGGGGGGCATGATTGGGAAATTTGCAGATGACACAAAGATCTTCTGGCCGAGTAGTGGATGGTGTAGAGGATAGCCTTAATCTCCAAAATGATATTGATGGGCTGGTGGAGTGGGTGGTAAAGTGGCAGATGGATTTTAACATAGAGAAGTGTGAGGTCATACACTTAGGGAGGTCAAACAGTTACAGGGATTACACAATAAATGGGAATATACTAAGAGGGGTAGATGAAGGGAGAGATCTTGGTGTACAAGTACACAGGTCTCTGAAGACAGCAGTTCAAGTAGACAAGGTTGTAAAGAAGGCATATGGAATGCTCTCCTTCATTGGCAGAGGTATAGAATATAGAATTAAGGATATAATGTTGGAATTGTACAAAACAATAGTGAGGCCACAACTGGAGTATTGTGTGCTGTTCTGGTCACACATTACAGGAAGGATGTAATAGCTCTGGGGAGAGTGCAGAAGAGGTTTACAAGAATGTTGCCAGCGTTAGAAAATTGTAGCTACGAGGAGAGATTGGATAAGTTGGGGTTATTTTCCTTCGAACAAAGAAGAATGAGAGGTGACTTGATTGAGGTGTACAAAATTATGAGGGGAATAGAAAGAGTGGACAGGATAAAATTGTTTCCCTTGGTGGAGAATTCTAGAGCCAGGGGACATAGATTCAAGATCAGTGGCAGAAAGTGTAGGGGGGGACATGAGGAAGAACTTTTTTTACGCAGAGGGTAGTGGGTGTCTGGAATTCGCTGCCCAAGCTGGTGACAGAGGCAGAAACTCTAAACTCTTTTAAAAAGCACCTGGATCTGTACCTTAAGTGCTGTAAGCTGCAGGGCTATGGGCCGGGTGCAGGAAGGTGGGATTAGAAAGGGCACCTGGGTGTCCTCAGGCTGGCATGAACAAAACTGGCCAAATGACCTCCTTCTGTGATGTAACTTTTCTATGGCTCTGTGGTTCTATGTTTTGTTTGAAAATTAAAACAAGGAAGCCTTCTATTAAAATTTGGGAGCACATTATTATTTACAGAGGGTCCAGTGGAATGGTTTAATATGTGCAGGTAGCTCCAGAGCTGTTTTAATATTTGTTGGGGATGACTGGAAGGGTGTCATTAATTAAAAAAGATCCCCCACATAGAGGAATTTGAAAATCACTGTCCTTGTTTTTTGTTATCTAATATCTTAAACAAGTTAACATTTTCATGAAAATAACCGACAGTGAAATTGCAGCAGGATTCATTATTAAGATCACAAGGTCTGGTTTCAGCTTACCCGGCTCTTATTTTGCAAAAACAAAATTATTCTCCCATTAGATTGCATTTTCACATCATAGGAATGCCATGAAACTAACACATTTTTTCATATTATTGTGGTTTATTGTAAAGTAGGTTTATGGGTGCGAGTTTAGATGGTTCAGTCTGCGTGATTTAATTGAATTAGAGTCAGACAGAGTTTGCAAGATTGAAATTATCAAAAGAGGCTAGGGGTAAAAGGCGTTTGAAAAGCTAATGAGTAAACATGGATGAGGTCTTAGCCTGTAAAGTGTGAAGAAAATTTGCATTTTTAGATAAGTGAAGGGGTTATTTGGGTTTCAAAGGGATGATAGGATGCTTACAACTAACAAGATAAGCAAGACCAAGCAGTGTGTCTATTTTTCTCAAATTGGCGACATGAAATATTTTTATATTATGGGAAAAGTAAATTTCCAAAGATATATCGAACAATGGAATTGGCAGATTAAAGAGAGAGAAAACATATACAAAGAGGGATGGAAGACTATGTAGGTGTATGGTCGTGTAAAATCCTGGAAGGTACACCATGTGACGGACTTGGAGAAATTGTTTAGCCACTTTTGCAGAATTCTACTGTGCTCAGTAACTAAAGTTATCTTAAAAAGCTTTTGGAATTCCACTGTCAAGTGGGGGCTGTGTTAAACTTGCTGGCTTGTGTCTGTAAATTTAAAATCTATTTTGGGACTGTTGCCTTAAAGAGGGTGTGTATTTGAGAGTCAGTTTAATTAGGTTTTTTGGAATTTGTTATCGTATTAGGTAACTGTAACTTTATGTATGTGCTTGAAATCTTTTCTTTTGTTAATAAATGTTTTAATTTAGTTTTTAAAATCTCCAAAGGAGTTAGTGGACTCGCTACTTCTGAAATCAGTGCACAAATCTTCTCACAATAAATACAAATTGCAAAACCATTGTGATTGTGTGGCCAAGTTTCCCCTTGTGTATTTGGTCCACCTGGAAATCATTACTTGCCGCATCAGAAAACACTTCCCTTCTAAGAGAAATGTCACAATAAAGAAATGATTAGGGTTCAGCTTGGTCATGCCTTTAGTTGCCTAGGCCCTCAAATTTGCAATTACCTCCATAAACCTCTTACTACTCTTTTAAGGCATTTAGGGTGGGATTTTCTGGTCAGATACAGGTGGGCATCAGCGCAGAGCCAGCTCTCCCAATTTTCCTATTCCGCCTGCCAAGGTGCCCGCCAGTGTCAGGGTTGGGAAATCCCACCATTAGGCCCAGGTTTTCACTCCCAATTGGAGAAAGAAGCCAAGCACTAATAATAACATAATGATAGCCTTTAGGGTACTGTCAACAAACAGCTCTTGTAATTGTTATACCACTTTTTTTCAACTTTCACCGACACAGGCAGTTTATGTTTAATTTTTTTTGTCATGTTATTATAATGATATAATAGGCAGCAGTCACTCATAAGGTATTTAGTAAACACGTTGTGGGTTTATTTATTAAGATTAGGTACAGGAGAACATTTATGTGCAGGTATAAATCTTGAAGACATCAGAGCTATGTAATGTGCTCTGCTCAAAAGCAAATGTAAAAATAAGGCTGGATCACATGACACCTTTCCTTTCTAGTAGTGTCATGTTGAAACCCCTTAAAGGCACATTACAGCAACCCCCGTTCATTTTACAGATGCTTTCCTCCCTTCTAAGGAAGTATATCCATTTCTAATACATGTTCATGTTTAGTTACCGTTATACAAATGCATAGAACTGATGAATCTATGGGCAGAATTTAGCTCTTGGCTCGGCAGTGGGCGGGCAGCTGAACCCCGCCGCTGAAACGGGGCCCGCCGCCATTTTGAGTGGGTGGGCCAATTAAGGCCTGCCCAGGGGCCTGCTGGACAGGAAGCACTATGTGCTTCCTATTCCGGGGGTGGGGGGGGTGGGGGGGAAGGATTCCCCATCTGTCAAAGTGCGCTCTTTCACGCACATGCGTATATGCGGAAGAGTACACTGCTCCCTGAGGCAAAGTCCTGTCTCAGGGAGTTTAGTGAAAGGTAAGTAAAGTCAAAAAATAGAGACATTTTAAAATTATTAACATGTCCCCCTCATGTGACAATGTCACACGAGATGGGACATGTTGATAACAAACTCATAAAATTTATTAAATTTTTACAGAATGGTAATGAAATTTCATCCTGCCAGTGGATGAAGCTTCATTAATAATTTGCAGGCCGCTGGGGCTCCTGGTCTGCCCATCAGCCTTAAGCTTGGCCGGGCAGGGCGTTTAACTGTCTTAATGAGTCTGTCAATGGCCTTAATTGGCCATTGACAGGTCAGCGGGTGGACAGCTGATTTCGCTGTCCGCCCGCCTTCCTTAAGATTTAAATGGCCCGGGATGACATTGGGGA
Source organism: Carcharodon carcharias (assembly GCF_017639515.1). NCBI lineage: Eukaryota > Metazoa > Chordata > Chondrichthyes > Lamniformes > Lamnidae > Carcharodon > Carcharodon carcharias. The sequence continues at coordinate 177,905,388 of NC_054473.1, forward strand.
TTCCTCCTGATGCGATCCTGCATCATTTTTCCCTTGGCGAGCGGGCCCCGCCCCCAAATCGCTGAGGGGAAAATCCTGGCCTATGAGTCTCTAAAGCATAAAGGTAATCTGCTGGTATGCCCATATCTTGTAATAATAACAATAATTGTCTGGAGATTTCTTTAATTTCTCACAGTGATCTGTGGGATTTTCCTTCTTGGATGTTGTTCCTAGATGAAATAGGACTGCGTGGTGGCTAGAACGGATCCAATTTGTCCTTGGTAATTCCTCGCTGTTGCATCTTTGTGTGTAATGACTTCAGAGGACCTTGATTCTGAAGAAATCCTTGTCACCTCAGCTGGTTGCCATGTACCTTCTATGGGATCTTGGATACAAGTCTGTTGTCCAACTATAAACTTGGAAATTCTGTACCTGAGTTTTTATCATGCACACTGGTAATCTTCTCTTGCAGTTTGAAAAGTTACTGTCTAGGTCCTGAGAGTAGAATGGGTAAGAGTAGGTAAATTGGTACGTACTGGTCTGCCAAACACAAGCTCTGCCAGTGATAGGATAGTTGCATCTAAATGTGTCGCTGTCAGATGTAACATTGCAATGTGTAGATCTTGCTTGGTCTGTCTAAATTTGAAAATTAGGGATTTCACCATGCAAGTCATCCATTCGGCTAGGCAGCTAGATCTAGGGTAATGAGAAGAAGTGGTGTGATTGATATTCCACTTCTGACACATATTCCTGAATTGGCTTACCCATAAATTGTGGACTGTTATCCATAATGATCTTTCTAGGCACACCAAATAAACTGAAAATAACACTTAGAGTGTGCTCGACAGTTGTCTTTGATTTATTGTGCAATTGTTGAATAATGGGGTGCTTGGTAAAGTAGTCAAGGATGATGATGACGATGAAGTCAGTACCTTGGACATGAAAGAGGTCAGATGCGATTTCAAATCAAGGATGGGTAGGGACTTCATGCCCAGGATTTTCCGATTGTCAGGCAGGCATGGAGGGTGGGCCAAGGAGCAGCTGGGAAACCCCCTGCGATCGGGCCCCGACTGCAATTTCACGCTGGCCGGCCAATTAACGGCCAGTCAGCAAGAAATGCGCGCTGCAGCGCTCAGTGCTGCCGGGGTGGGTGCAGGAGGAGCACGATGACTCAAGTTCATGCATGCGCAAGGGTATGCGCAGTAAAAGCTCCCTGAGGCACAGAGCTGCCCCAAGGAGCTGAAGGTATTCAGCAGTGAAAAATAAGGAAATGAAAAATAGTGAAAGCATGACCCCTTCATGTGATTCTGTCACATGTACAAGGAAATGTTGGATAGGAGTGAAGAAAGTTTTTATTTTTTCTTTGAGCACCGGCTGTAACCTCATCCCGCCCATGGCTGAGGTTTCGCCAAAATTGTAAAGGCTGCTTGGCCTTTTCGCCCATCCGCCAACTGAATGGTTGGATGGGCAGTGAAAAATTTCAATCAATTAGTCCTTAATAGGCAGCTTAATTGTTGGCGGGGCACTGCTGACTCCCATGTGATGACATTGGGACGCTCGCCTGACATCATCGCGCTTCAGTTTACGCTCTTTCAGGTCAGGCACACGCCCACCTGATGAGCGATATATTCTGCCTCATGTGATGGTTTATGCTGACCTGGCATATACTTTTGCCATGCCTCACACTTCTTGGCGATGATTGTCTCTCTTGCAGTTATATCGTCTGATCTATGACCAAGTGTGGGTGATGAAGATGTTGCAGAATAACAGGATGCAAAAGTCCCTATTATGCTGACCTGCCTGCCATTATAAATGACACCCTGGGAGATGTCTAGCTCGTCCTGATAAAGCCAGAATGGTCTCACGTGTTCATGGACATGTGAATTGAATCAGGCCATCCTTTGATGATGGTTTTCCACAGTTTCTCTGGTGTAGAATATTTCACCATTTCTTCTTACAGTTGCTGGCATTTCTATTGCACAAAATGTACCAGATCAATTTGGAAACCACCATCAAGTTTGATGTGAATAAAGTCATAAAGATATACCTTCTGTTTTTGCTGGGTTAGGCAATCTGCTAAGCGTATCCAATTTGATCATCAAGTTACCTGGTTTGTACCTAATCTCACAGTCATAATCTTGAATCTTTAACAAGAGACATTGCAACCTTGGTGCTGCATTGATCATTGTTTTTTTCCAAATCATCTTCATTGGCTTGCGGTCAGTCTCTACCACAAGTCTTTTGCCAAATAGATATGTATGAAAACGCATGGTTCCAAACACTAAAGCTATTGGATGTTGGAGTAGTTGGATTGCGTTATGACAGAGATTTTTAAGCAAATGCAATCGGTTTGCCTTTTTGTAGTAGACGTGCTCCTGGACCTCTCTGTGAGGCATCTACCTCCAGGGTAGGATTGTAAAATTGTAATGCTAATGCCTCTGTTAATGGCTGTTTCGGTGTTTTGAAGAGGTTTTGGTTGTCTTTGTGCCACAGGAAAGGCACATCCTTGCCCAACAATTCCCTTAACGATGAAGATTCTTGAGTAAAATTGGGAATGTATGGAGACAAGAAATCAAAGAGACCTAGACAACTTAAAAATTGACCTTATCCTGAGGCATTGACATGGCCTTAATATGCTCTATTTTACTTGGATCGGCACATATGCCAGCGCCAGAATAAATGGAACTGAAGAAATTGATCTGTTGCACATTGATGTCACATTGCTGACTGTTGAACACAAATCCTTCATTACATGTCACCTGCATCAATAAATGCAGATTATGGTCATGGTCTTGCTTTGTTCTTCCCATAACAGCTATATTATCTGCACTACAGCTGCATCCTGGCACAGTGTATGTAATGCGGTCCAAGTGGGTTTAAACGCGATCCCGGCTAACAGATAGCCTGAAAGGAAGTCATTGAAAACAATATCATCTGAATGGGGTATCATCAGTGCACAATTCTTTGTAGCTGCATCAGCCTTTGTTCTTGTGCACTGCCGCTGCCAATGGCCCTTTCTGCCACATGCCTTGCAGGATTGATGGAAAACTGGACATTTCCTTGGTGCATGCAGAAGGCCACACCTTCCACATGTTTTGCTAGGTTTAAGTATTCTAGTGAGTCTGCCAACAATTGGGGTTGTGCTTAGGACCTATAAACTTTGTCGACTTGCGAGGATTGCTCAGTACTTACGTTCATCCTTGAATAGCTCTTTGATGCTTCATGTTTTGGCCTTGCCTCGTAAATCTTTCTGGAATGCTTCCATGGGAGTGGATGCAATCAAACCTCAACAAATCTGTCCACTAGCTCTGTGCTTGAAAAATCACAGTGTGTACCCTTTCTCTGCATCTGCTGATGGAGTGCTCTGCGGATTCTGTAGGCTTTTGTTGAAATGACATGAGCTCTAATTGATGAATATGGAAGTTTAACCTGATTCTGAACTGGTCTTCCAATGTAGCCCATAAGGATCCTTTAGCTCTTCTTCTCTTAATTCTGTCAAGTTCACCTTCTGTAGGCCTTCCTTTCCAATCTCTAGGTGAATTTTTATAGCTTTCTTATCTGCTTCAGACACACCTGGATCAAGGAACCATAGTTCTGTATGTCGTTTAAACATTTTGAATTGGGATGGTGGGTCAGCAGTGTCCCAATTCAAACTGGGAAATTTTATGGGCGTCCTGACAATATCTTTTTGAACTTCTTCTCCTGTAGTACTTGGAATGAGTGTCGCTGCTGCTGCTTTTGTTCAGTTTTCTGAAGCTCCACCAAGGAAGCCAAATTGTGGGACCACAGCATGTAGTAATGGCGTCCATGCTTTTTAATCAATTTATTGTCCAGTAACTCCCGCAGCCACCCATTGTAATCACGACCTTCCCTGGCTTGATTTCTATGACGTTTTTCTTTTTCTTTTTGGTTGACTCTCCCTTGTTCATTATTGATCGCGGCCCACACCCTGGTCGCTCCCGTTTCCCAACTGAGCTAACGCAGCACTGTTCCTCTTGATGTGCTGTACCACTCACGGAACTGACATGCTATGCGCTGCAACCTCACCACGAGATACCCGTCTGCTTACCAGCTCTTCATTGCACTATCTCGAGGAGGCATGTCCTGTACACAAAAAGCAGGACAAATCCAATCGCCAGGGTAAGGCAACCATCTCATCACTCCAAACACTCACGTTCACAAGCCCATCACCCATTCACTGACATCTCACTCACTGTCAGCTCAAGGGACATCAGCACTCACTCCCTTACACAAACCCTCACATCTCCATCTGGCCGCATCTCCTCTGGAGGCTGCCTCCTCAGCCCTCACCATCTTGAAGCCACTTGCACAGATCAACATGTGGACACACACACACACCCTGGGTTACTCCCCTTCCCGAGCACAGCCCTTGCCCTGCAGCCCCTTCCCTTGCCTGAAACTGCTTCCCCCCCAAAGTTCCTTAGACAGCACCTTCCAAACCCACGACCACTACCATCTAAAGGACAAGGGCAGCAGATACATGGGAACACCACCACCTGGAAGTTTCTATCCAAACCACACACCATTCTGACTTGGAGCTGTATCGCTGTTCCTTCATCATCACTGGGTCAAAAGCTTGAAAGTCCCTCCCTACACCACATGGACTGCCGCGGTTCAAGAAGGCAGCTCACTACCACCTTCTAAAGGGCAATTAGGAATGGGCAATAAATGTTGGATGAGCCAGTGATGCCCACGCCCCGTGAATTAATTTTTAAAAAATCCTGATACTGTTTCTTCAAAGCTTTTCTTTGCAGTCACCATGCTGTGTCTTCAACACTCTCTGATACCTAACTAAAATATCAAGGGTCGTCTCATACTATGTAGCACAATCTAAGGCTGTTCACCATATCGTACCTGCACTTAATCTTGCTGCCACCTGTCTCACCACCGCTGAACACCACGTTTTGTTATTATATTGATATAATAGGCATCAATTACTCATATGGGGTTTAGCAAACTCATTGTGCATTCATTTACTAAGACTAGGCACATGAAAACAGTTATACATACGTATAAAGTTTGAAGTCATCAGAGGTGAAGAGTCATACAGACTCGAAACTGTTAACTGTATTCCTCTCCGCTGATGCTGCCAGACCTGCTGAGTTTTTCCAGGTATTTTTGTTTTTATTTTGAAGTCATCAGGGTTGTGTGTGTCCTGCTCAAAGTAAACGTGAAATTAAAACTGGATCACATGGCACATTCCTCTTCTCGGGATGTCATGCTGCTATCCCTTAAAGGCACATTACAACAACTGACATAAGCAGTTTATTTTTACATTTTTTTAAAGGACAGGGGATTTAAATACCTTTAAAACTTGAGTTTATTTTTTACCTCCCTCTGACACAGGCACACTTATTTTTCATTTTTAAAGCCAGGGATTTCAATATTTTCACAGTTTTGTGGTTCTACAGACCTTATCCACTCTTCACGAACCTTTACGTCGACTCTGAAAATTCGTAACTCCCACACTGTGGGCTAAGACACTTGCTACAACAAAAAAGGGGGTCTGTTTGAACTCAGCACTGAATTCAAATGGCCCTGATGAGTCTTGGTTTTCTCTCATTTGTGATTCACGCCCCATCCCCTTTCTGTGGAAAATGGGATCTGTCAGGAATGATGGTGGCACATCTGGATCTGGGTCCCGCCCGCCACTCTTAAAGGTCCACAAAGTCTCCCCATCCCGATGAAAATCCGGGCCGTAAAAACTACCACTTTGACCAAACTTTTGTCCTGGGACCTCTGACATTGGCTTGGTGCCAAGCTTGATTACACTCCTGTGAAGTGCCTTGGGACTTATAACCATGTTAAAGGTGCTGTATACATGCAAATTGTTGTTGCAGTTGTTTTTTCTTCATGCTTTTCCTTCTCCCACCATTGCATAAACTCTGATCTCTGACCCCGAGTTTTTTTCATGGAAGCTTTACACTACCTCCACAGCGTCAGTGTGATGGTTAACCCTTTCATGCGGAGACTATACTTGCAGTCAAAGGGACCCATGAATAAAAGTGAAGATAGGTTTTTTTGGCCGATAGAAGACTTTGAGGTGTTGAGGATTAAGCTGACAGCACTCAGGTCACTCAGTTCATCATTTATGTGCCAGCACGAAACTCACTGAGACACATTCAGGCAAATGGTTAACTAGGATGAAGGGTTCAAAGACCAGGGACCACTAGTTAACAATGAGGAATTAGATAAGTCAGATGGACTTGTCACCCAATTGGTAATAGAGTTGTTGAATAAGTAACCAGGGAAGGTCACCAAGGCAGACCAATGGATTCCAGAAACAATTAGCTGCAATTTTGGAGAAAAAAGGGACTCATGAATGTTTAGCCTTATATTTCTTCCATTGAAGAACCAGTGGAGAAATGCCCACATTTCTCCAAAGCTAATGAAGTTCTTCTGAAATTTTAGGCATGCGCAGTGTTGAAATCTGAGAACAGATTATACGTGCAGCCTCAAGTAGTGGCCAGTCATGATGCAAGTACATTAATGAGTCTTTAGTGCTATTGTCATAAATTGAAAAAAAAACATCTATTAACTAAAAATAAAATGAATTAGCAGAATATACATTTTAAGACATTTGGGTATAAATACATTTTTTAAACATTCAGATTATTATACTAGGACCTCGCATGTGTTGCTAGTGATGGCTACAGATGTGAAAAGAAAAATACTCTTGCAAAGATGAACAACACTGTCATGGAGAATCACCAGGCAGCACACAATGTGGTGGTATCCCCCTGTGTTGACAGGGAGGGGAGAGGGTGGGAAGAACATTAGAGACGGTTTATTTCTAACAATAAAAAAAGTGGAAATCAGAAAACTATTTTTTTATAATTCAATTTCATCATGATTAGTAAAATTAGTCAACTATCTTTGAAAGGTAATGCATCGTCCTCAACAGATTGGAATCTTGTATCCTGTCAAAGCTTGTGATTTATTCATATGGAGTTTGACAGCATTTGATGTCAGGCAGGAATATTATTTGCAAGTGGCCTTGTTTATGACACTGACCATTAAAGCAGCCCATTTTCTTATGCCTTGGAGTCACACTGGTCATGTGTGTCTGTGTCAATTAAAAACCGAGAAAGTTGTGCGCATTATGTAATCTCCTTAAAGTTGGCTAAGGACAATTTCTGAAGAGAGTACTTCAAATAAGATTTGGTGAGCAAAGGTCCCAGAGCTTGCAATTTTGTTGAGTTCTGGCCTTGTCCGTTTTATGGTCAGGAGCATCAGATTCTATGGGCAGCTACTTATGTGTTTCAGTAGGAGAATGTGTCATTTTAAGAGGTTTTTTTCATTCATTTACAGGACCTGGGAGTTGCGGGCAAGCCCAGCATTTATTGCCCATGCCTAATTGTCTTTAAGAAGCCAATGGCAATCGAGCTGCCTTTTAAGATTGCTGGAGTAACTGGGAAACAACAGATGCTATAAAATGATCATTTCAGTCACAGTGTAGTAACTGTACTCGATACTATCTTCATCACTGCTTCTGTAAGTCTTCTAATGGGAATTAAATTTGGTCGATAATTTCAGGCTGTCTAAAGAATATGGGCCTAATGTTGAACAATGCTTTTCACAGATCACATGGAGGAAATCCTCAATGGCCAGAATTTTTAGCTCGGTGGGCAGGCATGTGCTCGACTTGACTGAACGTGAAATGATGCCTGATGGCGTTGGCCGAGCGTGCCAACGTCAATGTGCAGTCGCACGATAGTTCGGTCAGTGGTCTTGTGCTGGAATCGGCAGTGCACCCGCCGACAATTAAAAGGCCATTAAGTTATCAGTTGAGTTTAATTTTTCACTGCCCACTCAATCAAATGGTTGGCGGGCAGGTGAAAAGGCCAGGCGGTCTTTGAGTTTTTTTTGGCAACCTCATCCATGGGCAGAATGAGGTTTCCAAAGGCAGATACAAATAAAATAAAAACTTCATTTTTTAATTAAAAAGATGTCTCTGCTCACATGGCAGAGTCACATGAGGGGACATTTTTTAAAATTTTTATGACGTTCAATAATTTGTTCAATATATTCTTCATCTCCCTGAGGCAGGCCCTCCGCCCGTAGACCTGAAAATTCTACCCATAAAGTTTTCAGACTGTTTGGAAGGTTGCTTTCATGAGAAAACGGTGTGAGAAAAGTCACAAACCTTCTAAGGAGCTGATTGGCTACTTAAATGATATAAGTGTTGATCCAAACATGAGGTGGGTGCAGATGATCTTATCTCACAAAGGCTCAGCTACCTCAGGGTGTACATGACGATATACTTAATGTAGCAGCATTAATCCAGGGTGTATCTACAATGCCATTTCAGTTGTGTGTGTTTGTTAAGCTCCCTTTCACTCTCGAGTAGGCAACTTATCCATTGCAGTATTTCATTTGCAGTAAAGCATTTTGAAATGTCCTGAGGTCATGAAGGGTGCTTTATGAATGCAAGGATATCTTTTGTTGAATAACATATTCAAAATAGCCGAGGAATTATACTATTAAGTGTTATTCATAATCATTACTGAGACAAAACGTTTGGATGCTTCTGCTTTACAGCTGCTAACAAAGGATATCGCTGAGTCAAACTCAACTACCTAACAGCATTGTAATGAGCTTCAACAGACGGGCTGCAACAGTTGAAAAAGGCTCATGATCACTGCCACCTTCTTAAGGGCAACAAGAGATGGGCAATTAATGTCAATTTTGCCAGCAATGTTCATGAATAAAAAATAAACCTGGGAACATGCATTTTGCATTGCTCCTTTCCTGCTGTGAATAAGACATTTTACCAACAGTTATGGCTCCCGTTCACTATATCAGTGCAGTGACAATTCTTGATGTCACTACAGCATCTATACAAAATGCCTACTACCAAAATGCCTCTCGTCAGTAAGTTCTAATGCTGAAGAAATGGCTAAAAAAAGGAGCAAGTAAATGATAACAGCTTATTTCCAAATATCCATTTAACATTAACAAGCAATCAAGAAAACTATTGTAGTAACATACAAACATCCAAGCAGAAGAATTAGAGGCAGGAGTAGGCCACTTGGCCCCTTGAGCCTGCTCCGCCATTCAATAAGATCATGGCTGATCTAATTGTAACCTCAACCCCACATTCTTGCCTATCCCCGATAACTTTTCACACTTTGTTAGTCAAGACTCCATCTACCTCTGCCTTAAACATATTCAAACTCTATTTCTACCCGCCTTTTGAGGAAGAGAGTTTCAAAAACTCACGACCCTCTGAGAGAAAAAATTTCTTCTCATCTCTGTCTTAAATGAGCGACCCCTTATTTATAAACAGTGACCCCCTAGTCCTAGATTCTCCCACAAGCAGAAACGTCCTCTACACATCCACCCTGTCAAGACCCCTCAGTATCTTAAAGGTTTCAATTAAGTCGCCTCTTACTCTTCTAAATTCCAGTGGATACAAGACTAACCTTTCCAACCTTTCCTCATAAGATGACCCGCCCATTCCTGGTATTAATCTAGTAAACCTTCTCTGAACTGCTTCTAACACATTTGCAACTTTCCTTAAATAAAGATACCAGTCCTCTACACAATACTCCAGATGTGGTCTCACCACTGCCCTGTACAACTGATGCATAACCTCCCTAGTTTTGTAATGAATTTCTCTCACAATAAATAATAGCATTCTTTTAGCTTTCCTAAGTACTTGTTGTACCTGCATACTAACCGTTTGTGATTCATGCACTAGGGCACCCACATCCCTCTGAACTTCAGAGCTCTGCAATCTCTCACCATTTAGATAATAAGCTTCTTTTCTCATTCTTCCAGCCAAAATGAATGATTTCACATTTGCCCACATTATTCTCCATTTACCAGATCTTTGTCCACTCACTTAACCCACCTATATCACCTTGTAGCCTGTAGGCAGGTGGCGGGGCTGGACAGCGGGGTGGCAGTCAGGAAGCCATGATCGAGGCCGCAAGACAATTTCACACTGGCGAGCCAATTAAGGCCTGCCCAGCGTGAAACGTGAGTGGCGGGGGGGTGTGGTGGGAGGAGTGCGAGCGGGGTGAGTGTGACCTTCGCATATGCCTGCGAGCTGCCTCAGGGAGATGAAGCATAAAAAACAATAACCCATTTAATCCTACCCTCTGTTTCCTATTAGCTAGCCAATCTTTTATCCGTGCCAATTTGTTACTCCTACACCATGAGCTTTTATTTTCCACAATAACCTTTGATGTTGCACCTTCTGGAAGTACAGTACATCCACTGGTTCCCCTTCATCCACAACACATGTGACTCCTTCAAAGGGAAAATGTTAGAAGCTATTATAAAAGATGCGATAGCAGGAATTTAGAAAAATTCAAGGCAATCAGGCAGAGTCAACACAGCTTTGTAAATGGAAAATCATGTTTAATCAATTTATTGGAGTTCTATAATGAAGATTAAAGCAAAATACCTGTTTAATTCATCCACTATCTCCGTACTTTCCATTGTCAATTCCCCAGACACACTTTCTATTGGACCAATGCTCACTTTGTTAACTATTTTCTTATTTAAATATCTATAAAAACTCTTGCTATCCATCTTTATATTCCAAATAGCTTCCTCTCATACTCTTTCCCTCCTTATTAATCTTTTTGGTATTTTTTGCTGTTCTTTATATTCTTTCCAGTGTTCTTTTTTAAAAATTCATTCTTGGGATGTGGCTTCGCTGGCTAGGCCAGCATTTATTTCCCATCTCTAGTTGCCCTTGATAAGGTGGTAGTGAGCTGCTTTCTTGAACTGCTGCTGCCTTCTTGAACCACTGACCTGCCACCCTTCCTTGCGTAATTATATGCTTTTTCTTTAAGTTTAACACTATCTTTAACTTTTTTTAGTTAACCACAGATGGTGGGCCCTTCCCTTGGAATTTTTCTTTTCCATTGGAATGTATCTATTCTGTGTATTCTGAAATATCCCTTTAAATGTCTGCCACTGAACCTCTATTGACCCATCCCCTAATCTCATTTGCCAGTTCATTTTAGCTAGCTCTGCTTTCATGCCCTCGTAATTGCCCTTATTTAAGTTTAAAACACTAGCCTTGGGTGCACTCATTTCTCCCTCATAATGAATGTAAAATGCAAACGTGTTATGATCGCTGCTACCTAGGGGTTCCTTCACTATGAGGTTACCAATTAATCCTGTCTCATTGCTCAATACCAGACCTAATATAGCCTGTTCCCTGGTTGGTTCTAGAATGTGCTTTTCTAAGAAACCATCCCAAAAATATTCTATGAACTCTTCATCTACATTACCTTTGCCCATCTGATTTTTCCAGTCTATATGTACATCAAAATCTCCCATGATCATTGCTGTGCCTTTCTGACAAGCTCCCATTATCTCTTCATTCATACTATATCCGACCGTGTAGTTAGAATTAAGTGTACCCCACTTCCACAAGTGACTTCTTGTCTTTATCATTTCTTATCTCAAACCAAACTGCTTCTACATCCTGGTTTTCTGAACTTGGGTCATCCCTCTCTAATATGCTGATACCATCATTAATAACAGAGCCATTCCTCAACATTTTTCTAACTTCCTGTCCTTCCTAAATGTCACATGCCCTTCAATATTCAGATCTCAATCTATGTCATCCTGTAGCTATGTGTCTTTAATGGCTATCAGATCGAGCTTATTTATTTCTATTGTGCTATCAGTTCATCTGTTTTGTTTCGAATGCTATGTGCATTTAGATACAGAGACTTTCGTTTTATCCTTTTATTACTTTGTAACATCTAGCCTTATCTGGTGATTTACACTTATATTTGTACTCTTTGTCCCTTCCTGTCATGCTCTGTTTATCACTTTTCTTTTTCTCTTGCCTTGTCTTTGCTCTTTGGCTTACCACATCTTCCCAAATTTGATCCCTTGTCCCCACTATTCAGTTTAAAATCCACTCTACTCTCTGAGTTATGCGGCTCATGAGGATACCAGCCGCAGCACAGTTCAGGTGTAGGCCGTCCCAATGGGACAGATCCCATTTTCCCCAGTACTGGTGCCTGTGCCCCACAAACTGAAACCTACTTCTCCCGCACCTAGTCTTTGAGCCATGCATTCGTTTCTCTAATCTATTGTGCCCTTTGCCAATTTGTACGTGGCTCAGGTAATAATCCAGGAATTATTATTTTTGAGGTTCTACTTTTTAACTTGGTGCCTAGCTCCTCATACTCACTATGCAAAGCCTTCTTCCCCATCCTGCTTATGTCATTGGTACCTACCTGGACCACGGCCACTGGATCCTCCCCCGCCCACTGCAAGTCCCTCTCCAGCCCTGAGCAAGCGTCCCAAACCCTGATACCAGAAAGGCAACACAGCCATCTGGACTCTCACTCTGCCCCAGAACAGTGTCAATCCCCTTCACTATACTGTCCCTTACTACCTCTACATTCCATTTTGCTCCCCTCTGCTTGAATGGCTTCCTGCACCACGGTGTCATGGTCAGTTTGCTCATCCACCCTGTAGCTCCTTCTCTCATCCAAAAGAGCTGAGAGACCCTCAAACCTGTTGGACAATTGCAGAGGCTCGCAATCCTGCCCTCTGGCTCCCCTTAACTGTCTCCATCTGCAATCGCACCCTCCTATCCCTGACCACTGACCAAATCAGAAGACCCTATCCTAAGCAGTGTGACTGCCTCCTGGTATAAAGTATCCAGGAAACTTTTCCCCTCCCTGATGTGTCACAGAATCTGCAGCTTGGCTTCCAGCTCAATGGCTCTGAGCCAAAGTTCCTCACGCCGCAAACACTTACTGCGGAGTCTCACAGAGTAGTGTCCTCAGCCTAACCACCTTCAGCTGCTTTATCACTGACCTTCCTTCCATCATCAGGCCAGATGTCTGACTGTTCACTGATGATTACACAATGTTCAGCACCATTCACAAGTCCTCAGATACTGAAGTAGTCCATGTCCAAATGCAGCAAGACCTGGACAATATCCAGGCTTGGGCTGACAAGTGACAAGTAACATTCACACCACACAAGTATCAGGCAATGACCATCTAAAACAAGAGGGAATTCAACCATTTCCCCTTGATATTCAATGGCATTACCATCAGTGAATCCCCCACTATCAACATTTTGGGGGCACCATGACCAGAAACTGAACAGGACTAGCCATCTAAATACTGTGGCTACAAGAGCAGGTCAGAGGCTGTGACGAGTAACTCACCTCCTGACTCCCCAAAGCCGGTATACCATCTACAAGGCACAAGTAGGGAGTGTGATGAAACACACCCCAACTAGCCTGGATGAGTGCAGCTTTGGCTGAAGAAGCTGGACACCATCCAGGACAAAGCAGCCCACTTGATTGGCACTACATCCACAAGCATTCACTTCCTCTACCACTGATGCACAGTAGCAGCAGTGAGTACCATCTACAAGATGGACTGCAAGAACTCACCAAGGCTCCTTTGACAGCACCTTCCAAACCCACGACCACTAAGACCTAGAAGGACAAGGGCAGCAGATAGATGGGAACACCACGACCTGGATGTTCCCCTCCAAGTCACTTATCATCCTGACTTGGAAATATGTTGCTGTTCCTTCACCGTCACAGGGTAAAAATTGTGGAACTCCCTTCCTAACAGTACTGTGAGTATATTTACACCACATGAACTGCCGTGGTTCACGAACGCAGCTCACCACCACCTTCTCAAGCACAACTAGGGATGGGCAATAAATGCTGGCCCAGCCAGCAAAGCCCACATCCTGTGAATGAATGAGAAAAAACCTTACTGTAGACGTGTTTGCCCTGGATCACAATGTTACCCAGGAGCTCCCACATGCTGCAGCCTTGACACATCACCTGTCCTGCCATTCTTGATGTGTTTTAAATAATTACTTAATTATATTAATCACTTATTTATGTTGCTTTTTTATATATTTTATTAACTTTACCGCCAAGTTGAGTACCATTTTAAATCTTAGGGATAGAATAGAACTTATCCACTAACCAGATATTCACCAAACAGTTAGCTCCTTTCCCTATAGTAGAGCAAGAACCAACTCCTATGTGGCGAGAAAGATAGGAAAAGGAAACAAATACCTCTTTCCCCTCTTCACCGAACTCCCTCTCTCACTATACTCCAAGTCTTCACTCAGTTAGCTCCGCTGCATAGAAACATAGAAACTAGGAGCAGGAGTAGGCCATTCGGCCCTTCCAGCCTGCTCCGCCATTCATCATGATCATGGCTGATCATCCAACTCAATGGCCTGTTCCCGCTTTCTCCCCATACTCTTTGATCCCTTTCACCCCAGGAGCTATATCTAACTCCTTCTTGAAAACATACAATGTTTTGGCCTCAACTACTTTCTGTGGTAGTGAATTCCACAGGCTCACCACTCTCTAGGTGAAGAAGCTTCTCCTCATCCCATTTTCCTTGACTTCACTAAAGAACCCTGAATTTATTTTAAACTGAACTGGGGCTACAGCAGCTAGATTCAACTAGCTAGCTTATTAACCGCTCAGCTCCTACAGCTGAGCGTGAGTTTACAGTGTCTAAACTGCAAGAAAGAAAGAACTTAGCCTGCCTGCACAGTAGCACTCAAACAACACTGAGCCCAGAAATACCTGAGCTATGGGCTTCACTAGTAACCCCTCCAGGCAGGAGAGGGTCTAGGGAGAAAGGGTTAAAGGCTTAAGTATTGAGAATGCAACTCCAACATGTTATGCAGATATGACGGTGGCCAACAAGGTTTTCAAGCGACTCACGGTAAAGAGGTGGAGTGCTTCTTTATCGTATTAAGTCAAGTTTATTTAACACAATTGGTAGTCCGATTTAAAATGAAATTTTATGACTTCCTCGATAAACGGTTGTTTTGTTTTGATGTGTTAGTGAGTTGGTCAGCTCTGAAACTCAGTATTGGGAGCTGCAGCTATTGAATGGGCTTTTCCCAGGAGCCAGGAAACCTAGCAGTGAAAGAAAGGTGGCGGCCATCGGCTTCACAAAGGAAGTAACTTTTTCCAGCAAGCTTCGTGTGCTAGGAGAAGCAGGAGTTCTTCCCCAGGCCCCTCAAGCCTTCCACTGTTCAGCTTTCCTCTACCGATCACAGACTCTCTTTCTCCCCAAGAATAAAAGCAAAATACTGCAGATGCTGGTAAACGTTCTCTCCACAGATGATGCCTTACTTGCTGAGTATTTCCAGCACTTTCTGTTTTTACCTCTCACCTGCTTTGATCCCTGACTCCGCCACCTTCTCTCCAGCACTGATGACACCCCCCTCTCCATCCAGCACCGATTACTGACCTTACTCCCCCTGCTCGACGGGGGCCCTTCCCAAGGTTCTTTCTGTCCTGCTGTCCAGTTGGACAGCTGCAAGGTGGGGAATGGAACATAAGAATGATAATGAGGTACTGTCATTAAACTCGGTCACCCCTCTGCACACTTCCCGTTTCCCTGTAAATATCAAGACCATAGTCTCAGCAGTGATAATATTGCCAACAGCATCAGGAATAATATCAGACCAGTCCAAAAACATACTCTTTGACTGTCTAAATAACAGGTCCGTGATGCAGTCTTTTCAAAAATATAACTTATTTGTAAAGATAGCCCATTAGATACCTGCAGCTCCCAACACTGAGCTTCAGGGCTAACCTGACACCAAAACAAATCAAAAAAAGAAACCGTTGAGAGAGTCATAAAGATTTAATTGAATTGGAGTTCTCGGATGACATGTTGAGCTGTAAGATGATGTCGAAGCAAGAAAGAAGCATCAGCTCAGTGCATGCAGCTGAATTTCAATCTTTAATTGCTTTCCTGGCACCTATTATATTCTATAATATGCAATGGTTTCAATTGGAATTTGCAGAGCTTTAAACTGACTGTGTGCACTGCTGTAATTGCATTCGGGAACCGAATGTTGAAAGGATGTTAATGACTGTTGTGATTAGTTTGTCTTAGAGGGTCTTCCTCCTTCCATCCTCAGTGTATTGAAAATCCAACGCAAAGTACAATCCCCTGCCATTCAATGGTTCAAAGTGTAAACTTACTTCAGCGATAGCACATTTGCCTCCAAGTCAGGAGGTCGTAGCTTCACGTGAGATTCTTTTAGCGCACACCCTAGGCTGATATCCTCAGTGCATTAAGCTGACACAGAATGCAGAGGGAGTGCTGCATTGCCAGAGGTGTTCAATTTCAGATAGTCAGGTGGTGAAGGATAGAACTGGGGCCTAACCTTTATGCATATAAGCTTTCATTTACAGAGACATGCATTACAAACATGCACCTCCAAACCCAAGAATCATAGTTGCAGTCTGCTCCTATATATAATCTTTAGAATGGTTTCTCTAAACGTATTTGGTGACCACTTTGGTGCCTTTGGAGATGGAGCGTTTGGCCAGTTCCCCTGGCAGCTTGAGGAGACGGCACTCTGGATCTCCCTGGCCGAGATGGTGTGGCACTTGCTGTAGTAAATGGGGTGGTGATGCGCTCAAAAATGTCGACATTGAAGGAATTTATAGCCCTCTTAGCCTTGGACAAAGATCCTGGTGGAAGGGTGGACCTGGGTCAGCCCCCTGTACACGTAAGTGGAATAGCTCTGCTTTCGACATTTCCTCCACATCTCGAGCGGCCTCTTGGTGACTTTAGTCAGTGACTGCTTCAATGCCCTGCGGGACACACCGCTCTTAGCCGCAGCTGCCACCTCAGGCATTCCACTCGGACTTGGATCAACTCAATATACAACTGAATCCCCAATTGATGCCCAACACCTGAATACAATTAAACGCCCAATTAATATATAATTAAAAAGCGGTACCACTTTCAGAGGCTTTATTAGACTGAGTCCCCATCTGACTTTTCAGATGGGTGTTGAAGAACCTCAGAACTTGAACTGCTTACCTCCTTCAACCTTCCTATCCTCCTACAAGCTATGGGATTTTCAAATCCACTTCCTCATTCACAGCTTTGAGAACTTGGTTCTGTCTTGTACTTTAGTCCTCAGGCCTTTACTGGGGTTCTCATTGAAAAAAAAACTTTTGTTCACAAAGTGGTAGAACAGATGAATGACCCCCCCCCACCATTACCGCCAGCAGGACCTAATGAGGTTGTTGTGTTTACGATGTTTTTCTGAGTGAGTAATTAATTATTCGGTTGGTGCATGATGTACTATGCATTATTAGCTCTCCTTATTAATTCATTGGCGAATCTCACCCTTTCTAAAATCAGTTACAAACAATGGGTTTTTGGAATAATTTTCCTTAAAGTGAACCTATTGCTATTTATGGGAAGGTTATTATGGGATGGTGAGCAAACGCAAAAACTACAAGTCAAGTGCACCATTTTAGCATCTTTCATGGGTGCTATAATAATATTGCTAATAGCAATTGCATTTATATACTGCCTATCATGACCTCAGCACATGCCAAAGTGCTTTACATCTAATCAAGTACTTTTGAAGTGTTGTAATGTGGCAGCTACATTGCATGTAGTAGATCTCTCATAAATAGCAATATGATGATGATGACTAAATAATCATTCTTTTATGTGATATTGGTTGCAGGATAAATATTGGCCAGGGCACGCAAGGATACTCCCCTGCTCTTCAGCACAATAATGCCATTTTATCCTTTATGTCCACCTGAGAGGGCAGATGAGGCCTTCATTTAACATCTCATCTGAAATCCACAACCTGCAACAGTGCAATATTCCCCCAGTACTGCACCTGATACATCAGCATAGACTTTGTACTGAACTCTCTGGAGTGAGTGTTGATTCCAAGTCCTTCTCACTCAGATGAGAGCACTATCTACTGAGTCACGGTTAACAAGGCCGGACAGATGGTGGATATTCTTCAGCTATGCAGAGTAGTAGAATTTCTGCATCTTGCAGACATCACTAAGTTCTACGAGAATGCTTCCATGTGCCAAGGTCTTTTATTTTCCCCTCGCTTGCTCAAGGTGGGTGGAAGTAATATTTTCACCCCCGTTGGTTTGTTTGCGGACAATATATCTCAAAAACTAATGGATGCATTTCAATGAAAGTTGGGGTATGGCTTAAGAAAAAAGTGTTAGAAAGGAGAGATAGTTTAAGTAAGTTAGATTTGTATTTGTGGGTGTGTTAAAAATAAGGAACATGTTTAGGCTTAAGTGTGATTTGTATTTTTGTATGGCCAGAATTTTTTGCTCATCGGCAGGCACAGGCCCGACATGAACAAACGTAAAATGACACGCAATATTTCGGTCAGCAGGCAAGCATGGGAACTGGCAGCGTACCCGCCAATAATTAACAGACCTTATCAAGGTCATTAAAGTAATAATTACGTTCAATTTTTCGCTGCCCGTCCAACCTTATGGTTCACGGGCAGGTGAAAAGGTCAAGTGGCCTTTGGATTTTTAATGAAACCTCATCCACGGGTGGGATGAGACTTCCAACAGAAAATAAAAGTTAAATAAAAATGTTTAAATTTCATTCATAACATGCCCCTGTTCATGTGACAGAGTCACGTGAGGGGGCATGTTTTTTTAATATTTTAAAATTCTTTATTTTTAATATTTTAAACCTTCACCTCACTGAGGCAGCTCTGTGCACACAAAAACAAACACACACACACACACACACACACACACACACACACACACACACACACACAAAAACTAAAGAAACAGCAGTTTTGAGTTCAGTTTGAAGACAACTGCCAAGTAGAAGCAACCTAGAAGGGATAGATAGCCAGTTCCAACCTAATGTTGGTTGAAAATAGCTGCCAGAGAGAGAGGATGGAGCAAAAGGGACAGATAGCAAGTCCCAAGCTAAAAAGGAGATTCCCCAACTCCAGGGGAGTGGAACAGGAGAAAGTCCCAAAGCAGACCTTCTAGTCAAAGGAAGGATAGGAACCTGGAAAAGGCCCTGTTAAGTGAAGTTAAGAATGAGGAACAGAGAAAGGCTCCAAGCTTCAAGTTTAAGAGGCGAACACTGCAGGAAGCAGATTTAAAGCAATCTCAAGGCTTGTGAAAAGCCAGGAGGTCCAAAGAGACAACTGACGGCCTGTCACTCTTTGCTATGGGCATGTGAAGCAGTGGTGTAATGTTGACAGCTGAATCAGTGAGAGTGGAGGAAAGCTTAAAGGCATGTAGTGACCAAGGGGAGAGGAACATCAGAAGGAGGGTTTGAACCCTAGAGGTCTACCCTTGTGGAAGGCATCTGAGAGAAAGCGTTGTTTTGAGAGAAGGTTCCAAGGCGAGTCCTTGGAGAGTGCAGGTTGAAAACCCTTGTGTGAAAGACAGAGTGCAGTGAGATCAGTTGGCTCACAGTGTGACAAGCGTCTGAGGAGAGCTGATGAGAGCTCCATAGCATCTGGTTGAGGTGGCATCTGGTGCTTGGTTTGAGTGTGGTGTGTCTGACCACAGGTTGCCTATTAATTTACATGTACTGTGTATTTACTGTGGACATTAGAGCATAGGATAGCTTTTGTAACTTGTGTTATCCTTACACACCTGTATATATCTGTAAAGGTATAGCTGTGGGAGTATTGTAATATAGTTAATCTTTTCTTGTTTAATAAATGTTTTATTCTTTTGTTGAAAGTTCGTCGCTGATGCCTGTTACTCTGCAGCAGTTACTCTCCACGTAGCTAAACAAACAAATAGAAGTTAGGATCTATCAAGTCGTGTTCCACCCTGTGATCAGCTTGTCCAGTTGTAACATCAGCAGGTGATCATAACAGAGGTGATTAAATTTTGGCGAAGATCCGGATCCAGATCCAGATCCTAGAATTATTTAAAGGATATGATTACACTGGAAGATAGGGTGAACTGACTTTTTTTTAGAATGTTATGGGTTGTTTTATTTAGAACATTATTGATTGTTTTTGAATGCTGTTGATTGTCTCAGCTGCTGTCATGCAATTTGTCAAGGCTGTCAAAATATCAGCAGAGTTTTCAGAGCAGGTTGGCGGATGTTGATTGTCCTGAAGCCTCTTCAGTGAGGTGGAAATTCGTAATACAAAATTTCTTTTTTTCGGCTTTTGTAGTTGCAGAGCATTAGCCAAGCAGCGTAAAGCCTCAAGGAAGAGCTACACAATTGTAAGAATGTTGAATTAACACAATGAGGCAGAGGTGTGCATTCTACAGAGTGTCCTCTTTGCCTGTTCATTCTTCAGTTTTCCCCAAGTTATCTATATCATTCATATGAATTTTAAAATTTGTTCATCTTCTCCTCTTCCCCCCAGCCTTTTGACTCCTCAGCAATCCAGCTTTACTTTGCCAAATTGCTCTGCTCTATATTCCCTCAGTCTCCCCTAAAAAAAAATACAGGTGTTTAAAACTCAACTCAACTCAGCATTCAACACTTCTTGATTTGCCTCATTTTCCCACCTTCTCTTTTCAATGTTGGAGGAGTTTGCAATGTTGATCTTGATCCTTTTTATTACAAAGAAACAGTGGATAACAATTTTCAACCTGCCAATGCTGCACAAATGGCTTGACAACTGTTTCTTCAGTGCTGATAGGATCAATAAGGAACAGGCCAGCAGGAATGACTTAGCCTCAGGCACCCAGGAAACTAAATGAATGTAATGGCAATGTTATTTCAGAGAATTGTGCTTTTTTTCTTTGTGTGTGTGTGGTTATGTGTGTTTTTTTTAATTCTCATTCACAGGATGTGGGCTTTGCTGGCTGGGCCAGCACTTATTGCCCATCCCTAATTGCCCTTGAGAATGGTGGTGGTGGTGGTGGGCTGCCTTCTTGAAGCGCTGCAAGTCCTTGTGGTGTAGGTACACCCATGGTGCAGTTAGGAATGGAGTTCCACGATTTTGACCCAGTGTGTTTGTGTTTGATTGTGTGCTTGTGTGTGTGTGTGTCTGTGTGTCTGTGTGCCTGTGTGCAATGACTTGATGGACTGGACAGGTTTCAACGAGAAACAGATAAACTTTATTACAGAGAGCTTTTTAGATGCTACATGTTCGATCAGGACCCTTGTCAGGAAGCCCTGCCTCTGGATTACCTACTCTTAGGGCTCATTGGTCGGAGCCTCCAAGAGTATCACGTGACCCCTGATAGACAGCAGGAGAGACTATACTTTGTTACTACATTTCCTCCTCCTTTAGTTTTTCAGCTTTTATTTACAAAGAACATTTGAATATCCAATATACATATTCAATTTCAGGTGATTAAGTCCTGAAGCGCTTTCCTTATTCGGTTAGGATGGCGTATTTCTACCACTTGAGGTTCCTCCATTGGGTTGATATGATCAGGAACCGCAGCATGAGATACATCAATAGAAAGTGGTAGATCAGGGTTTGGCAATTCTACAGAGACATCTGGCATGCCCATTCTATTTGGACCTGTCACTCCAGGGATTAATGGTTTGATGTTAATCACAGGCGGAATAGTTAGTTGTTGGAATGTCTCTCAATCATGAATATGGTCCATGTGTTTTCGAACAATTCTGTCTTCCACCTCCACCTGGGAGGATAGGGGACCAGTCTCTGAGACAGTAGTTCCAGGAACCCAACAAGGTCCACTGCCGAAATTCCGCACGAACACTGTGTCTCCTATAGTGAATCTTCGAGCTTTGCTACGAATATCGTGATTCAATTTTTGATTATTCTAATTCCTCTCTACCTCCCTCTCTAAGTTTGGAAACACCAGTCTTAACCTTGTATGTAGACGGCTTTTCATCAATAATTCAGACGGTGTTGAACCTGTAGTCGAATGTGGTGAAGTATGATAACTGAGAAGGAAGTGGGAAAGTTGAGTTTCTAGAGTATCTTCTGATAACCTCTTCATTCCAGTTTTGAAAGTTTGCACAACTCCTTCAGCTAAATCATTTGATGAGGGATGGCATGGGGCTGTTTTATTATGACTGATTCAATTTAAATTCATGAATCTCTGAAACTCTGTACTGGTAAAGACCGTACCATTGTCAGAAATGATGATTTCCTGTAGGCCATGTTGGCTAAAACAATGATGCAGCTTCTTGATAGTTGGACTTGATGTTGGTGATTTGACTTCATATACATCCATCCATTTAGAATGTGCATCTACGATCAACAAAAACATGGTACTTAAGACTGGTCCGACATAATCAATATGTAGTCTAACCCAGGGTCGACCAAGCCACTCCCACAGATGCAATGGAGCTGATAGAGGTAATTTTTGTTGTTGCTGACACTGGAGGCAGTGCTTGACCGAGGTTTCAATATCACTGTCAATGCCTGGCCACCAGACATAGCTTCACGCAAGCATTTTCATCTTTGATATGCCTGGATGCACGCTGTGAAGCTCTGACAAGAGCGGTTCTCTACATTGTGAAGGGGTGACAACTCTTGACCCCAAAACAAAATTCCAACTTGACAGCTTAACTCTATGTTTCTGGCATGGAATGGTCTCAAGTCTTCAGATACAGGCGAATTTGACCATCATTGCAACACAACGTCTCTGACTTTTGACAAAATTGGTTCTCTGTTCGTCCAATTTCTAATTTGCTTTGCACACGCAGGTGAAGAGTCCAAAACATTCAGTACTAGCACAACTTCTTGTGGCACTGGAGCATGGGCGATGCTACCTGGTAATGGGAGATGACTGAGTGCGTCCGCACTTGCAATATGTAAGCCAGGACGGTACATAAAGGTGTACTCATATGCAGATAATATCAAAGCCCGAAGCTGTATTCTTGCTGATGCTAATGGTGAATTGGCCTTATCCTCACAGAACAAACCCATTAATGGTTTATGGTCTGACACAATGGTGAAATGTCATCCAGGTACTGGTGGAATTTCTTCACCCTGAATACCACCAATAAACCCTCCTTTTCCAGCTGGGAATAACCCTTCTTGGCTTTAGGGAGGGTTCTCGAAACATAGCAAATGGGCCTTTCTGATCCATCTTCCATTCTATGTGATAACACAGCTCCTACACCATAAGGAGAAGCATCACATGTTAATACCAATTCTTTCAATTGGTCTTAGTGTGATAAGCATGACGAAAGCAAAAGTTTCTTTACTTTCACAAAGACTTCTTCCTATTGTGAATTCCACAACCAATGGGGATTTTTTTTTAACAAGTATAATGGTGCCAACACAGTTGATAAGTTTGGCAAGAAGCAGTAAAAGTAGTTGATCATACTCAGAAAAGACTCAAGCTTGGTTACATTGGACGTTGAGGATGCATCTTTGATTGTCCAAACTTTCTCTTCTGCCGGATGCTAACCCATGGCATCCACCCTGTGACCCAGGTAAGTAACTTCTGGCACTTGGAATATACATTTTTCTTTCTTTAATCTTACGCTGGCTTCCATGAACTTCTTAGCACCTTCTCCAGGCTGGCCAAGTGTTCGGTCTCGGTTTACCCTGTGTTCAGAACATCATCAAGGTACACTACCACTCGGGGAAAAATACCCTCCATTGTCCTTTGGAAGGTTGCACATGCAGGCAATACTCCAAAGGGTAGGCGAGTGTACTGATAAAGATCCATGTGCATGTTGATAGTCACGTATCCTCTAGATGTGCTATCCAGCTCTAATTGTTGGTATGCATGGCTCATATCCAGTTTTGTATAGGATTTGCCTCCAGCCAACTTTGCATATAATTCGTCTATCCTTGGAATGACCTCTGCAAGTGATGGCATTCTGCCTCCTTGATTCTGCAGGTGTCTGGTCTGTGACCACCTCCACATCTATAACAAATTAACCTTTGAGTCACTGCTGTTTCCACTCATGTTTCAAACAGTGGACACTGGCCTCTCGCTTCACTGCTGTGTCTCTGGTTTTTGTGCCACACCCAGCAGTAGGTTCCTGCCCCACACAAAGAACAGTGCCATGTGGTATGTGTTGCAAAGCCTGCGAGTCTCTCGCAGCACTTCCCATGGTGAATGATATTTCCAGGGTGGACTTCAAATCGATGTCGACCTCTGTGAGTAAATGGTGCTGAATGGTGTCGTCGTGAACTCCGCAAACTAATTGGCCCTGCAGCATATCATTTAGTGTGTCCGCAAAGTTGCAGTGCTCTGTCAACTGCTTCAACTTCGCTGTATACGTTGCGATGTACTCTCCCGGAGCCCTAGTCTGGAATTAAACTTAAACCACTGAATTATTTTGGATGGCTTTGGCTAGAAATACCATTCTTACGAGGTCCACTAATTCATTAAAGGACTTAGAATTGGGCATGTCCGGGGCCGTCAGACTGCGAATGAGATTGTATGTCTTGCTACCACATACACTCAAAAGGATTACTTTCTGCTTTTCCTCCATGGTCATTTTATTTGCTATGAAATATCAACCAAGGCGCTCTACATACTGGCCCCAGTCTTCCATAGTTGCATCATAAGGATTGATTCTGCTGAAGAGTGACATGACTGGGAGTAGTCTTTTCTTTTTTCTTGACCGGATGTACTCATGTTAACGAGGCAAGGTGAAGCATTAGAGCTATTTTACCCTTGTCGGCAAATGTAATGACTTGACGACTGGACAGGTTTCAACAAGAAACAGATAAACTTCATTACAGAGAGCTTTTCAGATATGTTTGTGTGTGTTTTGTTTGTGTGTTTCTGTGTGTGCATGTGTATGTTTCCTGTGTGTGTTTGTGTATTTGTGTTTGTGTTTTTGTGTGTGTTTGTTTGTTTATGTATGTGTTTGTGGGTGAGGGTAAAGGAAAAGTATTCATCAGGCCACCCGCACATACTTTCTGATGACCCAGTAAGTATGTGGATACCTCTCAGGCTCAATTCGTTCTCCAGGCCAGTCCTTTTGCTATTGTTATGGCCTGAACTTTGCTCTCATTTTCTCTGTATTCTAATGATCAATACTTGAGCTGGCAGTGTAGGCATATAGCACATTGAAGCCTTGGCCTCATACTTGAAACAGGTTCAAACCTCCATTCTTGTGATGTCTTCATCTTGGTACAACTGCTGCAAGGAGGAACCAAATAGAAGATAGCTAGTGCTCTGCAGAGAGGAAGGGAAAGTATTTATGTGCCAAGGCACATATTTTCTGGCGGCTCATCAAGAGTGATATGGGTTATGGCCATGAATCCTGGCCATGACCACTAGAGTCGGATAATTAGGAGAAATGACCAGGTAATATCAGCAGGAAATAGACCAGTCATCACAAAGAAAGAACAGCATCCAGTGCTTCTGACTCGCTTAAGAGGAGATTTATTAATATTGACGCAGCTCAAGGAGTTGCCCCTCATTGAGCATGACTGTCCTCAGTTGAGTTTGTAAATCAAAGTATTTCGGCCAAACGACCTTTCAGTAACAATCCAATGAGAAAGTTCTGCCGGGGTGTCTGTACAGTGCTTCGAATACAATATTTTCACTGATTCAGCTTGAACTCGCACACTCATCTGTATTCTCCCTGCCTACCACTTCTCCTAATCCTCATTGGTCCAGCCCCTCAGTGACAGCACGTTGCTCCTGCAACAATTCCTTCCGCTGTTAGCATTCCCTATGTGCTCTCATTATCTTGTTTTCTTAAATTTTGCTCTATTTTTGGTTTCCAAATGCGAATTTAAGTTTTGTCCCGGTGGAGCCAGTTTGTCTATAAACCAATAAATTGTTTGTCTGAAGGGGAATGAGGGAAAGGCAGAGCAGTGCGACTACATTAGAACATAAAAAAATCGAAGTAGGCCATACAGCCTCTCGAGCCTGCTTGGCCATTCAGTAAGATCATGGCCGATCTTCTACCTCAACTTCAACTACTTTCCCTTTCCCATATCTCTAGATTGCCTTGTATGCACAAGTTTGTCAGTCTCAGTCATGAATAGATTGAGCACCGGTGCATCAACAGCACCCTGGGGGTCAAGAATTCTGTCGTCTGAGTGAAGAAATTTCTTGTCCACTCAGTATCGACTGGCTGATCCTTTATCCTGATACTTTGACACCCACCTGTACAGTCACCAACTTGGGGAAACAACCTAATTGGACACCTCTTTGGAAGACCCAGCACAGCCATAATGGGCCAAATAATGCCGACCGATGATTCTCACTTGAAATGGGACCGTCAAATTTGCTGCCAAACTGCAGTCAGTTTCGAATTCAAATTAGCATCTGATTTTTACGCAGTTAATTCTACTCTTAAGATTGCCTCCTTGTTGCAAGAATTTCTAGGGCAGAATTTTTAGCTCGGCATGTGGGCGGGTGCCTGGCCTGATTGGACTTGAAATCACGCAACATGACGTAGGGCGAAGGCCCCGAAGTCAACCTGCACTTGCACGATATTTCGAATGGTGGTTGGGTGCGGGTTTCGGAGCCGCGCCCACCATCAATTAAGAGGTCAGTTAAGGCCCTTGAAAAGACAATAGATACTGATTTTTCATTGCCTGAGCGATTTCATGCTCATTGCGCGGGCAAAACGGACAGGTGGACAGCTGACAATTTGCAAATCCTCATCCAAGGTTGGGATAAAAAGGGTCAGCAGCATTGTTAGTGTGAGTAGTGAGGAGTTTGGGAAATGCTGCTGGTGACTCACTGGTACTTGACAGCTTCATCTCTGTTCGGGGCTTCATTCTTAGCATTTCCAGGCTTCAGTTCAGGACTCATTGATGTCTGCATGGCCCCTAGAGGATTCAGACCATGTGGGCCCTTCCAGGTATCAGACAGCCTTCCGTTACCTTGGTAATGGGATTGTGGTCTCCACTTGAGGCACCTCCTCTGAGGAGGAAAAGAGGAGCAGAAGGGAGAAGAGGCCAGGTGTTCCAATGCAGCTTCCTGGGGAGTGACCTGTGTAAGCAGTGGCGTAGGCACAAGAGGTGCAGGACCAGCAGATAGTCCAAGGCATTACAGGCCGCAGAAGATGTCACTATCCTGCTGCCAGGGTTCATAGGTGATGATGCAGCTACCTCAATATGTCCGATGTCGAAGAAGGCTCTGCCTCTCAAGGGAGAGCATGATCTCCATTTGTCAGATGATCGGGCCTGAGATCAGCTCTGACTGTGTGGGTGGACACCCCATGCCAGTGGCTCTGAAGGTCACAGTGGCCCTCAACTTCTATGCCTCCGGCTCTTTCCAGGGGTCAGTGGGGGATCTGTGTGGAGTTTCCCAATCAGCTGTCCAAAGTTGTGCCAAGCTAGTGACAGAAGTTCTGTTCAGGTGGGTACTGACTTCCATTCATTTCGTACGGACGAGGCCAGCCAGACTGAGTGAGTCAGAGGCTTTGCTGTGATTGCTGGACTCCCCTGTGTCCAGGGTGCCATTGACGGTACACATGTGGCCATCGAGGCGCCAGCGGGTCAGCCGGGTGCCTTCGTTAACAGGAAGTGATTCCACTCCATGAACATGCAGATAGTGTGTGACCACAGGTTGCATATTCTGCTAGTCTGTGTCAGGTACCCTGGCAGCTCCCATGACGCTTATGTCCTGAGACACGCCCATTCATCCTGGATGGATGGCTGCTGGGTGACAAAGGCTATCCATTGAAAAGGTGGCTTATGACATCTCTCCGCCACCCAAGAGCAGAGGCAGAGCAGCATAATAATAGGAGCCATGCCTCCTTCAGGGCGGTGTTAGAGAGGGCCGTAGTTCTTCTGATGATGCCTTTCCAATGCCTGGACAGTTCAGGGGGAGCACTACAATACATCTCAGAGCGGGTGCCACAGATAGTGGTTGGATGCTGCACTCTCCACAATCTGGCACTGGCAAGGGGGGGCCCACTGGAGGAAGAAGATCTTGTCGCAGTTGCCCAGGCCATAGAGGGTGAATCCAGTAGTGAGTCAGAACAGGAGCACGGTGAGGAGAATGCTGAGGGGATGGAGGCAGACCTCTGTATCCTTCAGCGAGGTGGGGACACCAGGGACCTCTTGATCCAAAACTCCTTCAACTAGACTGCCAAATAGCTGCTCCCACTTCATGCCAGGGCTGCCGCCTCCATCCAGATGCCTGAAATGAGCCTTTCATTTGGACCCAAATTCCACTCAGCGCCTGTGCAATAAAGTTTAGAGCCACTCACATCCAGGATTACCTGCACCACATAAATAAAAAAAAGGTGAAGCAAATTCAGGCCATTATGAAAAAAAAATTATCTCATTTTGGCAGTCCAAACAAATTAACAGAATCTTCTCTGGTCTTCAACCCCAGACCAGTTAAAATAAACAAAACATTTCACAACAGAAGATCACCCGTGAACAGACCCTCTTATGCTCATTGTGCCTTAAACTTACGTTTGCAAGTGCTACTACTTGGTGCTGTCCCCTCACTGGCACTGGTATTGGAGACAGCCTGCTGACTCTGCGTCTTGTTAGCCTTGATGACCTTGGCAGTTGGCCTCTGGCCAGTGGAGGCTGTGCTGTCCCCGTCTGGGAGGGAGCGGCTAGTGCTACAACTGGCATCTCCCCAGTCATTGCAGCCTTATCAGATGCCACGGTCACTGGCGGAGGGCGAAGGAGCTATTGCCATCATCCAGAGCGCCCTGACAGGAGCCCGCAAAGATGACAAGCAGCTTGTGTGCCAACGTGAGGTCGCTCTGGGCCTCCCTGATCGCCATTGATGGGCGGGCACCTAGCTGGGATATTGGGTGCCTTATCCATCTCCCACACCGACCACCTGAGGTCATTGCCTGTGTGAGGACTTGCACATCCTCAGAGACCCCTGAAAATATGCCTGGGGCTGCCTTTCCATGAGAGTCACCACCCTATCAATGGAGGAGGCAGTGCACTCAGCCATGTGGGTCAACACAGTACTCACACTCCACATGGACTCCTCCACAACAGAGACTATGGCGCACATACCCTCATGGATCTCCACCAGATCCTCCCACACATCCAGCTGGACATTCAGCATCTTCCGCTTAATGGACAACTCCAGAGGCTTATCATTTGCCTTCAACCCAGCATGAATGATTTAAATGTTGTCCTATGTCACAATGATGTGACATAGGACAACATTTAAATCATTCATACAAAAGGAAAAGACTGCGGATCTTGGAAATCTGAAATCAAAAACAGAAAAATGCCGGAAAAACTCAACAGCTCAGGCAGCATCTGTGGTGAGAAATAGAGTTACTGTTTCAGTTCAAGTGATGGTACTTTTTTGTTTTTTTATTTACATGACTCACCAGATCCATTCTGTTAACGCAGTCTTCCCTTAGTGCAGTGTGCTCCTCAATCACCTTAGCAAGCAGAGAAATGGAATCAGGTTAGCTCCTTAGCCAGAACTGTAAAATTGCAATCAATGCTTTTGAACGTCTGCAAATGCACCAGTCTTGCTGTGGTGCTGCTAAAGGCACTCTGAATTCATCTTACAACATACATAGAGCTAATGGGCCATCCTAAGCCTTTACCACACTGCAGATCTGCTTAATTGAACTTTAATTTTATTCAACTAAAAGCAAAACTGTTGAATAGAAGATAGAGTTGTGTTACAACCATAGCCAATGTTATTTTCTGGGCAAGCCCAATCCCAGAAGGAAACTTGCCTGACAAACATAACCTTTCGGTTTTGTATTTTAAAAATGAGGGAAAGAACTATTGATTTAATCTATATGGGTGTTGCCTTATTGAAACTGAATCCCCCACATCAACATCATGCAAAGCCAAACTTATCTTCCCCGGTCTGTTTCCACAAATTGCTTTGTGTGACTGCAACAACTCTTGTAAATCGCTTCAACAGTTTTCTGGAAGGTAACTTAATATCACACTTAGATTCTTAAGTATTTCCTCATTTTCCAATTTAATCAGAGGAAGGTTAATTTTAGAATCTTTAATTGCTACCTCCTCCTCCTTCCCTGCCACTACCAGTACCTCCTTCTGTTTATCCTCTCTGTAAAAAGTATAACTTTTAATTCTGGCTCCTTAAATTGTAACTTCACTAACTTCAATGAAATAAATGCCTCACCCTCATTCTCTCTAATCTCCTCTTACAAAGATTGATCCAGCCAGCCGAGGCTCATCATCCTCCCCCTGTCTTTTAGATTCTTCCTCTTCATGTTTAAACTTGTGTCTCTGTGACCTTGTCACCACACAATTTGGAAACAATGTAGAATGCTCTTTCCGTAAACCTGCTGTTGATTGCATCTCAACAGGTTCCTCTATAATAGTAGGCATAGTCGGTATTTACAATCCAGCTATATCATTCCCTTGAATATATTGATCTCTGGAATGGTCAATTTTCCCACCACTCTAACAGTCACCTCTCCTGTTTTCAAATCACTCTCTACATTTATTTTATATAATGAAATAGACTTAAATCCTCCATGAATTCCACTAACTAACACTTTCTCCTACAACAACCCTTCTGGACAGTAGATGGCACTATCTCATAATGTTAATGACTGGCTAGCCCTTGTATCTCTCAAGGTCTTAACAGTCTTTCCTGCTCATCCCAGAACACATGGATATACCTTCCCTTTGCATATAAAATCTTTAAACATCTTTGTAACTTGCCCTTCAGAAGTTTATTGGGTAAGTTGTGAACACATTCCCACCTCTCTGGCTAATACTGACTCTCCCTTTTTCACTTGTACAAGGACTGTCTTTTACTTTGGTCTCAGAGCCCACAGCAATTTTACTTATAGAACTCTTCTGAGTTGCTATGACTGCAATTGATTTCCCATTTAACCTCCAACAATGTGATCTTGTATGTCTTGTTACAATGGTAGCATAGTAATTTTCTTCCTTCACCTTTGCCTTCTACCTTTCCATCTTTAATAGGCTGGTGTCCTTCAACTGGCTCATCGTTACTAACGCTTTTACTATCACTGGGTTTTCCATACCTCAAATCGCCTTGCTGACTCCCTTAGGATCATTTTCCTACACTCAACTGTCTATGTGAAATATCATAATTATTGGCTAAAACAGCATCTTCCCTATTTTTTATCACTTTGTCTTTCATCCAAATACGTCTTGATAGTTACTGGAATATTATTTCTAAATTCTTCCATAATCATAATTTCTTTTATATTTTTGATAATCTTGTCTAACTTCAATGCCCTAAACCATTGATCCCAGACAGCTGCTTTTTCTCTTGCAAACTGTACAAAAGTCTGATTAGGTCGCTTTCTTGTAGTCCTAAACTTCAACTGATAAGCTTCAGGGACAAGCTCATAACCATTTAATACTGCCTTTTGTACTACCTTGTAGTCTGCAGATTGTTCCTCTGATGAGATAGCATACACATTCATTGCTGTACCTGATAAAGTACTCTGTAACATCATAGTCTAAGTATCTCTTGCCCAATTCAATTTCATAGCTATCTTTTCAAATGAGGTGAAATAACTTTCACCTCTGTCATCTGTAAATTTAGGCACTAACCGGAGATTTTTAGTTTGATCAAATTCCTCAAAGGAATCAAAGTCACTATCTGAATCATTCTTTTCTTCCTTTATTCTAAGTTTCACTTTGGCCAATTCATACTATTTGGCTTCTTTCTTTCTCTGAACCTCTCTATCTCTTTCCTTCTCTCTTTGCTCAATTGCTAACTTCTCCCTCTGAAGTTGAAGTTCAAGCTTTTGCATTTCAAAATCTTGCACTCTTTTATTTTCCATTTCTTGCTCCTCTTTCCCCCATTAAAGCCTTTTTATTTCTATTTCTTTTAATATGTCATTTTCCTTCTCTTTATCCTTTCTTTCTAATTCAAGTTTTCTCACTTCTTCTTTTTCTCCCAATTCAGGTCTTTTCAGTTCCATTTCTTTTTCAAGTTCAAACTTCTGCCTTTCTCCGTCTCTTTCCATAGCAAGCTGCTTCAGCTGCAACTGAAGTCTTACCACCTCTAACTGTGACACACTAGTTTCAGGTGTCTCCTCTTCTAACTTTAAATGCTGAATAAGTACTTTAACCATATCAGCCTTACCAAATTCTGTTTTTATTTCCACCTGCACTTTAACTACTAACTCTCTCAGCTGAGTCTTTGTCAAAGATTTTAAATACCCCACAGCCACATCTCCCATTCCCAGAAAAGTCTTAGCAACTGCCAAAGCCATTTTGTAGTCCAAATACTTTAAAATCCCTCAATTCAGAATTCCTGAGTTCAGTAGTCTCCTCATACTCTTTTCCTTTAAATTCACAAATCACAATTCAATCAAGGAATTTTTAATCCTGCAAAGAGCTCCCAAATTTGTTATGACCGCAGCTGATGTTATTTTCTCGGCAAACCAAATCTCAGAGGGAAACATGCCTTACTGATCATGACCTTTCACTTTTGTATTTTGAAAACAAGAAGAGAATAACCTTACACACACAAGATTAAGGTTACACAGTTGAAACAGTCTTACAAAACATCACCAAAAGAAAAAAAAACACGATCAGAACACACAAGGAAACTATTTGACAACAGCTCCCTTATAATTTTTTAACCATAAAAATCCAGTAATATTACCCAAGGCAAAAACTGCTGTAGCTTTAGTAAAGGTATACCACATGAATTCTCGTTCCCTTTCACTCTGCTGTGGAAATCCAAAAGAAAAATTCAGAAACAGGCTGTTTTCTGAAAATAAAGACTTTCCCTGACTTGAACACTGGATGGCAGCTTCAAATTCACAACTTTCATGCCTTCTCCAAGCATAGATCTTGTACCAGAGCATCACCCCCACACAGCCAACCAACTCAGCTCAAAATATTTCCTTAAATATCCTTTTGCCCTTTCATCTTAGATTCTATTGTTCTCAAACACCCCTTCGAACTCAACTTTTCAAAAATATAAAAATCTTTCATGTTTTCCGATTGCCTCTACTTTCGCGTCAAATGAAATTTAATAACTTTCCCTCGTGTACTAATGAAACATTTGTAAGTTATATAAGTCCCTTGTCACTTCTAAACTCCCCTTTGAATTTTAAAGGTTGAAAAATCAAGCCCTGACCTATCTCATAATGCAAATTTTAAAACCCAGCCTATTTACTTGTAAAGCCACATCACCAGAGTATCTCATTACGAATGAAAGTATCTAGCTTCTTTACCATTCATCTCTCAGTTCCCACAGACAAGCTATCTTTACTAACCTTCTCCTAGCTTCCTGGACACACACACATGCACACATCCTTCTTTATAGAATACCACTACATTCCCAAAATATTAAAAACAACCACATCCGTCATCACAGTTGTGACCAGGGATTAGTGCAAGCACAAATTTCAAGTATTAATTGCACCAATATTACTTTAAAAAATGAATTTATGCCCAATCTGTTTGGGCGAGATGGTGGGCATAGTGGTAATGTTACTGAACTAATCATCCAGAGGCCCCGGGGACATGGGTTCAAATCCCACAATGGCAGCTGGTGGAATTTACATTCAATTAATAAAATCTGGAATATAAAGGTAGTCTCAGTAATAGTGACCAAGAAACTATCACTAATTGTTGTAAAAAAAACCCTTCCGGTTTACTTACATCCATTAGGGAAGGAAAGCTACCATCCTTACCCAGTCTGGCCTGCATGTGATTCCAGACCCACCGCAATGTGGTTGTCTCTAAAATGGCCTAGCAAACCACTCAGCTCAAGGGTAATTAGAGATGGACAGCAAATGTTGGCCTTGCTGATAACACCCAAATCCCACGTAAGAATAAAAATATAAATAAATCTGTGTCAATGAGATTCAAGGTTCAGTTAAGGGAACATAAAAGCAAAATACTGCAGATGCTGGAAAGCTGAAATAAAAACAATAGATGCTGGAAATATTCAGAAGGTAAAGCAGCAGCTGTGGGGAGGAAAAGCAGCAAATGTTTCAGGTCTGTGACTTTTCATCAGAAATGAGGAAAGTTAGGAATATAATAGATTTTGAGGTGAGGGGGACAGAAGAATGAAAGGGAAGGTCAGTGATAGGGAGGAAGCCAGGAGAGATTAAGCGGCAAAAAGTTTCATGATTCATAGGCCAAAAGTAATGGGTGAAGTGAAGAAGCGAGAGATATGTCCAGATGAGATGTCAATGGCTCCAAATGTAAATCAAGGGATTAAGAAAGAAATGAGGAAAACTGAACCAGCAAAATAAAAGCATGCAGAACAAGATGGGAAAGAGCTTGTGACCTAAAATTGTCGAACTCAAAGTCCAGAAGGCTGTAGAGTTCCAATTAAAAGATGAGGTGCTGTTCCTCAAGCTTGCATTGAGCTTTATTGGAACATTGTTACAGACGAAGGGCAGAAAGGTAAGAGTGGGAGCAAGGTGGACAATTGAAATCGCAAGCAGCAGGAATTTCAGAATTAAGCTTGCTAAACGCAAGTGTCCTGGAAAGCAGTCATCCAGTCTTCAATTGTTCTCCCCAGTGTAGAGGGGACCACACTGTGGGCCGTGAATCCAGTATACTAAATTCAAAGAAGCACAAGTAAAGTATTGTTTCACCTGGAAGGAGTGTTTGGGGCCTGGGGCAGTGAGAAGGGAGAGGTAAAAGGGCAGGTGCTGCATCCTCTGTGGTTACACGGGAAGGTGCTGTAGAAAAGGGAGTTGTTGGAGGTGATTGAGGAGTGGGCCAGATTGACACATTGATCCATTTGGAATGTTGAAAGTGGAGGATAGTGGAAGATGTGCTTGGTGGTGGCATCATGCTGGAGGTGATGGGAATGGCAGGGGATGATCTGCTAAATATGGAGGCTGGTAGGGTGGAAGATGAGGACAAGGACAAACCTATCATAGTTCTGTGATGGAGGGGAAGTGATGTGAGCAGAGGTGTGTGAAATGGATCAGACAAAGTGGAGGTCCCTGTCAACCACAGTGGGGGGTAATACCTTGGGTTGAGGGAATAAGCACCATTACAGAATCACTGGTATGGAGGGTTACATCGTTCGAACAGGATGTGATGGAGACAGAGAGACTGGAAGAACAGAATGAAATACCAGTAATCAGGGTGTAAGGAAGTGTCAAAATAGCGCGTGAGCCTGTTGAGTGAAAGGTTAACATCAGAAGCACCTGATACTGGTGTAACAATGATGTAATGATAACATGACTGAGTAACAGATCGGGAGGTAGGAGAAGTTCCAACCTTGCGCAGAGTCCCTAAAAGGTACTTAGAGCTGTAAATAATTAATAATGGTTTGGACAAACTAGTCTTAAGCAGCTTACTTTGTAGAATAGACAAACCCCAAAGAACCCCATCTCGATGCTGAATACACAATGAAACATAGTGACAGCAGACAGTGAGAAAAAGACCCAGATAAAAACCCCAAGAAACAGGTACAGACCTGACAAGCCAATAGACACATGAAAGAAGGACAAAAGGAATAGATTGAAGACTCAACAAAAAACTCGGTGCATGGTGGGTGCAGCAGATGCAAGCAATGACATAGACTCAGAGTCCAGACAGCAATGAGCACAGACCAGTATCAATAAGCAACACTAGTGACGTAGAAACAAGCCCCGGGCTTGGTACAAGCATGGAATCCATACTACCACACTCAGAACCTTTTCAGACACCAAAGGCTCAATAAGCTCAACACTGAGACAACTTGAGAAAAAGCTTTCCAGCTTCTGGTTAGCACAAAATGGATCTGAAAAGTCAGTATATTACTCTATGCAGTTGTAGCTATTGCAGATGGTGTAATAGCAAGGGAGGGAGTCAATGAGACTTTAAGTTCTTACCTTACGAGGCTGTCCTCCAAGCATTTGATTCATATTTCAGTGTTCGAAAATATTTAATTATAGAAAGTGAAAAATTTAACAAGGAAAACAAAGACTAGGTGAAGGCATGAATTCATTCATCAATGATCTGTATAGGCTGGCAGAATATTGCGATTATGGAATATTGAGGGATGAAGTGATTTGTGATCACATGATACTTTGGGTCCTCGATGAAGCTTTATTAGATTTCTTGCAAATTAGGGAAGATTTAGCTCTAAAGAAGGCAGTACAAATTGTGAGGTAAACTGAAATCAGAAAGCCAAATAGAGCGTCTGTTCATGGGAAAGGCAAGGTCCCATGGAAACGAATGAGTGAGGCCATTCAGTATATAGGCCAGACGAGGGAAAACACACCGAAACAGAAGCCCATGAAAACAGGGAAAAAGCATTCCAACCATCATCTTGGAATGTTCTTGGTGTTGTGGGAAAAACCTACACAAACGGGAAGAAAATCCAGCAGGAGGAGGAGGAGAGTGCCATAGCTGTGGAAAGTTAGGACATTTAAAATTGTCTGCTGACCTAAAACCCAGACAGCCTGCAAAAAGAAGGAAAAATATTGAATTCATACGACATACAAGAAGTGGAAGAGCTGCAGGGAAAGGAAATAACTTTCCTAGGGGAAGTAAGTGAAACAGGAATTAAATACTGGAGTATTAAGCTTGAAGTGGATGGACACCCCATAGAGTTTAACATGAGCAGGAGGTTCTGTCTTATCTGATGAAGTAAAGTGCATTAAACACATTATACTGCAGCTATCATCTATCAGGTTGCAAGGTCCAGTGGGGCTATACTGAAAGTCATAGGACAACACTTGGAAAAATTAAAACACAAAGATAGAAAAATTATTGAACATCTGTACATCATCCAGAACCAAGAACCATCCTTATTAAACAGGAACGCGTGCTTACAATTGAAGCTGATCTATAAAGTTGATGAAGTTGTTGACGAGCACATTAGGGAATGAATTTCCAAAATTATTTACAGGCTTGGGAAAACTGAAGGCAGATTACCATGTCACCATTTGGGCTGATGCTAAACCAATATGCTTCACACTGAGGAAAGCCCCTCACTGACTCTTGGACAAAGTCAAGGGTGAAATAGAGAACATGCTACAGTAGGGGGGTATCTCTCCAGTAACCATACCAACTAAATGGTGTTCATGAATGGTCACAACCCCAAAGCCAAAAGGTTCAATTAGAATCTGCGTGGATTTAACTCAACTAAACAAATCATTGAATGTGAGACCCACCTGATGGCCTCAGTGGATGTGAGTTTAGCCAAACCAGTCAAGGGTACCTTATTCAGCAAATTAAATGCAAATACTGGATTTCGACAGCTCCCACTGGACAAAGAATCTAGACTGCTGACCATATTTATATCACCATTCAGTGTTAATACTTGAATGGAATACACTTTGAATATGTGTCAACTCCAAAAATATTACAGAGAACAATGCATCAAACCCTAGAAGGCATGGAAGGAGCAGTATACTATACAGACAGCACACTCACACACAGCTCCACAAGGGAAGAACATAGCCAGAAAGTTAGAGAATTATTCAACAATTTTGTGAAGGAATACCGATTCATTCATGTGACTAGCTCAACTCATTATCCTCAAGCGAATGTAAAAGCTAATAGAGGCGTTCGAACCATCAAAGACTTGGTGAAGAAGAATGAAGATCTCAACTTAGCTCTTCCACGTTACAGAAACATACCGTTATGAAATGGTTTCTCATTATCAGAGTTGTTAATGGGAAGATCATTGAGAACCCAACTACCAGCTCTGCAACAGAAACTAGAACCTAATATCACCTTGAGTGACCATAAGAGGGTTAAACAGCATGAGGAAGAACAGGGACACAAACAGACTCATAACTTTCACCATAGGCACAGAGCACGAGACTTATTAGTGCTGAAGCCTGGGGGGAGAACATGAATATAAGACCCACCAGGAAGAAGGCGTAATGATCAAAAGGGCTCCACTAACATGATCATACAGGATTGAGATGGACCATGGAAATAAAAGGAGAAATCGCAGCCCCTTAATATCCTTGGAAAGAAAGCCAACAGAAACCTGGGCTTACTACTCAGATCCTGATGGAGTTAAGAAAGAAAAAAAAAACAAGATAAAGCTCCTTAGCCACCCAGGAGAAGGACATTCATATCGAAAGAAGATAGAGTGCAGAATGCCCTCGGCATTCAGAAAGAGATTTTTTTAAAAGTATTCACTTGCAGGGTGTGGGCATCTCTGGCTAAGCTTGCATTTATTGCCCATCCCTAATTGCCCTTGAGAAGGTAGTGGTGAGTTGCATCCTTGAACCGCTGCAGTCCCTATGGTATAGGTTAACCCACAGTGCTGTACGGAAGGGGGTTCCAGGGTTTTGACACAGAGACATTAATGGAAAGAGTTATATATCCAAGTCAGGGTGCTGAGTGACTTGGAGGAGAACTTACAGGTGACAGTATTCCCATGTATCTGCTGTTCTTGTCCTTGTGGATGGTAGTGGTCGTGGGTTTGGAAGGTGCTGTCTAAACGAGCTGTGGTGAGTTTCTGCAGTGCATGTTGTAGATGGTAAACACTGCTGCCACTCTTCGTTGGTGGTGGAGGGAATGCATGTTTGTGGAAGGGGTGCCAATCAAGCAGGCTGCTTTGTCCTAGATGGTGTCAAGCTTCTTGAGTGTTGTTGGAGCTGCACTCATCCAGGCAAGCGGAGAGTATTCCATCACATTCTTGACTCATGCCTTGCAGATGGTGGACAGGCTTTGGGGAGTCAGGAGGTGAGTTAATTGCCACAGGATTCCTAGCCTCTGACTTGCTCATGTAACCACAGTATTTATATGGCTCATCCAGTTCAGTTTCTGGTCAATAGTAACCCCAAGGATATTGTTAGTGAGGGATTCAGCGATGGTAATGCCATTGAATGTCATGGGGCGATGGTTAGACTCTCTTTTGTTTGAGATGGTTATTGCCTGGCACTTGTGTTTAGCAAATGTTACTTGTCACTCATCAATCATGCAACATAAAAGGAGACCATTCAACCCACTGTGCCTGTGCCAGCTCTTTGAAACAGCTCAATTAGTTCCACTCCCTAGCTTCTCCCGTTTCTAAGTAGAGATCCAGATGTGTGGCTCTACCATCTCCTCACTCCATCTTGCCACTCACCAACAGCAATCCATTCTTACAAAAAAAGCAAGCTCTTGGAAAATAATGTCAGTCCTCTGGTTTATGCTGTAAAAGATCACGGGGAGATGATTAGAAATGCCATGCTCTGCTATTTTGCTCTTAAGTCAAAATGACCTGTAGGTTTAATTGGTTATCACCTGCCAACCACAGACCCCTCACAGATGCCAGAGCTGTCTTTGACTTGATAGTCAACTCTTTCACTGAAATACTTTGCTGTTCCAGTCCACTGTCAAATTTGCAGGTGAAATCTCATTGATCTGAAACATTGGGCCAGATTTTGGTGTTCCAATCAGCAAAATTGAAGCCACGGAATCAGAAATTTGCATTTACCCCTCAAAAACAGCCCCACACAGACTTTCCATAGCCAGGAAGTGGTTCGGGTTAGGTCTGGGTTGTGACCACCCCACCTCCACCCCCCCCATGCATAGCCTGTGACATTGGGATACTCATTGACAAGTAGAGGGGAAATTAGCATTTCATGTCCCATAGTATTTTCGTGAGGTCAGGTGGACTTTGGAAGCCTTTGGGGAACCCACCAGGTAAGAGAGTTCAGGAATCTTGGGGGAAGCCTGCTGAGGATTTGGGAACATTCTGGCAGATAAGTGTTATATGTTTTGACAACCTCAAATGTCATTACCAGATACTGTCTTATAAGTTA
This sequence comes from Carcharodon carcharias, assembly GCF_017639515.1. Classification (NCBI taxonomy): domain Eukaryota; kingdom Metazoa; phylum Chordata; class Chondrichthyes; order Lamniformes; family Lamnidae; genus Carcharodon; species Carcharodon carcharias. The sequence continues at coordinate 177,944,687 of NC_054473.1, forward strand.
GGTGTGTTTTTCCTGCATTGATCATAGGCTCTGCCCAGCAAAGTTACATTGACTGGCATTATGTAAGCGTTGAGATGCATTTGAGTAATTTTCCCATTGGACAAAGTGCTATTATGCATTTTAAACCAAAGTGAATGGTGTCTGGAAACCCTCCTGTCATGATGCAAACAGTGATTTGAATGTCCAGAGTGCTCTAATTTAGATTTTGTTTCAAATTGACCTGCTGCTTAAATTTTTTTAAAAAGTAATCTGTTCCACTACGTTGATTGACAGACCATCTGCTTAAAAATAGAAAAAAATCTGGTCTTTCATTTTCAATTGGCTACATTATTTGGAGCTGATTTGATTTGTTTTGACAACTGAACTCATTCTAAATGCTGGGCTGAGTTTCAAATGCTGTAGAAGCACTTACTTCAGAAGGGACTTTGTATGCAAAGTTGTTCATGTGACTGAGAGCATGATTTGATTGAAAGTTTTAAAGGGTTAATATAGAATGATATATCTTTGACATGATTTCTGAACAGGTGTTTGTTTGCTTTCACAACTTAATGAACACTCAAGGGGATTTAACCATTTTTCAATGGGACTGGAGTTTTTATTCTGTGCAATATGAGTGGCTGTGTATTGGATTGACAGTTTAAGGAGTTGGTAAGAGGTTTCATTTTTTTTTCAAGCTGATTTCAAAGGTGTCTCATTGCTATAACATGGTTTCTGCAATCTATCCATGGTGAATACTGGGTGAGTGAATATGGAGTATACGAAGGGGGATGGGGATATGAGGGAGTATGAAGGTAGTGTGGGGGTGTTGGGGGGTGAGGGGGATGAGGGGTAAGCATTATGCCACAGAGGAATGATGTGTAGAGTTAGACAATTCCCAAGAACTGAGGAAGACCTTTTAACCAGCCCGTCTTTAGCACCAGGCACCTCCGACGCTGCCTCTGGCCTGTCTCGGGAAGCTCGGGAACCAAACCTCACCTGCCCATGTCTCTAGGAGATGAAATATGGTACACCTGGGAGGAAGTTATGGGTTTGGGTTGGCCAAGTCAGTAACTGGCCCCACTTGCGTTTCCCGAACCCAAGACAAAAATCTAACCCGTTAACTTGCTTTCTCTCTCCACAGATGATGTCTAACCTGTAGTGTGTTTCCAGAACTTACTGCTTTCATTTCAGATTCCCAGCCTCTGCAATTGGTATGCTTTTGCCAAATGTCTTGTTGGGTCAACAACAATTGCTTCCAAATGTTCCCCTGCTAATTAATTGTACTCCCAATTCTTCCTATTTCTCAACAATCTGCCTTAATAACTCAATGTAAGTCACCACTTTGCGATACTTTAACTAAGAAAATCTTCCTGAGAAATTCTCATTTTATCCACCACTCCACTTAAGAATGATTGCAATAATTTACTGTCAGGTCAAGCGTACTCTTTAAATGAGCATTTTCATTTAACAAGGTACCTATTAACTGGGGAGTGAGTGTAAAACCAGTCCCACTTCGAACTCTATGGTTGGTCTCAGTCAGTGGAGAAACCGGCTAATGTTCCAGAAAGAAAATGCCGATTTTTATAAATGATGGTTTAACCAAAAAAAAAGGATCTGAATAATGAAATATCACTTTCAAGCTACAATTATGCATGTTTAAACATGAAAAATGATGTTTTAATCTGCCTGTGTTAATAAGTTTAAAACCTCATGGTAAGTACTATTCATTTGAGATGCCATTAGCATGCATAATTATGCTAATTAAGTTGCAATTAACCATCAATCCTATGGAGAGCTTTTCCACTCTAATTTAATACAGGTTAGTTGACAACATCACTTAAGCTTTATTTTTGGTGAAGATTACATGTCTCTGGTGGATAGAAAATAAGTTGCCGTTATTCAGTAAAGACCTAACAGTAGGATCAGGGGAGTTGGCAGGTCTCCAAAATTACTTTGATTTTAGCTGAACTTTAAAGCTACAGCACTGGCCATTAATTACTGACAAAATTAACAGTTAGCATGCATTGTTCAAGTGTGTAAAATGCAAATTGGAAAACTTGTTAGCAAAGATATTATATTACTCTCCTTGGATGCTTGCGATTGCTCTCACTCCTGCCTTTAGCGATGCAAGCTATAAACCTCACTCACTGGTGTTAGTTTGTGAGCTGTTTGTGCATCGCTCTCTGGACCCAATTACATAATACATATTCATTCCTCTTCAGTATTACTGACATTCAGTGAAATTTGCCGACTTGACAGGAAGAAAAAGCCAAAGACTCCACAGAGTAGATGTAGATTTAGTTTTATGTCCTTCCCGAGCAGGGATAACAAAATAAGTGGCATCATAAAGTCAATATAGCCGCAATGATAGTCATCACTGGTGTGTTGCCTCAACAAAGTTTAACTGCACAACGAGTCACTGTGATCAAAATGTAACTTGTTGTGCGCAAAACCTCATTGTCTCACTGAGAGACGGTGTCATGTATCACTGAAACATATAAAATTCTGACAGGTACAGACAGACTGGATGCTCGGATGATATCCCCTCAGGCTGGGCTGGGGGGGTGGGGGGGTCTAGAACGAGGGATCATAGTTTCAGGCTATGGGGCAGACCATTTAGGACTGAGAAGAGGAGAGACTCCTTCACTCAGAGGGTGGTGAACATGTGGAATTCTCTACCACAAAAGGACATGGAGGCCAAGTGACTGGATATATTTAAGGAGGAAATAGATTTCTGGATTCTAGAGGTGTCAAGGGGTATGGGGAGAGCGCAGGAGTACAGCGTTGAGATAGAGGATCAGCCATGATCAGATTGAATGGCAGAGCAGGCTCGAAGGGCTGAATGACCTACTCCTGCTCCTAGTTTCTATGTTTCTATTGGAAATTTCATTCAGAAAGTTGCTTTGATGCAGATTTTTCCAGATTTTCTTCTACATATCGAAGCAAGGGGTGTTGGTGATGGTTAATGGAATGCTTTTCAATTTCAGCACCCAGTCTTCGTAGCAAGTGATGCCGTCTATAAAAACTTGTTTCAATGTTGGGAGATGGATCATTTAATAATGATGTTAGCAAGTAAGAGCAATTTTTCCAACTGATTGTCTTAGTCCCAGCTATAGAAGAACATTCTCAACTGCTACATGGAAACTATGTAGACCTACCAGCCTCTCCAGTCTGCTCTGCTAATCAGTTGGAACACTGCTGATCTGTATGTCAACTCCAATTACTCACCTTTGCTCCATATCCCTTGATACGCTTTCCCAGAAAAACTCTATCGGTCTCCGGAAAAGCAGTTGGAATGAAAGATCTGTGTGGAAAGCAGCAGAGTGGTTGCAAAGGGTTTTACAGGAGGGGAGGCATTTGGAGAGATGGAGGGGTTTAGAGAGAGAATTCCAGAGTTTGGAAGCTGGAAGATGAAGAAGTATTCAAAATTGGTGGTGCAAAAAGATGAGGGAGATGCTCAAGAGGCTGGAGGCAAAGCAACAGAAAGTTTTGGAGAAATGGGATTATGGAGCAGTAGGATGAGCCTGAAGCTCCCAGGGACGAAATGATGGTAGGCTATTCAGGAAAGCAGAGGCATGGAATCAGTGCCAGGTGAGCTGAGCTAGTGGTGGTGGACGAAGATGTTACAGAGATAGAAATTGGAAGTTTTTTGCATTAAGATATGGGGCTGGATTTTACCAGCCCTTTGGGGATGGGCTGCTGGGTGGGAACATGGCGTGGGAAGACATTGTGCCTGACATCTTCTTGCCATCATGCCAATTTGGCAGCAGGGGTAAAGGTGGCAAACACATTGAGGATGCCCAGCCATTGTTACGCCCGTGTCCTCCAGGGGCAGGTGCAGTCCTACCACTGGCCACTGATGGCAGTGGCACTGCTGAGGCTACTGGGCAGTTGGCCCTATGATTGGAATGGCAGCTCCAGCAGCAGCAGCCAGTTATTTGCAGCCATGAGTCCTGAAGTCCACCAAAGCCGGGTCACTCCAACTCCAACCATTCCATCCCATCCCACCCCACAACAGCCTGGAAATGGGATACCTGCTGCTTCCGCAAAATCCAGCCCACGGGGTCAGGAACTTAGGGCCAGATAGGATACTGCATTTGCAAACACTCTGGTTCAAGCTAAAACAGCAGTCTGCGATGGCAATATAATCAGCAGTGGGGGTACAAATGGTGCGGAAGAGGTCAAACATGGCGCGGAATTTTATGTCCTACAGGGGGGGCACGCACAGCAGTCAGAAGCACGCCCACTGACAATTAAGTGGGCAATTAAGCCCATTAACGATGCAATCAACAGCAATTCCACATTTACGGTTGGGGGATGAGCCAATGTCCCAGGTGGCATTTGCATTTTTGATCCAACCTCGATCCAAGGCGGGATGAAATCTCCTTGGGGCAATAAAATAAGAAGAGATATCAGGGTACTGGTTTTTTATGAGGTGCACTTCCAGGTGCTTGACTGTATTGCATGAACAGGTTTTGCAGCATTTTTGTGCTTTAGTCGGCGGAGGTCCGCAGGTCCCTGGGACAGCTTTTTGCCTACACTTGAAGCGCTCACCCGCACTCTCGGTTACGTTGGCACCTGTCCTCTTCCTGCCCCCATTTTGGCAGCGCCGAGCATTTCAGCGCATGTTTCATGCTGGAAGTCCGTTAATTGGCCGAAATCACAGTCAGGGGGCCGATCACGACTGGTGGCCCATTTCCTGTCCGCCCGCCGATCAAAAAGAAATTCAGGCTATGGAGTTTCCCAATGCTTGGCTGAAGGAAATTACTGACGTTGGACAAACAGCCTAATAGCACAGAAGCAGTGGAGGAGTTGAGAGACATGCTGCAGAGAATGAGGCATATATGGAAGGTGACCCTATGGGTTTTGGATGATTCATGGTGTAGCCATGGGTTAACATGTAGATGAGGAAGGGAGCATGGATGGGTCCCAAAGTAATGGGATGGGAAGAGAAGTTTTTTCTGGAGATACCATGGTGACTGATAAAAGAGGGTGCAAGAAAGAACAATCGCAGCAGGTTAGGTAATGAGCTGTGTTTAATCTTTGGAACCAGAGAGGTCAATGATGTCAAAGATTGATAATGCAGGAGAATGTTTGTGACATTTGTTAGGGTCATTTCGGTGTAGAGATATCTGACTGGAGCAATTCGAACAGGAGCAATTGCACCTTAAAGGAATTTGGAGGAAAAGGGAGGTTGACAGGGGGTTTAGTTGGTAAGAACAAAAAGGTGGAGGGGGTGTTTTTTGAGGAAGTGAAAAACAAAATGATAATTTGAAATAAAAAGTTAAGTGGATGGTTAAAAAAAAAATTCTGCTCCACCCTCAAGTATTTATCTTTCAATAGGCTACTCAGATTCTAAGCCTAGGCAGCTATATGTCCCTGGCTGAAGAACTATTCTGGGTGAGAACCTTTTTCTTTATTGTCCCCTAATAAATGTTAGTCGTCAATAATCCTTCAGTAAGTGAATTAAACAGACAATAGAATAAAGACTATTGTCCATTGTAGTTACAACGCACAGGGTGCACCCTACTGTTCCATAAAGGAAGAACTGGCTGCAAGATGTAAGACTAATAACTAAGCCTCCACAGGAAACATGGCATTTCATAGAAACAGGGAATAGTACAGCACAGAAGGAGGCCATTTGGCCCATCCTGTCTGTGCTGACTCTTCCCTAGAGCAATCCAATATTTCCTCATGTCCCTGCAATGTTTTGCTCCTTCAAATATTTATCCAATTTCCTTTTGAAGGCTGGTAACGGATCTGTATCCACGATCTTATCAGCCAAATCCTGACCACTTGAAAATAAGTTTGTTTTTTAATGTCACCTCTGGCTCTGTTACCAATTGCCTTAAATTTGTGCCCTCTTTTTATTGACCTTTCAGCCATTAGAAACCATTTCTCTTTATTTACTTTGTTTAAACCCTTCATAATTTTAAGCACCTCTATCAGATCTTCTCTTTGCCATCTCTGCCCTAAGGAGAACAGCTCCAGCTTCTCCAGACTATCCATACAACTATAATCATTCATCCCTGGAACCATTCCAGTAAATCTAGATTTCGTTTCACAGTTGAGGCAGATTCTTCATATTTAGTTGTATTTCTGTCTTCTGTTGGGCATGAGGTGTACTTGACGATGAACTCAGGAAACAAGCTAAGTCAATTCTTAATGTCACCTTCTGAACTCCCACAGTCAATGTGTTTTCATCCTTCCATGTAAAAGAATGCGCTGAAGATGTGGTTAAGATCTAGAATGCACTGCCTGAGAGTGTAGTGGAGGTGGGTTTAATCGAGGCATTCAAGAGGGAATTGTATTATTATCTGAAAAGGAAGAATGTGCAGAGTTACGGAGAAGGCAGGGAGTGGAACTAGGTGAGATGATCATTTGAAGAGCTGGCGGAGACGTGATGGGCTGAATAGTCTCCTTCTGTGTTATCATAATTCTGTGAACTCTGTGATGTAAATAAAAATTTGCATTTATGTAGTTCCTTCTATGAACTCAGGATGTCCCAAAGTGTTTCGTAGCCAATGAGGTGCTTTTGAAATGCAGTCATGGTTGCAAAATAGGAAACACTGTGGTAACATCTCAAAAATAGCAATGTGCTAATTGCCAGATAATTTGTTTCTAGTGGCGTTGGTTGTGGGTCTCCTGCTCTTGAAAATGAGTACCATGAAATTTTTTAAAGTTCATTTGAGAGAGGAGTTGGATGGACGGTTTCATGTCCCACTATAAAGACAAATAAAATCAAAGCATTTTGCAAAAATAAGATTGGTATGCATCACTTTAAAATGGGGACTGAATAATGTGTTTGTGCCATGGTCCAATTATTGTCCTCAGTTCCAATGAAGATCACTCCTGCTGTGCAATTTCACAGGCGACCGACTAGTAATTGTCTGAAATTCCTCCATCTGCTGTTTAAAGGGAAAGATTAACTCTTTAGAGTATAGAGTTTTAATACTCCACTAAAGCAGGAAGAGAAGCACGTACAAGCGTGCTCTTTACTTCAGTGGCATGATTTAATTACAACCTTGGCATAATGAGAAAGGGCCACTAGCCCTGAACCTCTTGCAATCTATCTACCACCAGGGTTTCCAAACCCTGACCTCTAATTCACGAGGTCCCCATTTTGAAAACTGATAACCCTGTGCTCAAATCCCATGCAACCCATTCATTTTCTATTGGTGCTTCTCTTCCATACAGATTGGTTTATCCTCTTTGAATTTCCTGGGCCTGTAGGTTTGGAAAAAGCTATACTTAGCACCTCATTGGTGGATAGATCCTAAATTAAAAAACAATATTGATTGCACAACCCTGGTCTATCTTTAATGCATAGGGGGCTGAATTCATTGTGGTCTGGTTTAAGGTGTATAACTGACTGAACAGGATTGGAAGAATTGAGGGCCATCCTAAATTCATTCTCGGGTATCAATGTAATAGTGAAGGCAAACTGCTAGGATTTGTCATGTCCCTAGAGACAACTCAGGCACCTTGGCCTGACCCAATTTCAACAACTTGTCCTGCCACAGCCCATAACCAAATCTTGGGTGGGCTGGAGGGGACAGTGTGAGGGCTCTAAGCCTGGGCTTGAATAGTGTTGCGCCTCCACACTCCACATCAAAGTACATTTTAAAAGGCTGCTAGCATTTTATTGGTGGCCTTCAGAGGTCCTTTTAAAGATCTGCTTTTTGGCCCCCTTTCGGCCTGGCAATGCTGAGCTGACCAGGTCCGGGGCTTTCTCTGCTCTGCGCAGACAAATTTTGTGAATGGGTCTTAAAACACTTGCAGGCCTTCGTTTTTATACTGAAATGAGGACTGCAGTCATTGTAGGTGGCCACCAGGGCAGCATTAAAAACAGGCTCTGAAGAATTTAGCTGAGGTAAGATTGGGCTTTCCCACTGCTAAACTGCTTGTCTGCAGCTCGAAAGGGGGCCTAAAAGCAGGCCTTTAAAAGGTCCTCTGAAAGCCACCAATAAAAGCCAGCAGCCTTTCTATATGTACTTTGATGTGGAGTGCGGAGGCGCAACACTACTCAAGACCATGCTTACACCTTTATGTCTTTATGGTGTCTGTTTTAAAAAATGGGTCAGCGAGGCTGTTATAGAGTTGATTTTCCAGGCAACTTTTCTTGTTGGAAACATTGAACTTTATTTACAAGACACCAGCAGTAGCTACGTGTGCATCTAACTCTCTAGCTAAAGAAGAACTCTCCTAGGGGTTTCCTGCACTGCTAACTCACTGGTTTACACAGATCATGTGATCTTACAACACAGGATTATTCTTAAAGCTACAGTCCTACGTTTATCAAAACTATAATTACTACATTCCTCCCCGTTTAACTTTTCTGTACTATTTGTATTAACAAGGATATTTATCTCATGACGTTACAATATTTACACAGGTCATGAATATACAAGTCAATCTTTCAGGTGGTCCCCTGATCTGTGTGGAGCGTCGTAGCTCCACAATTATTTTGCAGGAACCGCATTCTCTGGAACTGCATTAACACCAGGTCCCTCATTAGGCACAGGCAGTTCAGCGTTGTCCACCCCAACAGAAAAATCGGGTATGTCTATCCTTGGTTGAGCTACTTCAACAGGAACCACAGGTTCAGCAATGGCTACAGGTGGAACGTTATTTTGTTGGGGTATATCCCTTCATCTTAAATGATCCACATGCTTACGGGTGATCAGGCCCTCCACTTCCACGTGGTATGACAATGGTCCGGTCACAGACCTTACTTTACCAGGTAACCACTTTGGTCCTCCACCAAAATTCTTTATATACACTGCTTCTCCAACAGTAAATTGTCGCTCACGACTATGCAAATCATGAGTCGCTTTTGGTTCCCTTGATTTTTTTCCACCTTCCCCTGCAAATTGGGAAGTATCAAGCTTAGTCTTGTTTGAAGGCGGCACCTCAGCAATAATTCTGCATCTGCTTTCTACGTGTCTTCTTCTTTCTACCACAGAATTCAGTCTCGGCCTTTTTTTTGACTTCACTGTTGACCAGACTTCTCTCAGGCAAAATCTCAACTTGTCTTAGTTCAGTGGTTGAGCTACTCATGACTTCATTATCTACTTGCATCTTGGAAAGTTCTACGGCTTTTCCTTTCAAAGTCTCGTTAGCTTCATTCATCTGATTCTTCAGCTCTTCTGTTTCCTTCATGTATCTGTTGGCTTCCTCGTGGAAACTTGTACATTGCTGCATCTTCTCTGCCAAATGGTTCTTCAGTTTGTTCAGAGTGACATTAAATTCCTTTTGTTTCTCTTTGTAATATCACAGAGGCACAAACTTTGAACGGAGGGATTCCTATAGTTTGTGAAGGTCTTTCAACAGGTTTTCCTTTTCTTTGCAAAGCTCACTCATGTCATCCTGAATTCTGTCATTCAGCAGAGCCTCCTTGAGTTTCTTCTGCTGTGCTTCCATGTCATTGTTTAAGACTGTCTTCATTTCTTCAGGTTGCTGAATGGCTTCACACTCCTTTTTCATCCTATTGCTGTCCTTAGACTCTCCAGGCTCTTTCTGAAATACCTTGCCTTGCTACCTTGCTAACTCAGGAACTCTTCCTGCTTCCTTTTGAAATCTCATTGACCAATCAAAGGTTAATTTCCCTCAACCAATTTCAACTGAGAAGGCTTGGTCCTCTGTCTTCTAATACCGTCACTGGTAGTTGTGCTGTTTGGTGTTGATAATGAACGGTAACTCTGTTGATACCTTTTACCTGGATTTCTTCACCTGTGTACATTTTCAACTTGGCAGGGGTTTGTTCCAAATTTAACTGTTGAGCACCTTTATTTAAATATCTGAAAGTGTGTTCTCCTATTACAGTGGTAGAAGCACTTGTGTCTAATTCCATTTTTAATGGTTTATCATTCACTTGCAATGTGGCAGTATTTGGCTCTATCTTCCCAACTTTCATGCTGAATAAGGAATAAATGTCAGCATTGATTGTTTCTGGCTCTTCCACACTATCATATGTAATTGGAATTTGTTTGTTGCCTGGAAGCCTGTTTTAATCTCACTTTGCAATGTTTCAATACATGTTCCCTTTTGTGACAAAAATAACACCTTTTTAAATTCCCAATCGTTAGGAGTATGATTATTTCCAAGTTAATAAAAAGTAGTTTTCGAATTTGCTGCTAAGCTGTTTCCTCTAAATTTTCAGTTAGCGGGGGCTGTTTCCCACTTTGCGACAGAGTCCCGGCTTTCCGCACCGCTTTCGGCTGACCGTTCCCACTCAACTAGGAAAAGGGCGCCATTTTGTGCACCTTGGATCGCTTGTGAATCCCTTACAGCGCTTTCCATCGTACGCGTTATTTCTAACGCTTTCTTAAAATCAAGATCCACCTCAGCCAGCAATCTTCACTGAATAACATACTCTTGCACGCCAAAGACCAAACGATCCAGCAGCATATCATTCAGGGTTTCACCAAAATTGCAATATTCCGTGAGTTGTTTTAACTTCGTCATGTAGGTGGCAATGGTCTCCCCCGTGGCTCTATTCCGTGAATTGAATCTGAACCTTTGCATTGTAACTGAGGCTTGGGTTGAAAATGTCACTTAAAGAGGTCTGCTAATTCACTGAAGGTCTTTGAATCTGGGGCACTGGGGGCCATCAATCTTCGAGGTAAACTGTAGGTTTTGCTCCCACAGATGCTGAGGAGAATCGTTCTCTTCTTTTGCTCCCTTGTGATTTCGTTGGCTTGAAAGTAGAATGCAAGACGCTCTATATATTGAGACCTGTCGCCTGTGGGTGGCTCAAAGGGATCGATTCTGCGAAACTATGACATCTCGGATGAGTCTATCTTCCTTTCTTTTTAATGGGCGAGGGACAGTACTGGATCTGATTTATCCTCTTCGCCAGTTTGTTATAGGGTTGATTTTCCAAGCAACTTTTCTTGGTAGAAACGTTGAACCTTATTTACAAGATAGCTGCAACAACTACATGTGTGCATCAAACTCTATGGCCTCAATTATTCCCATGTCAGGCGGGCTCTGCGGGAATGGGTGGGGGTGGTTGGGAAGATGGCTGCCGCCCGCAGTCGGCTCCACACCGTGATTTCACATGGGTGGGCCAATTAAGGCCTGTCCTGCATGGATCGCAAGCGGTAGAGCACCACTTGTGTGGATTGGGGGGGGGGGGCGGTGGGGAGGGAGAGTGGGCCTGGAGCTCAGTTCACACGTGCGCGTGAAAGCAAACTTCAGTCTCTCTGAGGCACGGAGCTGCCTCAGGGAGATTGAAGCACTTTTTGAAAAAATGAATCGATACATTAAAAATTCAATGAAACACGTCCCCTCATGTGACTGTGGCACATGAGATGGGGCATGTCTTTAATTTCAAAGTAACATTTTTATTTAATTTGTAATAGCTTTAGGAAACCTCATCCTGCTTGAGGATGAGGCTTTCTAAAAAAATGTAAAGGCCGCTCGGCCTTTTCGCCTGTCCGCCAGCCTTTCAATTATCGACAGGTGCACAGCCGACTCCGGCTGCGTGCCTGCCGAGTGAAATATCACGATGGTGCGTGATGGTGTCGAGACATATACCCGACTTCATCGTCCGTCATTCTACGTTCCCGAGTGTTGTGCGCCCACCTGCACGCCGAAGGTAAAATTATGGCCTATATCTAAAGAAGAACTCTCTCCAAGAGGTTCCCCATGCTGCTAGCTCATTGGTTCACACGGATCATCTGACCTTACAACACAGGATTATTTTTAAAGCTACAGTCCTACATTTATCAAAACTATAATCACTACAGAGGTTAAATTCAGAACTCCTAAGGTTCTTGTTCTTACTACCATGTGTTGAAACATAATATGAAAAGAAAGAAGATCAAATTCTTAAAAGGAACTAAAATTACAAAAAATATAAAATATACAGATGTACAGATCCTGACTGAACAAGCTTTCCCTATGCTTTTATGTATTAGTAGATCTTTCATAAGTTTTTGCTTAACATCTTTTCTTAGCATCTTCAGCCATGACATTTTAACGTTAATGTAATGTTAGTGCTCCCAAAGGCTGGTAACGCATTGAGATCGATGGAGTTACTGGTGATTTAATGTTACAGCAGGGAATGGTAAAAACAGAATATATAGCAAACACACTGGGCCCTGAATTTCCTGGGGAGGCCTAGGATCACTTGGTTTGGAAGACAGAGCTGAATTTCTGCCCAGTCACTCAGGAGGAGCCCCGGGATCAATGCTGCTGTACATGGTGTCAGGCAGATTCCCGAGGCAGAGAGAGGCGGGCACATGGGCATGATAGAAAGAGTTTCCTCGTGGAATTTTTGGCATGGCACAGGGTCAATAGGAGCTCAAGCCCAGTGCAACTGGCCAGTACAATGAAGCAGAACATGACATTTGAGAGAATAATTATAATGTAACTCTTTTTTGGATGTTCGGAACACTTTTTTTTCCATGAGAAGACAACGCATGGAGTTATGATTTACTTTTTCCCCTATCTCTCTGTGACAGGGACTAACTGACCTAGCATTGCTACATCAGTTGAAGTGCTGTGACATTTGTTACACTGACTTCAGGTTTCTCAAGGAAATAGGAAATTGGGAAAAAGCTTCAAAGAAAGCCAGATAAATGGTAATCAGGATTTTCCAGTTAACCTTTGTTGCCCTGAAGCAATAAGACATGAAGGAAATGGTACTTAGCTGCCTTGGTGTGGAATACCTCGGACAAGATGCCCTATTATCTCTGCACTGTAATTAAATTCCATGAAGTTAATCCACGCAAAACATTGGAAGGGGCCACGGTGAAATGAAGCCATGGCATCTGGATTTGAATCTTAACCAGGTTGGTGGAACATTTTCTCCATGATGTTTGCAAGGTGATCAATTAAACAACAACAGTAATTTGCATTTATATAGCACCTATTGTTAAACATCTCAAGGCTCTTCACACAAATGTTGTCAGACAAAATTAGACACCAGAGCACATAAAGGCACATTAGGACAAGTGGTCAAATTCTTGGTCAAAGTGCTGGGTTCAAGAGTGACTTAAGGGATGTGAGCGAGGTGGAGAGGCAGAGACGTCTGGAAAGAATTCCATAGCTTACTGTTCAGGCAAGTGAAAGCATGGTTGAGCAAAGGAGATCAAAAATGCAGAGTTCTTGGGGATTTGGAGGAATAGGGGAGGTTACAAAAGTTGGGAGGGTCAAGGCCACTGAGGGATTTGAACACAAGGATGAGAATTTTAACCATCAAAGTGCTCCAGGACTGAGAGAAAAGGCAGATCAGTGAGCACTGGGGAATGGCTGTGTCGCTTTTGGGGGAGAATTTTCTCACCGTCGGGGGGGCCTAAGCGGGAGTGAGCGCAGGCGGACGCGCAGCCGATTGCCTCCCATGATTGGCTGCACGCCAGCATTTTACATGGGTGGGCCAATTAAGGCCCGCCCAGCGCGCAGAAATCTCCCCGAGGCACAGAGCTGCCTCAGGGAGATTAGCGGAGATTAGCTTGATGTTGAAAAATTTAAATAAAGAAAAATAAAGTTAAGACATGTCCCCTCATGTGACAGTGTCACATGAGATGGGTCATGTCCATGAATTTTCTTAAAATTTTTAATTAAAGTTTAAAAACCTTCATGAAACCTCATCCCGCCCGTGGATGAGGTTTCATGATAAATGTGAAGGCTGCCTGGGCTCTTCGCCTTCCTGCCAACCTTAAGGTTGGATGGGCAGCTCAGTTAGTTATTTTAATCGATACTTAACAGGCCTTCAACAGTTCAGCGAGTGCGTAGCCGACTCTGCTGCATGCCCACCAAACTGAAGATCTGAATGACGCGCAGTGATGTCGGGACTCACCGACCCGAAAGATTCTGGTCTTGGTGTGAGTGAGGATATGAACAGCAGAGTTTTGGATGAGATCAAGATAATGGGAGGTGTAAGGTGGGAGGCTGCTCAGGAAGGCTTTGGAGTAGTTGAGTCTTGAAGTAACCAAGGCAATGAGGGTTTCAGCAGCGGTTGAGCTGAGGCAGTGGAGAGATGGGCAGCAGAGTAATACTGTGGTGGGGGTGTGTTGCAGTTCACTCAGGGTGTCCAAGTTGCTGGGGCAACATGCCCTTTTACATGCATATTTTAGTCTGGTGTTATGGAGAGTGATGGTAGAGGCTCCAACATTCTTACAGTACTCAACCTGTCGAGCTGCACTATGAATGGACCTTCCTTTGTCATTTGGGGGAGGTGATGGCGTAGCAGTATTGTTGCTGAACTACGAACCTAGTGATAAAGGCTAATGCGCTGGGGACCAGGATTCAAATCCCACCATGGCAGATAGTGGAATTTGAATTCAATAAAAGAAATCTGGAATTAAAAGTCTAATGATGACCATGAAATCGTTGTTGTTAAAAACCCAACTGGTTCACTGATGCCCCTTTCCTTACCTGGTCTGGCCTGCATGTGACTCCAGACCCACAGCAATGTGGTTGACTTGTAAATGCCCTCTGAACTGATGGGTAATAAATAAAAATAGTATGCTGGGAACCTGAAACCTCTTTGCTATTTTAACAAAGGGGCAGCTTGTGCATTTGTAATCACCTGTGAACCAGACGATGGTGTCTTTTCCCCCCTTCTTTCATTCACTCACTGCTTCCTGTCTCCAAATCTCTGTCATTCCTGTTTAGAAGAGCAAAGTTTTGCAGATGCTGGAAATCTGGGGTAAAAGCTATTGCCTGGTGGGCGGGAGTGCGCCCGGCCGAGCGTTGTATGACGCGCGATGGCATCGGGTGAGCGCCCCCGACATCATTGCTCACTCGGGCGATATTTCGGCCAGGGCCCACACCGGAGTTGGCAGCGCGCCCGCCGACAGTTAAAAGGCCTGTTAAGGTCATTAAAAAGTTAATCAAGATAAATTTTTCGCTGCCCGTCTGACCTTTACAGTTGACAGGCGGGCGACAAGGTTTTGGAAACCTCATCCACCGGCGGGATGAGGTTTCCAAAAGCAAATAAGAATAAAAACTTCAATTTTCCGTTAATAACATGTCCCTGCTCATGTGACGGAGCCGCATGAGGGGACACATTTCATGACATTTTTAGTATTTAAAATTATTTTTTCCACGTATCTTCATTTCCGTGAGGCAGCCCTCTGCCTGTGGGAGATTATGAAGCGTGCACTTGGGCGCGTGCGTGAAGGTCACGTTAGCCTCGTTCGCAGTCTCCCCCCCCCCCATCCCCCTCCCATCACCCCCACCCCCCCCCACAACCCTTCCCCTTCCCCTCCCCCGCCGGCACAGGCAGCATTGAGCGCTGCCACTCGCGTTTCACTATGGGTGGGCCTTAATTGGCCCGCCAGACTGAAACTGCCTTCCAGGCCCAATCACAGCTGGCGGCCAGCATCCCGACTGCTTTCGCCCCACTCCCGCTGACCCCCCCCCACACCAAGGGAAAAACTCTGCCCCTGAAGTAAAAACAGAAAGTGCCGAAAATACTCAATGAGTGGAGATAGGCTTCAGGTAGTTACAGCACAGGAGGAGGCCATTTGGCAATGTCAAGTGTTTCCAACAATTCCTGCTTTTTAATCATTCAATCCCCATGCCAGCCTTGGCTCAGTGGTACTCATTCCTCTGAGTCAAAAGGTTGTGGGTTTAGGTCCCTGTCCAGAAACTGCAGCACGTAGTCTAGGCTGATGCTCCAATGCAGTACTGAGGGAGTGCTGCAATATCAAAGGTACCATCTTTGGAATGAGCTCAGGCCCTGTCTGCCCTCTCAGGTGACCGTATGAGATTCTGTGGAACTATTCCAAATAAGGGCCAGCGTTTTGATTCATGCTTCCGCTTCAATCAACGTTCACCATCACTGAAGCAGATTATGGTCATTGTCACCTTGCTATTTGTGTGGCCTAGCTGTGCAGTAAATAGCTGCCATGTTTCAACATTACAACAATAACTACACTGCGAAATGCAATTTACTGGAGGTAAAGCAATTTGAAGCCAATCCTGAAATCGTGAATGGTCAATCCTGAAATCGTGAATAGTCAATCCTGAAATCGTGAATGGTGCTGCGCAAATGCAAGTTTTTCTTTCTGTCAATGAATCAGACCAGGGCCGGGATTTTCCAGTCCTGCCCTGGTGGGACCGGCCGTGGGGGATGTGGCAGCCCAGCCAAAGGCCCATTGACCTTCAGCGGGACCGGGTGAACCCAGGCAGCGGACCAGGCCGGAGGAGCCACTCCCCAGGAAACGGGTGATTGGATGGGAATGAGTCAATGAGGGAACAGAGATGAAGATACAACCGCATGTCGCTCTGAAGAAGAGTCATGCGGACTCGAAACTTTAACTCTGTTTCTTTCTCCGCAGATGCTGCCGGACCCGCTGAGTTTTCCCAGAATTTTCTGTTTTTATTATGCTGCCACCTGGGCTCACCAACTCTCAGGCCAGCTTTTCTGGTCTGAGCAAGGGATATTGATTTAAAATAATAACTGCGGGGAAATGCGGCAACAGTGATCATTTTCGAATTACTAGTTATAATTTGTTCCTTTGTTAACAACAGCTGTAAAGCACATTACACCAGCAATCATCACTTGCAGATTTTCAACAGTTTTGTGTTATTAAAATTCCTATTGATTTCACAGAGTGCAGAACAAGATAGAAATAAAACGTAATTAATACCTGGATGATGATTTTGCAATTTTGTACGTATCAGGAAAGTTTGAAAAGGCTGGTGCTCTTTTCTCTGGAAAGAGAAGTTTGAGGGGTGACCTTACAGCTCTTTAAAATTATGAAAGGGTCTGATTGTGTAGACATGGAGATTATTCCTCCTCCTGGGAGATT
The DNA here is from genome assembly GCF_017639515.1 of Carcharodon carcharias. Lineage (NCBI taxonomy): Eukaryota > Metazoa > Chordata > Chondrichthyes > Lamniformes > Lamnidae > Carcharodon > Carcharodon carcharias. The sequence goes on from NC_054473.1 coordinate 177,961,435, forward strand.
GGAAATCTAGACTCCATAAATATGAGGTAGTAACTGATCAACCTCATAAAGAATTATGGGAGACGGCACCATAGTAATTCAGAAGCCCTGGGTTCAAATCCCATAATTAAAAGATCTTGAATTAAAAACATCGAGTGTTGTAAAAACCCATCTGGTTCACTAATGTCCTGCAGAGAAGGAAATTTAACGTCCTTACCTGGTCTGGCCTACGTGTGACTTTAGACCTATAGTTATGTGAATGACTCTTAAATGTCCTCCTAAATAGCCTAGCAAGCCACTCAGTTCAAGGGCAATTAGGGATGGGTAACAAATGTTGACCTAGCCAGCGACACCCACATTCCGTGAAAGAATAAATAAAATAAGAATCAGGGGATCCATCTTTACCTAGAAGCTGGTTAGAGTGTGGAACTTGCTACCATGTGGAGTGGTTAAGGTGAATAACAGCAACTTACAAACCCGTGACCTCTACCATCTACCTAGAAGGGAAAAAACAGTTTGGACCAATACTCTTATTTTCCAGTTTTTACTGATGTTCCATTTTAAAGCATACAAGACCAGTTTGGACCAGGATTCTTATTACCCAGTTTTTACTGTTTTTCCCATCTGGGTAGAAGGACAAGGGCAGATGGGAACACTGCAAGTTCCCCTCCAAGCTACACACCATCCTGACATGGAACTATATCCCCGTTCCTTCACCATCACTGAGTCAAAATCCTGGAACTCCCTTCCTATCAGCACTGAGAGTGTATCTACACCACATGGGCTGCAGCAGCTCAAGAAGGCAGCTCACCACCACCTTCTCAAGGGCAACTAGGGTTGGGCATTAAGAATGCTGGCTGAGCTAGCGATGCCCATGTCTTGGGGAAGAATAAAGAAAATGCATTTAAATGGAAACTAGATAAGTACAGCAGAGAGAAAGATACAAAAGGATATGTTTATAGGGTTAGGAGTAAGATAGGGTTAGATGAAGTAGGATAGGAGAAGGCTCATAAACACCAGCATTGATCAGTGAATCAAATGGTCTGTTTCAGTGTTATAAATTCTCTGTATCTTTAGAATATGCCTTCTACTGGGGAATTTCCGGAACAGGGAGGGAGAGAGAGAGAGAGAGAGAGAGAGAAACACAAACTGGGAGAGGAAGGGAGAGAGGAGAAAAAAACACAAACTGGGAGGTGGAAGGAGGAAGAGAGGGAAAGAGAAACACAAACTGGGAGAGAGAGAAAGAGAGAAACACAAGCTGGTAGAGAGAGAGAAAGAGAAACACAAAATGGGAGAGGAAGGGAGAGAGGAGAAAAAACACTAACTGGGAGGTGGAAGGAGGAAGAGAGGGAAAGAGAAACACAAACTGGGAGAGAGAGAGGGAGAGAAACACAAGATGGTAGAGAGAGAGAAAGAGAAACACAAAATGGGAGAGAGAGAAAGGGACAAATATAAATTGGGAGAGAGAGAGAGAAAGAGAAACACAAGCTGGGGGGGGTGGGGAGAGGGAGAAACAAACTGGGAGAGGGATGTAAAAGGAGAAAGAAATAGAAACTGGGAGTGGGAGGGAGATATAGAGTATCAAACTGGGGGAAAGAGAGAGAGCAGGGGTAGGAAGGGAGGGAGAAAGATATACAAATTGCGGAGGATGAGAGACAGAAATAAAAGAGAGAGCAAAACAAAATGGGGGAGGGAGAGAGTGACACAGAAACTGGAAGGAAGGGAGGCAGAGGAAGTTAAGTGCGCAGAGAAGGAAAAGGGAGAGAGAGAGAAAGACAAACAGGGAAGTTTATGTTGGTCTGTTAATGAATTGTTGTTTAATATATTCAATTCTGGGAGTCAGGAAGCTTTGGTGCTTCTTCCTGAGGATTGAGCCTCACCTCTCTCTCCCTTCCTCCCCCAGTTTGTGTTTCCCTCTCTCTCTCTCTCTCTCTCCATCCCTCTCCCAGTTTGTGTCTTTCTCTTTCTCTCTCCCTCCCTCCCTCAGAAATTCACCAGCGGAAGGCATCTACTAAAGATACAGAGCCTTACCTCCAGAAGACTGGATTCCGGTGCTAAACTGTGTGTGTCGCTGAAACGTTTGGTTTTTGTTTTATTTAATAGGTGGAATTTTCGCCTCCCGCTGGTGGTGGGGATCGTGGTGGGTGGGACACTCAATTTGGTGTTACGGAAAAAGTCAGTTTCTCACTGGCGAGAAATTAGTTTGGAATTTTGTTCTGCCGACTTTGATGGTGGGTTAAAAGTGTGTCTAGTTTCCCACTGATCTGTATCTGGAGCCACATTTGCATTCATTTGCATCTCATAAATACTCATTAACAGGCCAACTCACCGGAATTACGTTCCCCCTCCAAATTAGGAGAACTTAGAACGGTCTGTTTCCCGACTGTGTATAAGTGGCATGCACCTGGCAAGATTTACCGCTTCCATGACTGAGGTCTGTAGACTTCTCAGGAACCTTGCATAATTTCACCTGAGTGCCATTAGCAAATACTGCCCCAAGGCTGCACACAGGAGGCAGATGAAGGCCAGAAGTGGGGGAGAGAGTAGGGCGGAAGGATGAAGCTAAGGGTGGACAGGGGAGACAGGTTTATGGGGAAGGGTGGGGAAAGTGTCCAGGGAAGGCAGCAGAATGTCTGGGGAAGTGGGGGGGCAGTGACTTGGAAGCCCTGGGGCCCTGGGGAGTCACAGTCAGAGGGGGTAGTGGGATGCGGTATGGTGGGAGATCCAGGGTGAGGGTCTGGTAGGTGAAGGTCTCATCAGGTAGGTCACAGAGGGGGACTAGACAGGGGTTTGGATAATGGGAGGAGGCAGGGTCAGGGCGGACAGAGGGACGGTGATGGGTGTCGGCTCTGAGGGGAGGAAAGTATGTGGAGATGGATTGTGATAGGGGCCTGGGTAATGGGGGGGCGGGGTTCAGGAGTGACAGAGGGGTGAAGAATGGTGATATTGGGTATGTCTATGGTGTTGGGGCAAGTTAGCTGGTGACAGGGGAGGGTAGAAGGTGATGGAGCGAGTTTGAAAGGTAACACGTATCATTTTCCCAAACTGACCTTGATCACGCAGTTCGTGAGATCCCTCGACGTGGGAGGAGGGTCTTTTTGATTCGGTGGAGTTCAAGATCAGCGCAAGTGGCCGACTAAAGGGACACCCTAATAACTGTGAGGCAACTGGACGTCAAAGATGAGTTCTCCACACTATGGTGAAGCCCACATGGCAGTGGGTTTGTTCCTGACTGATGGGCCTTATAATATTCCAGCTGTTGGTCATTCTGCGCCATTTGCCATAGGCTGCACTCAGAGGCAGGGATGAAGGGAGAGAGGGAGTTGGATGTCTCCAGGGGACATGGCTGATGGATAGCAGCCAACTCGTGACTCCAAACCTCTATCCTCCCGGCTGAATGGTCATGGCTGACAAGACATCATGTGGTTAGTCTTTCTATTCTGCCCAGGCAATGGTTGCAATTTATAAATGACTTGGATGAAGGGACCAAAGGTCAGATTAGCCATGATCTTCTTGAATAGCAGAGCCGGCTTGAGGGGCCAAGTGGCCTACTCCTGCTCCTACAATGTATGTCTGTATGTGTATATGTCTGTCTATAGAGTCTCGAGGATAATGGAGAGAGGTGGAAAAGTGCCTGCGTGAGGCTTCTTGCACATGGCTCCCATCACCCTGGTCAAAGAGCAATATCTCCATACATATTCATGCATGAACAGGAGGAACACCCATCTCTTGTCCTTCAGGATGCTCTTTACCTGGAAAGGGTGGGGTGGGGTTGCCATGTCTAGACCGGGGCCAGGTGAAGGACTTAACAATTGCCTGCTGGCTTTGAGTTGGAGGGAAACCTAATGAAACGAATGTATCACTTCAAGTCGTTCACAGATCCACTGAGGCATCGATGATCCAGGCTGTATTACCCTGCCTTGGTAATGGATCTCATCCAGATGAGAAGAAGGAAGGGCCCAATGTTGTTTTGCACAGGAGAAACAAGAGTCTGAGCAACAAGAGGCTGCAGGGCCTCTATAAGGTCAAGAGGCTGGTGAACATGGAACACTGCAACAGTGAGCATTGGCCTGACCATGAGTGTATCACTGGTTGTGCTCTTACCTAGAGATGAGTGAAAGACAATGCCGGAGGTGTCCTCATATGCCCTGGGATGTGGTTGCTCACATCTGTGAGCTTCTTCACTACAAGCTGCGGCTGCAAGAACTCTGGGGGAGTGGCATGGAGCTCCTGGCCTGCAGTGATCAAGCGAATGTCTGTCTGGGCGCCCTTTAAATATGGCGCCAGGACCTTCGACCCCATGAGTTAGAAGCCGATGGCTTCCTGCCCACCCCACCATGAGATTCGCCGAGCTCCTTGCCGGTGCATAATTAATGAGCCAAAAAGTGGAAAATCATGTGTGTTCACCCGCACCACTACCCAGCGGGAATCATTCCGTCTTTTCCGTCCACTACAGAACTTTGTCTCCAGTCTGGAAAATTCCGCCAATGTTTCTTGATTCTTGCTGTGTATTGTAAAAAGTCATAGAAATGTACAAAAGCTTTAGTTAGACATTACTTATATTGATGATGTTTTTGTTGAATCAGTGGAATTTTGCTGATGTTTCTCATTGTGGTCAATACTGTAGGCACATTCCTTGTTTAAACACTACTTATCCTTAAATCTTTTTTATCTTTTGTGCCTCTTTGATTAATCAATGATGATATTCACCTCGCTACAAAATAAATGGTCAACAGTTTTATTCAGGGTTTGGTGATAATCAGACACTCAAGTGAGGTGGATGAAATTACAACTGCGAACAGTGGGCAAATGTTCCCTGATCAAATCACGCGAACTGATCATGGTGAGTGGTATCATGTGATGGGATGCCATCTCCAGGAATGCATCAAAACAGAGTCGACAGCCTTATTCAAACCCCGGGCCGGAGTTTCAATCACCCATCGGGGTGCGAGGTCAGGTATGGGCACACTTTGAAAATAACTTTCGCAGGTGGCAATCCAGTCTTCCGGTGCCTGTGGAACACGCTGTAATTTTCAAAGCAAGAGTGACGGGGGGAATCCAGCAACCCGCTTGCTTCCAATTAACTGGCCATTAAGCTGTTTGAAGAGCTTGTTAACAGGCTGGAGAGGACCAGGAGGAGATTTTGAAAGCAGTGAGTGTGCAGAGTGAACAGTCTGGGACATGTTAGTGCACAGCTGTTGGGAACATTGCTGGGAGCCATAAAGTGAGGCTGCTGTTGAATTAAAGCGTAGGGAACAAAGGCTTACTGAAACTGAGGAGCTCAAGTGGTGGCACAAAGTTGACATTTCTTGAGTAGAATGGGTCAAGTACCTTGTGATTGATGACTTGACCACTTGTCTGCGCATGCTGTCCCCTCCTGCCTGCTCCAATATGCCGGCAATTGCAAGCCCAGTTGTGGCTGCCATCTGCCTCTGAGCACTGCACTCCAGAACCTGTTCCTGTCTCACAGCGCCACTAACTGTGCGCCCAGCTCACATGTGTCCCAATTAGGGGCTTTACATGTTAAATTAGTGTCTCGTTAGCAACGCAGATGCGTCATGGGGTTGGGACCCAGGAATTATCCAGGCATTGAGTTCCTGGTTGTGGATTGAAAATGCAGCCCCTTAATTCCATCATGGGCTCAATCACTCTTCTAAACATGGAACGAGTTTCGCTCAGTGGGCACACATTCCATTCGATTATGGCCGCATATATAATTTTACACATGGCATAATTTTAGGTCAAGAAAGAGAGGGTGACTTACAGACTGGTCAAGCTGGCCTAGGGTTAGATGGCAGGCAGTCAGGAAGAAGAGTGGATTATAGATAGAAATAGTCCTGTTTTATAGATACATGGCCTGGATTTTTCAGAATGGGTCATGATCCTGACATCGACTTTAATTCCAGGTAGGAATCCAGAAGTGGTTGTGACAGAGTGCCAGGCAAGGGTCCAGGCAAAGGCGGAAAATTAAGAAGCCTCTTCTGGGACCCCTGTCTAAGTAAGGATGGCAGCTGGATATTCGAAGTGGATGGCCCAATCAGAGGGTTTGCAGTGAAGTCAGGCCCAGCAATCCCACTGGGAAAAGTCCCGACACATTTTGCCCTATTTTCCAGGCATTCCCGCCTCCAACCCTGTTTCCACTGGGCCGGGGAAATTCAGCCCCCAGTGACAAATCTTTGCCCCCAAGATAGGATTGGGTCATGTGGGATAGTAAAATGTAAAAAATCTGAAATAACGCTTTAATCCATCTCAAAACCCTCATTTCCTGGTTTAACAGATGCTGAAGAGGGACAGACAACCAATTCGCTTACAGGAAGCAGGTTGGTCATTTAAGTATTTTAATGAGGTTGCCTGTCTTCAGTCTAACAGTCATTCTAATTTTAACTAATGCTGGCTGGGTTCCTCTAGTCTCAAGAAACCTGGCGGGTAAAAGGAGGTGACGTTAGCTGGATCTATGAGGTAACTGGCTTTATAGCACTGCTTGTGGGTCAGGTGGAGCAACAGTGTTTTCAACAAACTACCCAGCAAACCATGCCCCTGTCCTGCAAATTATCAATGCCTACCCTGAGCACAATCTGAATCCCCCGAGTACTAAAGGAACGCCCCTCCCCAACCACCATTGCACTCCCATCCACTACACCTACCTGTTCCCCCTGGACTGCGGCCTTGTGCTGCAGGCTTCATCACCTGACAGGACTCTGTCCTGTCAATCAGGCCTCCTGTCAGTGGGAAGCCAACAAACAAAATGTAAAGGAGCCCTGCAATTAAGAGCTACAGAACATTCAGAAGCCTGTTCTTCCGAGTTTCCCAACCTCAAAATAACAACCCTTCACACCCTAACGTCACAACAACCCCACCACCTATCCTGCCCGCACACACTCATTGTGCTTCTGTGCTTCCTGACTAAAATCCAGGCCACGATTCCTTTATTTATATGCAAAATGAAAGTCAGGAATATGCCACATGATTTCATATCATTTTGGTTATTATGCCACTGTTAAGGGATGCTTAATATGTCCCATCCTATCATACCAAGATTCTCTCTGACTTTGATACTAATTGTTCCTAACTTTCTGTTTAATCCCGCAGCAGATTCCAGAGCATTCCAACACAAGTGAGCTTAAAAATGAAACATTGTCCATTAAACAATGGAAAATACATGAATGCAATGATTTCAAGGATTGATTCATTAGTGCAGCATGGATGCCATTTCCTTTGTGACCAAGGCTCATTGAACATAAAAGTAAGGATGTTATACTTCAATTGTACAGGACATTGGTGAGACTGCACCTCGAATACTGTGTGCAGTTTTGGTTCCCTTATTTAAGGAAGGATGTAAATCCATTGGAGAAGGTTCAAAGGAGGTTTACTAGATTGATAGTTGGAATAAGTGGGTTGTCTTTTGAGGAAAGGTTGGACAGACTGGGCTTGTTTCCACTGGAGTTTAGAAGAGTGAGGGGTGATTTGATTGAAATATACAAGATCCTGAACGGCCTTGACAAGGTGGATGTCAAAAGGATGTTTCCTTGTGTGGGTGAGTCTAGAACTAGGGGGCACTGTTTTAAAATTAAGGGTCGCCCTTTTAGGACAGAGCTGAGGAGAAGTTTTTTCTCTCAGAGGGTTGTGCAACTTTGGAACTCTCTGCCTCAGAAATTGGTGGAAGTGGAATCACTGGATATTTTTAAGGCAAAGGTAGATGGATTCTTGTTAGGCAAGGGAAACAAAGGTTATCGGGGTTAGCTGGGGATGTGGAAATTGAAACATAAATAGATCAGCCATGATCTTATTGAATGGCGGAGCAGGCTCGAGGGGCTGAATGGTCTACTCCTGTTCCTATTTCTTATGTTCTTATGTTCAGTTTGTGATGAACTGTTGAAAGTTGGGAATCAAACAGAAACACAGCACTTTTCCCTTAAGGAGGAGGGAGCCATGATGAAAGATCCCTAGTCAATCCTTCAGTCATATGTAATTTTGCTGGCTGCTCTCAGTTAGTGTGCCAGGAGAGAATGAGACATTCATAGTTTTTGCATTTAAGTAACTTATTCCACCTTGAAAGATCTCAAATCATTTCACATTTTTCTGTTCATTCATGGGATGTGGGCATCACTGGCTAAACCAGTATTTATTGAGATGCCGTTCGAAATCTATCCCATCGGAAAATCTATTCACTTTCACTGAACAATGTGTAATGCTGCCTTTCTGCTTCATTGACAGGATTTGCGAGTCCTCCCACAGCATTTCCCGCCCCCCCAACCCCCGGCCCCCAACTAGCAGCTGCACACAGCTGGCCCAAGAGTGATTTCGCAGGGAGAAATGTCTGTGTGGCAGGGCCTTTCGGAGCCTCGTCCACCACCCTCCCACGCACACCGATCCTTCCCGCATCACATTGATCTCAATGTCCTGAGGGCTTTCAATGCTGCCTGCTGGAGTTGGCCATCTGAGCCTGACCTGCATCTCCGCCCACCCACTGGTCACACTCCCATGGAGCACCTGTTCTTGCCCATCGCAACTCTTGTTTCACTTTCGATTTAGCCAGCATGGCAGTGCTATAGTTTTTCTTGTGCTCCCCCATTCTTTTCCCACCCCTAGTCACCCATTTCCTTTCCCCTATCACTGTCAATCGGCCCCCAGCATCGCCTTCCACCTCCCCACTGTGACCAACCAGCCACAAGCGTTTTCGTTCAAGGATGTCCTGGTGGACTGGTGAACTTACACGTTCCCTCCCTTCCTGAAAACCCCGCTCCCATCCACATTAACCTCCCCGACTTCCTCTTTCCCATTCCCAAGGTCTGTGTCTGCCTCTGAGTCCCCGCCAACCACCCTCACCGTCCCTTCTACCAATACCGTCGCACCCTCACCCTCCCACCCTACCGCTTCACTCTGCCCTCAGTCATCTCACCATTCCCTCTTACCATGCCCATCCTCAGTTCGCTCCCCAGAAGGCAGTCATGGATGCAACAGAGCCCTCCCTTGCACGTTGACATGGACATCTCCCCTCTCCGGACCCCTTCCCCCCTTGGAACTCTTTCCCCCCTTGGATCTATTCACCCCACCTCCCAGACTCCACCACTGCACCCCCCAGCCACAATCCCCTTTGTTCTTCCCCATTTCTGACTCCTTCCTCCACCCACTCCTTCACCCCTCCGGATTCCTTCCTCCCCCCAACTCCTCCCTCACCCTGGACTCCTCCCCCTCTCTGAAATCCTTGCCACCTCCGAACTCCTTTCCTTACATCTTCTTTCCCCTTACACCTACCTCCCCATTTGCCGTCTTCTCCCCCAATACCCCCTCCTGCCCCCCCATACTCCCTTCCCATCCCAAACTTCCACCCCCAACATCTTCATGCCTCCCCTCCCAACCTTGTCCCTCTCCAACACCTTTGTTCCCCCCCTCCGAAAATCACACCACCGACACACCTTACTCTCCCAGTCGATCCTGGATCTTCCTCTCTCACCCACTGGTGCATCTTCCTCTCCCAAACACAGCTGGACCTTCCTCTCCACCCCTTCAGCCATCATCCATTGTCAGCAGACCCTCAACAGTGACTCCCCCACCTTCTGTGAGCTGCTTTGAGGTGCAGCCATGTCCATGAGAATCCACCCAGCATGTGATTCATGTGTTCCTCCAGGGTCGTTTTTGCTGTCGGTCTCCAGCATCTTCTGCTCCTTGGATGTCCCCAATGTGAGCAAGGCCCTGGCGGTAAGTCCCAACTTCTGAACGTCACACTTGTAAAGACATGTTCTGCACCAGTGTATTTTCCTCCAACGTGAGCTGATGATCCAACTTGGGGGGGGGTAATGATTCTGGCGGGATGGGCTTATAATGATATGCACATGTATGACAATGGGGTTTCCAATGTCCAACAATGGGAAACGCAGCTCGCCATTGACAGGCAGAGCAGACACCAGTTGCAAACTTGTTTCATGACGCTGTGAAACCGAGTTTTGGCCTTCTCACCATGTTGTCTGCTCAAGCCCCCGAACACGCTCAATCTTAGTGAGTACAGAAAATTCCGTCCACAGTATTTACATGGCTAGTCCAGTTCAGTTTCTGGTCAATGGTATCCTTCAGGATGTTGATAGTGTGGAATCAGCTATGGTAATGCCATTGAATTTCAAGGGGCGATGTTTAGGTTCTCTCTAGTTGGAGATGGTCATTGCCGAGTACTTGTGTGGCACGAATGTTACTGCCACTTGTCAGCCCAAGCCTGAATATAGTTCAGGTCTTGCTGTATTTGGACATGGACAGCTTCAGTATCTGAGGAGTTGCAAGTGGCGTTGAATATTGTGCAATCATTAGCAAACATCCCCACTTCTGACCTTATGATGGAAGGAAGGTAATTAATGAAGCAACTGAAGATGATTGGGCCTAGGACATTCCTGTAGTGATGTCGAGGAACTGAGGTGATTGACCTCCAATAACCACAACCAATTTCCTTTATGCTAGGCATGACTCCAGCCAGCTGAGAGTTTTCCCCTGCTTCCCATTTTTGCTAGGGCTCCTTGATGCCGCATTCAGTCAAAAACTGCCTTGATGTCAAGGGCAGTCACTCTCACTTCACCTCTGGAGTTCAGCTCTTTTGTCCATGTTTGAACTAAGGCTATAACGAGGTTATGAGCTGAGTGGTCTTGGCAGAACCCAAACTGTGTTAGTGAGCAGGTTATTGCTAAGTAGCTGCTGCTTGATAACACTGTTGATGACCCCTTTCCATCAACTTATTGATGATCAAGCGTAGACTGATGTGGTGGTAATTGGCCGGGTTGGATTTGTCCTGCTTTTTGTGTACAGGATATACCTGGGCAATTTTTTGTGTTGCGGGGTAGATGCAAGTGCTGTGGCTGTACTGGAACAGCTTGTCTAGGAGCACGGTAAGTGCTAAAGCACAAGTCTTCAGTGCTATTGCCGGAATATTGTCAGGGCCCATAGCCTTTGCAGTATCCAGTGCCTTCAGCTGTTTGTTGATATCAAGTGGAGTGAATTGAATTGGCTGAAAACTGACATCTGTGATGCTGGGGACCTCTGGAGGAGGCCAAGATGGATCATCCACTCGGCATGAAGGTTGTTTTGAATGCTTCAGCCTTATCTTTTGCACTTTTGCTGGGCTCCCCCATCATTGAGGATGGGAATATTTGTGCAGCCTCCTCCTCCAGTGAGTTGTTTAATTGTCCACCACCATTCACGACTGGATGCAGCAGGACTACAGAGCTTAGACCTGATCCACTGGTTGTGGGATCACTTAGCTCTGTCTATTGCATACTTGCTATGCTGTTTGGCATGCAAGTAGTCCTGTGTTATAGCTTCACTAGGTTTACACCTCATTTTTAGGTATATCTGGTACTGCTCTTGGCATGCCCTCCTGCACTCTTCATTGAACCAGGGTTAATCCCCTGGCTTGATGGTAATGGTAGCATGGGGGATGTGCAGGTCATGAGGTTACAGATTGTGTTCGAGTACAATTCTGCTGCTGCTGATGGCCCACAGCGCCTCATGGATGCTCTTGAGTTGCTCAATCTGTTCGAAGTCTATCCATTTAGCACAGTGGTAGTGCCACACAACACAATGGAGGGTATTCTCAATGTGAAGGTGGGTCTTTGACTCCACAAAGATTGTGCGGTACTCACTCCTACCGATACTGCTGTGGGCAGATGCATCTGCGGCAGGCAGGTTTGTGAGGATGAGCTCAAGTATGCCTTTCCTTCTTGTTGGTTCCCTCACTATCTGCCACAAACCCAGTCTAGTAGCCATGTATTTTAGAGCTTGGCCAGCTTGGCCAGTATTGGTGCTACTGATCCACTCTTGGTGATGGACATTAAAGTCCCCCACCCAAAGGCATGTGGTAATCAGCAGGAGCTTCCCTTACCCATATTTGACCTGATGCCATGAGGCCCAGGGTCAATGTTGAGGTTGCCAAAGGCAACTCCCTCCTGACAGTATACCACTGTGCCGCCACCTGCTGGTGGGAAAGGACATATCCAGGGATGTTTATGGTGGTGTCTGGGACATTATCTGTAATGTACGATTCTGTGTGTATGTCAATGTTAGGCTGTTGCTTGACCAGTCTGTGAAACAGCTCTCCCAATTTTGGCAAAAGCCTGCAGATGTTAGTAGGCAGGCCTGAGTTTGCTGCTGTTGTTTCCCCAGCCTAAGTGGATGCCTGGTGGTCCACCCAGTTTCATTCCCTATAGACTTTTTAGCAGTTTGATACGACTGAGTTGCTTGCTCGGCCATTTCAGTGGGAAGTTAAGAGTCAATCATGTTACTATGGGTCTGGAATCATACATAGGACAGGTCAGATAAGGAGAGCAGATTTCCTTCCCTAAATATTAATGAATCTGTTGGTGGCTCTTTATGACAAACAATGATGGCTTCATTTTTAATTCCAGATTTTTATTAATTGAATTCAAATTCCACCATCTGCTGTGGTGGGATTTGAACCCGTGTCTCCAGGGCCTCAGTCTCTGGATTACTAATCCAGTGACAATACTACCATGCCGAATTATTAGCTGAAAAGCCATGACTATTGTTACATTAGTAAATACAACAGATTAGCCCTTTTAAAAAGATTGTTGTTTGGGTGTGAGTCTTGCCAGCACGGCCAGCTTTTATTGCTCTTGAGGCATTGAGCCACCTACAATTGAATGGCTTTTACCGGGGCTATTTCAGAGGGCAGTTAAGAGTCAACTGCTTGTGGCAGTTAGGGATGGACAACAATTGCTGGCTTTGCCAGCAACACCTACACCCCCTAAAAGAATAATAAAAACAAGGACAGCTAACTTGTGTTATTCTTCACAGGCACCATGTCAATTTGGATGGGTGAAGGGGCATACTCGTGACAGGAGCGGAAAAAGACATTGAGGTGAAAAATTAAAAGGATTAAAGTGGCAAAATAAGGAGGCCAAAATCCTTGGAGACTTAGGAAAGGCTGAAGAGCTGCACTGATCCATCGACAGCCTTTAGTAAGATTGTTGAGGCAAACGTGTTGAAGATATCCAGCAACCAGTTCACTGTCATATTTGCCGGAACATCCCATGAACTGGCACACAGTTTGTAATGAAGAAAAGCGTAGTGAAGAAGGAGGGAAGAAAATTTGCTGAACAGCCTACTAACTACTCAGGTCACCTTTGATTTGACCATGTAGGCTATGAGTTAACGCTGCGTCTTTTATACAATACCTTTTCCTGACCTATTCTCCACACTCACTTGACCAATATTGCACCTTTGTTTTTGACCTGGCTCCATGCCCTATTTCCAGTTCTCAATCCGACCATAGACATCCAACAGCTGCTTACATTTCTGTAGCACCCACTCACAAAAAGGAGAGAGAGCCCGCCCTATTTCACAAGGTGAGAAGGAGGTTCCAGGCAGATGAAAACATTGATGGCAAAAACAGAATTACCTGGAAAAACTCAGCAGGTCTGGCAGCATCGGCGGAGAAGAAAAGAGTTGACGTTTCGAGTCCTCATGACCCTTCGTCGAAGGGTCATGAGGACTCGAAACGTCAACTCTTTTCTTCTCCGCCGATGCTGCCAGACCTGCTGAGTTTTTCCAGGTAATTCTGTTTTTGTTTTGGATTTCCAGCATCCGCAGTTTTTTTGTTTTTAAAACATTGATGGGATGGGCTGGTGGACACGGTTGAAATCATGATGAATGAGCAAGATCTTTAAAGGTTACTGAAGGCAGGGATGGGTGTTGTTGAGGTAAGGTGGGTTTAGGGAGAACATTGCAGAGGTCACTTACACATGGGTAATAAGGAATGAGCAGTAACCTGCTTTAAGAAAAGGGTAAGGTGCATGTAGGGACCCATGGTTATAGAAGATTGCTCAGTTAGCTTGGAGTCAATCCATAATTTAATTGACATCTTTAATGGGATAAGTGTCCTTAATTTCTAATATAGTAACAGAGGTCTGTTGACTGAGTGGATGCATTTCCCATTCTCTTCGGCTTTTGTACTTGAACAATAATTAAATGTAATAAAATCCTTTATAATATTCCCTTTATGTTTAACTATGTTTCCTGCTATATTAAAATACAGTGATGGTACAATATTAAAGGCGTCATCAAGGCCCAATATCTGTCCCAGGTCAGTGCTTACTGTCAGCATTAGTCAAGTCCCTGTGCAAATTAAATCTCATCCAATATTTTTTTTTAAAGTTCAAAAATGACAGCAGTTCACCCTGTGTGATGTAGATTCTTCATCATGGGATGTTTGCAACAGCAAATGTAATATTTATATTTTTGCACATGTAAGCTGATGTCAGCAGATAGTGCAGGATAATGTAAAAATATCAAACACAATCATGTGGAGTTTCTATGCATAATTGGCCCAAATGCTCATTATCATTAAATATAAAATTAGACTTTGGAAGCATGCGGGTCCAATCTAACCATTACAGGTTAATGTGGAAGCTTATTAGAGTCCAATTATTAAAGGTAGTATGAAAGTTTATTGAAGTTAAACTATTGTAGGTCATCAAAGCATTGCACAGCACAGAAGGAGGCCATTCAGCCCATTGCATCTGTGCTGGCTCTTTGTCTAATTAGTTCCAATCTACTACTCTTGCTCCCTGAGCCCCCTGCAGTTTTTTTTTCAAGTATACATCTTATTCCTTTTTGAAAGCTGCTATTGCATCTGCTTCCAGCATTCTTTCAAGTAATGTCTTCCCAATCATAACAGCTCCTTGAGTGAAAAGATTCACCTCAACTCCCCTCTGGTGTTCTTGTCAATTACCGTAAACCTGTACTAATAAGCCTCCTGGAAACAAGCAAAAATATTGCATATGCTGGAAATCTGAAATAAAAAGTGAAAATGCTGGAAATACTCAGCAGATCAGGCAGCACCTATGGAGAGAAGAAGTCAGTGTTTCAGGTCTGTGACTTTCCAACAGAACTCAATCACAGAGCTGAAACATGAACTGTTTTTTTTCCCACCAGAAAACAGTCTTTCCTCATTTACTCTATCAAAACCTTCGCAGGGTTAGTGTGGTGGGTTATTACACTATAGGCTACAGTGATAGTTTATGAAAATCTAAATAATATGAAGAATTATCAGGATCTAAGCATTACATAGTAGCATCGTTATATGGTATTTACAGACCATTCAGTCCAACAGGTCAATGCTGATGTTTACATACTATATCAGCCTTCACCAACCCTTCTTCATCCAACCTGATCAACTTTACCTTCTGTTCCTTTTTCCCTCATGAGTTAATCTAGCCTCCCCTTCAAAGCATCTATGCCATTCATCTGAACTACTTATGGTGCATTCTCCCCATTGTCTGAGGCAAAGAAGTTCCTCCTAAATTCATTACTGGATTTTAAAGTGGCAATCTTATATTTATGTCTGCCAATTTTTGTCTCCCCATTATTGGAAAGTGTACCCAGTCAAACGCTTTCATAATCTTAAAGACCTATTAGATTATCCCTCAACCTTCTCTTTTCTAGAGAAAAGAACGTTGGCCTGTTCAATCTTTTCTGATAGGTATAACCTCTCAGTTTGATACCATTCTAGCAAAAGTTAAAGCTAAGTATTATTTATGTAGTGCCTTTCATAAACCAACCCAATGCTATTTGTTGGGGTTAAGTGGGAACTGACCATGAATTATGGAAGAAGTTATGGGAGGCAGCTGAAGATACAAGGAGCTAGGTTTTAAGTTAGTTTTTGAAGGGGATGATTTTAGCAAGAAAGTTCCAGTGAACAGGATGTGATAGTGAAGTCTGTACAAGTAATGCTGGACACGATGAGTATAAGCCTGCATAGCGGGAGATGGTGGTGTAGTGGTTATGTCACTGAACTAGTAATCCAGAGGCCTGGGTTAATCCTCTGGGGCTATAGATACAAATCCTGTTATGGCAGCTGGTGTTGTTTAAATGTGGAATTGAAATCTAGCATTTATATTATATCTTAACAATGATGAGCATGAAACTATCGTTGATTGACATAAAAACCTATCTGATCCACTTATGTTCCTTTTGGGAAGGAAATCTGTTGTTCTTACCTGGTCTGGCCTGCATGTGACTCCAGACCCACAGCAATGTGGTTGACCCTTAACTGCCCTCTGAAATATCCCAGCAAGCCACTCAGTTCATGGGCAATTTTCTTTTTAGTTCATTCATGGGATGTGAGCATCGCTGGCTGGGCCAGCATTTATCGCCCATCCCTAATTGACCTTGAAAAAGTGATGATGAGCTGCCTTCTGGAACCCCTGCAGTCATGTGGTGTAGGTACACCCACGGTGCTGTTAGGAAGGGAGTTCCAGGATTTTGACTCAGCGACAGTGAAGGAATGGCAATGTATTTCCAAGCCAGGATGGTGTGTGGTTTGGAGTGGAACTTCGAGATGGCGCATCCACTGCCCTCGTCCTTCTAGATGGTAGTGGTTGTGGGTTTTGATGGTGCTGCTTAAGGAGCCTTGGTGAATTCCTGCAGTTCATCTTGTAGATGGTACACACTGCTGCCACTGTGCGTCGATGGTGGTGGAAGTGAATGTTTGTGGATGTGGTGCGGGCAAGTAGAGAGTATTCCATCACACTCCTGACTTGTGCCTTGTAGATGGTGGACAGGCTTTGGGGAGTCAGGAGGTGAGTTACTCGTCGTACGATTCCTAACCTCTGACCTGCTCTTGTAGCCACAGTATTTATATGGCTAGTCCTGTTTAGTTTCTGGTCAATGGTAACCCCCCTCGGAGGTTGACAGGGGTGGGCAATAAACACTGGCCTTGCCAATGACGCCAAATTCCATGAAATAATTTATAAAAAGTCAGCAAATATTAGGAGACCAGACTGAATGAACTAGAAGAGTGGACAGGGATGCATTGCAGAGTGGGCCCAACACACACAATGTCTTAAAAAGAAGCTGCTGTTCCTGTTTCCCACCTCATCCTACTTAAGAGCACTAACAGCAATTTGTAAGCTACCATGGCTAAGGAAGAACTGGCCAGTGACTGAACATGAGACTTTCCAATCTCAAAGTCTTATGACTGCACTGCACAGTGCATTGAGCCCAGAGTAACCGGAGGGAGGGAATGTATCTAAGGCCTCCATTTTAGGCCTGACCGCTTCACTTCCACCCCAATCTGACTGACTCCAAGCTAGCTGGGTCAACTTTAAATGGGTGGGTTTGGCAGTGGAGATGTCATTGGGCCTAATCTCCACTGGAGGCCTGAGTGACACTTTCCCACCAGAGCAAACCTGCTAGATTGAGGTTCAGAAAAGGTCGGAGGTGCTACTGTGGGCCACAAGAGGAAACCTTGTGCGTTCCTTGCCCTGGGCTTCCCCTCCCACTACCAGTCACACTCATCATGTAACTAACTTCTGGAGGCTGTTTGGGCGGATCCCCCAGACATCCTCCTCCCTCCCAAAATCCCCGCCCCCATTTGCTGGCTAGGCAGGGGGCTAGGCCTGATCAAATAAGGTTTGAGAGTCAGAATCTCCGTGGCCCTCAGACCTCTTGCACATATCTGCATGGCCAGAATTGAGGTCTAAGTTAAAGTTTCACATCTGGCATTCTAGTCCTTGGAGGCAGTGACAGAATGGGCGGAACTTAGAATTTCATGAGAGGCATAAAGATCACGGGTGATACCCCTCTGCACCTCCCACCAACATTTTTCTTTCCATTGACTTCAATGTGAAGGAAGTCAGGTGGGGAGGGTATAGCAGTTGACACATCCAACACTGTCTCCACCACACTGGAAGTTCCAGCCAATGTGTTGGAATACCAATACCTGGGACCATGGAGTGTGGAGCATGAACCTGATTCACCCATTCACTGAGCTCTCAGCCTCAGTCGTGTTACTGGGAGGAGACAGTGATTCACTTCAAAGGACCTCTTTGCTAACTTCTTTCCATAATTCTATAAATATTGGAATGGAACAAAAGAATGTAAGAAATAGTAGTAGGAGAGTAGGAGAAGGCCAAACAGCCCCTTGAACCTGCTCCACTATTCAATACAATCATGTCTGATCTTCAACCTCAACTTCACATCTGATCCTGATCCCCATATCCATTAGTCCAAAAATCTATTGGCCTCTGTCTTGAATACGCTCAACAGCGGAACATTCAAAACCATCTGAGATAGAGAATCCCAAAGATTCACAATCCTCTAAGTGAAGAAACTTCTCCTTATTTTAGTTCGAAATGGCCAGCCCCTTATCCTAACACTAGACCCTCCAATTCTAGACTTTCCAGCCAGGGCACACCAGCATCTCAACATTCTGCCTAGTGCCGAGCCCTCTAGGATCTTAGCATCAATGAGATCGCCTCTCATTCTTCTAAATTCCAGACATTATAGGCCCCACATTCCCAACTGATTTCCCTTCTTACTTCTAAGCATTGCCAATGTTATGGTGGCATAGCAAGAAAATTCCTGAGGAAATTCCTAGTGCTAATATCCTACAAACAAATAACTCTTAGTGTGGAGCCTATTAATGTTTTTGCTCTGGGGTTAAAATAGCCCACCATATTCTCAGTATCCTCTTTCAACCTATTTTTGTCTATGCAAATAAAAGGTCATAAAACTGTTCCACTTGATCAAAAAGTATTTGACAGCCAATGCAATACATTTGAAGTCTTGTCACTGAAGTAATGGTCATGGCTAACAAATAAAACCGCTGATTGTTGGGTCATGTGCATCATGACTTTTAATCTCTGTTACCAGAGATAGCTATGGCAGAACCTAATTAAACATTCATCTCACATTACACATGTCAGTAAATCAAAATGACTACGTGCGATAAGCTACTGCATATCATCTCCTACTTGAGATCTTCAGCATGCTGAGTTATGTAAGGCTCTTGGTTTCTTTCCTTCCCTAATCCTACTTGAACTTAACACAGGATGAACACTGAGATTCCAACATTTTGTTTACAAAAATACTGTTGATGGTGAAGTCCTGGAATGGAGTGTTCAGTTTACTTAACAGATTGAAAGCAATTCACTAGCCCATTAAAGACAGGTGAATGTCAAGGGTTTTAGTTTGGTTTGGCGTAAAGTGTAAGATGCATGCCACCTGTTGACTACTTTAATAGGGAAATATTGCTGAAAAAAAGAGGCATGTTGTCAAAGCATTTCGTCATTAACTCATCAGGACTGAAGTGTTATAAATTGCTATGATTGTTTGAAATTTGGCATTCTTGCATTTGTTCTGATGAATGCAAGATGGAAAGCTTTGACAACATATCTCTCTTTTCAGCAATATTCAAGTTCTAAGCGATATTGGAAAAATGTTCTGTTTGGTTTATAACAGGAGCAATAACAATTTCTATGTATATAGTACCTCTGCAGTAGAAAAACAAGTCCAGGATGCCTTACAGTGGCATAACCAGACAAAAAGTGGATGTCAAGTCAAAGCAGCAGATATTAGAAGGCTTGGCTAAAGAGGGGAGTTTTAGGGAGGAATCTGAAGGAGGTTGGTGCAGTGGTAGAAAGGTTTAGGGAGGGAATGCTAGAGCTTAGGGCCCAGGTAGCTGAAAACATAACCACCAATATTGTGACAAAGGGATTGGGAGAGGTACAAGAAGCCAGTGTCAATGGAATGGTTATGGAGATTCCAGAGTTACAAACGTAAAGCGATGTGAGACTGTGAATGGGCTTAAGCATGAGGATGAGAATCAACTGGGGACTGGGAGTCAATATAAGTCAGTGGGGAAAAGAGTGATGAATGAGTGAAACTTAGCTTAGAATGGGATACAGGCAGCAGAGTTTTTAATAAGCTGAAAATTATGGAGGATAGCGGTGGCAAGTCAGCATGGAACAGTTGAATGTGGAGTTGACGAAAGCATGCTTGAGGGTTCCACCAGTTGATGGATTATTGCAGTGACCGAATCAGGCTGGCATTATTACAGAAAGGAAAGTAGGTGTTTTGTGATGGAAATAATACAGAGTCAGATGAATCAGCCTAGGGTTGAATCGGACACCAGCAGTTCACATCAAACTGAGAAAGTAGCCAGGGTGGAGAATGGAATTGATGACAATGATGCAAAGTTTGTGGAGGGAGCTGAAGCTGTTGACCTTGATATTCCCAATGATTAACCAGAGGAAATTGATCCTCCTCCTCGACTGGAGCAGTCAAATTCTGCAGCAATGGAGGAGGGATCATTACAGGTAGTTGAGAGTTGCGATGGGGGGCCATTAGCACATAAGTTAAACACAATCTCACTTCTTTGAACAAAGTTGTCAAAAAGCAACACATAAAAGGGAAAAGGCCAGGGATAGATCCTTGTGGGACTTCAGAACTAATGCTGCAGGGCGGGATGATCAATAATTTCTGGAGATGCCCTGGCTATGAGTAGAGCCTAGTGAGAGTAATCTCATTGAGCTGGACTACAGAGGAGAGGCATTGGAGGAGAATGGTGTGGTTGACTGTGTTGTAGGCTGCACAGAGATCAAGAAGGATAAGGAGGGACGATGCACCATGGTCACAGTTACAGAGGATACCATCTTTGACTTTGATTAGTGATTTTCCATGGTTGTGTGCAAGGTGGAAATCTGACTGGAAAGGTATAAATATGGACAGTGACTGATGTGGGAGAACATATTCACTAACTTTGGAGAAGTGAGGGAGGTTGAAGATGGAGCAATAGTTTGCAAGGGCAGAGGAGTCATGTATCTTACTGCATAATTCATAGTGCTGCTGCTTCCAGTCATTATCAGTGTCAAGAGCTGCTGCAGGCACTTGGTCCTCTCCATCACCAGAATTAACTGAATGGAGATGGAGGTCAGGTTCTTGCTTATAGAGGGCAAAGTTGGGAGGAGATTGATGTGAGTTCATGTTATCAGGCAGAGACAAAATGCTAAAGGAATTCTTATTTGATGTTCTGCATAATTGGACTCCAACTAAAATGGGCTGTAATGTTTGTTGCATCAGAAAGATAGATGGAAGGTGAACCATCTCAACTCAGTGATTTGTTGAGCCTTGTTCAGCAGTAAGCCCTGTGCGCAGTTGTTATGATTAGGACAAGACTAACCTCCTCCCAGATACAAATACTACATGGAAGTGATCTTGCGCCTCCCTCCACCCATTCCGGGGATTGGAGGCAAGACCCTTCTCTACAGTGGCTGAAGGGGAATAGTGAGTGTGTCAATCAGGAACATGCTCTCGTACTTCCTAGGAGTTTTAGACCATGCTGTCCATGTTCCTTTTTTCACAACAGTGACTACATAACAAATTAATCACACATAGAAACAAAAAATGGTGGAACTACTCAGCAGGTCAGGCAGCACCAGTGGAGAGAAACAGTTAACGTTTCAGGTCAGTGACCCTTATTTGACCAAATTTACCTGCTTGGACGTAAAGTACCCTGGGACATGCTGACATTATAGAGGCGCTATATAAATGTAAGTTTTTTCTTTAGCATTAGGTCCTCTAATGCCCTTGTAACAGGGTATATAGTGAATGGTTCATTGAGTTTCAGCAAAGGAAAAGGGAGAAAACCTCTATGTACATGATCTGTATCTGTGGATTTGTCCCCTCGCCCTCAATGGACCAGAGATCTTCTATCACTTCTGCTACAACAGATTGCTTTTCAAGATTAGTTCCCTATCCAAGGTGACATATCAGGATTATACTGTTTGTTAGCTTAGCCAAGTGGCTATTGACCATGAGATGAACAAGCTCTTGATTTTTTTTATGTGCTATGAATAGAAAAAGAACATGCTTTTTCACCTTTAAAGAATAAAATGGGCAGGGTGTAACGTAAGTGGAAGGTTCAACAAGCTGCAGTTTTTAAGTCCTTGTTAATTATTTTTCCCCCCCTTCAGACATTGATCACATGCACAAAAAAAACCCCACTTTGGATAAGGTAGCCCTTCACTTTTTACTCTGTCCCCAGATGCAGGTGCTGAGAGGAAGCTAGAGGCGATGGTTAAGTACAAAGCCTATTTGAAACAGTGTTGTAGTGCTTTCAATGTTTTCTTTACTTGGCTTTGAACAGCCTTATTAATTCTCTTTTTGTGCCTCCTTATTATCTTCGGGAAAGCATTCCCATGCCCCATTGAAAACCATGACCTCTCACACAGCTTAAAGCACTCAGTGTGGTCTTTAACAGGACCATGTGTTGCAAATTTTCAATTATGCTATTAATTCTGAGCACCAGGTTTTTCTTCCAAAGATTTTTTTTAAGTGCTGAGAGTTCATGTTCGTGACCCAGAAATGTATTACCATGGAACAACCAGGCACAGACTAGGCAGGACAAGGGGCAACATCTAGTTATTCAGCTAATAGAAAACTGGTTAATAATCAGACAAGTAATTCAAAAGCTGACTGATAAGATTTGGTCTTTGAGCACAACAAACATGTTTTGCATAATTTTCAGACTTAATATTACACGGCAGCATGTCACAAGATAAAGGACCGTAAATGCACATATAATTTTTTTTAAAAGAATGGAACAGATTAAAGGAGACACATTGTCATATTAAGAACTTTTCAGTCGTAACCCTGATTTTGTGCTTTCGTAATTGGTTTTGCTTTGGGATTTGAAAATCAAAGAGTCCTTTTACATTTGCATCAAAACTCATTACTCAGTCTCTTACTCTCACTCATTCTCTCACAGGAGAACGCCTTACCTTTTTATGTCTTTTGTTCATTCACGAATGCTTTTTGTTCTACTCAGGATATGCAGTGTAACCGGCAAAGCCTAATTTAGTTCCTGTTGCTAACTACAGTGAGAAGATGGTGGTGGGCCTTTTCCTTGAACTGTGGTAATGGTGTTCCCACTATGATGGTAAGAGTGCCTTCCAGTATTTTTGACCCAACAACAATAAAGTATGACAGTATGTATCCAAGGCACTAACTTGGAGGTGATAGATTATGGTGGATGGGAACAATGCAATAGTGTACATGGACGTTCAGGCAGCCATCTGTCACATACCACACAGGAAACTGTTGGAGGAGATTAACGGATATGTAATTAAAGCAAGGGTGGAAAATTGGATTAAAAATTGATTAGAATGGTAGAAAAAGAGAGTAGGAGTTAAAGGCAGTACCTCAGAGTGTTTGAAAGTATGGTATTAGTGGTTCTCTTCTGACACTGGTTCTGCTTACTACGTACATCAATGATTCGGATATAGGGTTCGAGGGAGGGATATCCAAATATGTAAATTATATTAAAAGAAGAAACATAGTGGGCAGTTCAGAGAATCAAAGAGGATATTGATAATCAATGGGAAAAAGGTAAGAAGATGGGGCTCACTGTCAG
Organism: Carcharodon carcharias; assembly: GCF_017639515.1. NCBI lineage: Eukaryota > Metazoa > Chordata > Chondrichthyes > Lamniformes > Lamnidae > Carcharodon > Carcharodon carcharias. The sequence continues at coordinate 177,984,605 of NC_054473.1, forward strand.
TGAGGGTGAGGTGGTATATTTTGGTTTAGAACAGTCATGGCATTTTGAATGGGTGATGAGGATGAGCAGGAGGATTTAGGAATTCAGGTCCACAAGACGTTAAAGGCAGCACCTCTAGTGATAAGGCCATAGGAAGACTAATTGAATACTGGACAAGCGGTACAGAATATAAAAGTCAAGAAGTGATGGCTATCTACACAAAACCTTTGCAAGATCACAGTTAGAGTTAGGTGTTCCCCCAGACTGTAGGAAGGGTCAGCACAGATCCATTGGCATGCTCCCTGGTACAAGGGAATACAGATACAAAAAAGACTGCAGAGGAGATTAAGGGTTGATATGAATGAGGTGCCTAATACTATGAAAGAATGGGACAGTGTAAATAGAAACGGACTGTTTCTGCATTGTAGAATGAAGGGACAATGATATCAGATTAATTGTAAGAGGCTTAGGAAAGAGATCACGAGAACATTTTTTTTTTGGACAAAGGATTTAGGCAGAGTCTGTGGAATGCACTACAGATTTATTGACTGAATCAGTGACCATATCGACATTTAAAAACAGGTTGGTTGAAACAAAGGGAGTAAAGGGATATTGGAAGAGTTTAGCTTGCAGTCTTTCATTTCTTCAGGGAAACTTGGATTAATTATATTGATGGCTTTTAATATGACTAAATGCAAGGTTAGAAGAAAAAAGCAGACAAGTGTTTGAACGATTGCATAACTCTGCTTAATTAACAGCAATGATCAAAGAATGACCACGCAACATGTGGTCTGCCTAAATTTCGATACAACTAGATTAGTTTGTGGGAAAACTTCAGAGGACATCAAGAGGCGGTGACGTAGGCCAGAATTTTCTGGCCCTGTTGGCATTGGGCATCATGGTGGGTGGGTAAGGGAGGGACCAATATGGCGAGAAGGCCAAAAGTAGGCTTCACCCCAGCGTGAAAGCATGGCAGGATCATCCGATGGTGTTCGCCACGGCAGAACATCAATCTCGCTGGAGGCTGGCGTGAACCCGATTTGCATCCTGTAGATGTTTCAGGTCTGCTTCAGAATATCACGGTCTTGGCCATGGGCTGCTATGGGTGATAGGTGAGTGGGGGGTAGAGGAAGATCCAACTGTGAGTGGGAGCGGAAGGTGTACCAGCAGGGGTGGTGGGTGGGAGGGGAAGGTCTAGGTTTGGCTGGGAGAGGAAGTTATACTGGGGCGGAGGTGAGATTGTGGGGGAGAGGGGGGCTTGGTCAGGTTTGGAGGGGTGGGAGGGTGTCGGCAGGGATGAGGTTTGTGGGGGAGTGAAGGTGTTGGACAGGTGAGGTTGGTAGGGGGAGGAGAGAGTAAATGGGGAGGAGGGTGTAATGGGGTATAATGCAGAAAGAGGTAGGTGTAAGGGAAGGAGTTTGGAGGTGGAAGGAGTTTAGAGAGTGGAAGAAGCCCAGGGGGAGGAAAGAGTTTGAGGGAGATGAACGAATTCGGAAGGGGGAAGGAGTCTATGGGGAGGAAGAAGTCTAAGGTGATGAAGGAGTCCAGGGGCAGGAAGGGGTCTGGGAGGAGAAGGGAGTCCAAGGAGAGAAAGTAGTTCAGAGCGGGGTTGGAGTCCAAGGGAGAAAGCAGTAAAGGTTGGAAGAAGGAGCAAGTGGGGGGTTGTCCTGGTGTACGTGCAAGGAAAGGGTCTGTGGAGTAATTGACTGCCTCCTGGGGAGTGAACTAAGGGTGGTTGTGATAGGAAGGAATGTTGAGTATGAGAGGAATAAACCGAAAGGGTGGGAGGGTGAGGGTGCGATGGTAGCGGTAGAAGCAACAATGAAGGTGGTTAATGGGGACTACGAGGCAGACACAAACCTTTGGGGGGGTGGGAAGGGGGAGTTCAATATTAATGGGGGTGGGATTCTCAGGAAGATAGGGAATGTGCACGTTCACCTGGACATCCCAGAAAGATAAGGGTTCAGGTTGGTAGGTGGCAATGGGGAGGTGGAAAGTGATGCTGCAGGGTCAATAGTTAAGTGGAAAGGACATGAGTGACTGGGGGAGGGGAAAGGATGAGGGAGCTGATCTGAAACGTGACAACTAGCATTTTTCTCAAATCGAAAGTGAACGGATCCTTGTGTTGGACGGGCACAGGTGCTCCATGGGAATGCAGTCAGTGGGTGGGCGGAGATGCAGGTCAGGCTCAGATGGACAACTGAAAGAGAACATGAGCAGGCAGCATTGAAAATACTCGGAACAGTGAGATGATAGTGACTGAGGAAGGCTCCGTGCGTGTGACAGAATGCTTGCATGAGGCCCTGAAAGGCCCTGCCACACACATACTTCTCCATCCAGAATTACTCATAATCCAGTTGCATGCGGCTGAACTGTTAGTGGGATCAGGTGCAGGGGGAGGACCCGCAAAGCCTGTCAAAGAAGTTGAAAAATGACATTACATATTATTCAGTGATAATGAATATATTTTCAGATTATAAACCTGTGCAACCACTTGTGATCACAATTTCACTGCTTTTCTAGGTTTACCACATCTTCTAGGTGCTGCCCTGACATCCGCAGCAGGGGTGGAGACGGCCTGTGCAATGGTTGGCCCTGTTGCCTCTGATGAGTTTGTCTTGGGCCTCTGCAGAGCCGAGGCCTTGAGGGCCCCCGGCTTGCTTTGGCTGCTCCCTGTGGGCCAGCTGCTCCCTCTGCGGTGACAGAGGCCGAGGTTGAGGGAGTCACAGGCAAAGGGGACTCGGAGGGAGAGGACAGCCTCTGAGACTCCTGAGTGGATGACCCAGGGGTGTCCAGCTGCTGCTCCTCCTCCCTTTGGGTGCCCGAGGGCCCCGTCCTGACTCCTTAAGGGGAAGGAGCGTCAGGAAGAGTGTCAAGGTGCCCCGTTTCCCTCTCGCATTGCCACTGCAGGAACTCATCCATGGCTACCACAACGGAGTGCAAATCTCCACGTTCTGCTGGACCAGGCATCCGCCATCCTTTCCATGGAGACCTCCCCACTTGCACACGTGGGTACCATTTCATCAGAGAGCAGGTGGACGCGCTCCTCCGACTCGCGTATCACTCTGTTGAGGTCTTCCAACAGCTCTGCGTGATGTTTCCCAGCCTTCTGCGGACTCTCCACAATGGGTTGGAAGGCCGAATCCAGAGGCTCGTCATCTGACTCGGACCTCACAGATACCTCCCCGGGAGGAAGAAATAGTCCAGAGCAGCATTCTTATTTCCAGGTTTTGACTGATTTTTCATTCTTGGTCTTCCCCAGCAGTCCTCTGAGCGTCGGGAGCTCGGCTGAACCTGCCTCCTCCTGCTGCGGACATGTGTCCGTGCGGTGACCACCAGACTGTGAACCCGAGCCTGCTCTAGATCTAGGTCCCACTGAGATGTGTGTCTTTACTCTGGTGGAGGGTGTGGGTAAGCGCTGTGCTGGCTCTTCCAGGCTGCTTATTTCCAGCTCTTCAATGGAGGAGGTGTCCTCTTGGCTGGAGTTGAGGACGTGGATGGAGCTGAGGGACTGGCTGGCTGAGGGGATCAGTTGCTTGGCAAAGCTCCCTGTGAACCAGACATAATTAGTGCATGGCAGCAGAGTCCAAAGCAGGAGAGAGAGCACTCACAGTTGCGTTGAGAAAAGGATGGTGGTGCAGGATTCTCACATAAGTGTTCACTGCCGACCTCACTGTCACTGCAGGCACGGTCCATGTCCTCACCAGTCAGCGCGATGGCATGCTCCTCAAAGTGAGTGAGGAGCCTAACGTGGGCCACTTCAATGTCGGTCTGGGATCTCTCTCTGCAGTTGTGAGCCAGCTTCTCTTGCATGAAAACAAATGGGGAGAGTGTGAACAGGATGTATGGCACTGCGTGGAATGTTTGTGTGGTGAGCGGAGTCATGGGCTTGATGAGGACATGAACTCCAGGGGATATGAGCCTGATGGAGATGTGAGGGTGTGTGTGAGAGTTAGTGGTTTTGTCCCTTGAGGTGTGAGAGTCCGCAGAAGGCTGGGAAACATCACGCAGAGCTGTTGGAAGACCTCAACAGAGTGATACGCGAGTCGGAAGAGCGCGTCCACCTGCTCTCTGATGAAATGGTACCCACGTGTGCAAGTGGGAAGGTCTCCATGGGAAGGATGCCCGATGCCTGGTCCAGCAGAATGTGGAGATTTGCACTCCGTTGTGGTAGCCATGGGTGAGTTCCTGCAGTGGCAATGCGAGAGGGAAACGGGGCACCTTGACACTCTTCCTGAAGTTCCTTCCCCTGTGATGGGTTTGCGAGTGTGAGTTGAGAGTGATGAGGTGGTTGACTTACCCGGTGGAACGGATGAGAGCATTCACCCTCTTCCTGGACTGGATGGCTGACTTCTTCTATGCTCCTTTGGCATTGACTGCCACTGCCTCCCAGGTCAGATTGGTGAGACTGCTTGACTTCCTGTGGCTAGAACGGGGATAGAGGACATTGTGGTAGCCTCCCACTGTGTCCAGCAGGTGCCCCAGAGAGGTGTCACTAAATTTGGGGGCTGCAGTTTTCTATGCTTTGGGCCATCTGTCACCTGGAGCAGTCCTGGCCTAAAGACATGAAATAGGCTGAGCTCTGATGTGCTTTAAATATGGCGCCAGGAGTGAGGAAGTGCGAGGTCAATGCGTGGCGGGCAAATATGAGCCTGCCTGCCAGCGATCCGGCATTTTTCCCATCAATGCATTATTAATGAGGTGGACGTGCCGGAAATGGGATGAAACGGTGTGAAAAGTTGCTACTGCAGCAGGCAGGTAAAATGTCCTTTTTCTCCTCCCGCTACCACACTTTGTGTAAATCTTGTCGATTCTGCCTAAGTGTGGGACTAGACGCACGTGCTATGTTGCTTTCCCTGTAAGTCATAATGGAACAAACTGTATTTTTAACCATTATCCAACATATGAACATATGAACATACAAACGTACGAAATAGGAGCCGAAGTAGGCCATTCGCCCATTCCAGCCTGCTTCTCCATTCAATAAGATCACGGCTCATCTGTTTGTGTTTCGAATTCCACATTCCCATCAGCCCCCGAAAATCTCTGATTTCCTTGCTTGACAAAAAATCTATCTACCTCCTCCTTAAAAATATTCAATGACTCCGCCTCCACCGCCTTCTGAGACTGAGAGTTCGAAAGTCGCACAAGCCTCTGAGAGAAAAAAAATTCTCCTCATCTCTGTCCTAATAGGGCAACCCCTAATTTTAAAATAGTGCCCCCTGGTTCCAGACTCACCCACAAGAGGAAACATCCTTTCCATGTCCACCTTGTCAAGAACGTTCAGGATCTTTTATACTTCAATCAAATCACCCCTCACTCTTCTGAACTCCAGTGGAAACAAGCCCAGTCTGTCTAACCTTTCTTCATAAGACAATCCACTCATTCCAGGTATCAATCTAGTAAATCTCCTCCAAACGCCTCCAAATCACCTCCAATGCATTTAAATAAGGGGACCAAAATTTCACACAATATTTGAGATGTGGCCTCACCAATGCCCTGTATAACTGAAGCATAACATCCTTACTTTTATGTTCAATTCCTCTCATAATAAAGGGTAGCATTCCACTAGACTTACTTACTTGCTGTGCCTGCATACTAACTTTTTGTGACTCGTGGATTAGAACATCTGGATCCCTCTGCACCTCAGAATTCTGTTGTCGTTCTCCGTTTAAGTAATACTCTGCTTTTTTACTCTACCTGCCAAAGTGAACAACTTCACATTTTCCCACATTGTGCACCATCTGCCAGATTTTTGCCCATTCACTCAACCTATCTATATTCGCCTGCAGCCTCCTTATGTCCTCTTCATAACATACTTTCCCACCTATCTTTGTGTCATCTGTAAATTTAGCTCCCATGCCTTCATACCCCTCATCTAAGCCATTGATATCAATGATAAAATGTTGAGGCCCCAGCAGAGACCCCTGCAGGACTCCATTCTTCACAACCTGCCAATCCGAAAAAGAGTCATTTATGCGTACTGTCTATTTTCTGCCAGCCAGCCAATCTTCTATCCATGCTAATATGTTACCCCCACACCAAGCGCTTTTATTTTGCACAATGATCTTTGATGTGGCACCTTATCAAATGCCTTGTGGAAATCTAAGTACAGCACATCTAAAGGCTCCCCTTTATCCACAGTGCATGTTTCTCCTTCAAAGAAGCTTCAATTATTATTTAAGAATATAAGAAATAGGAGCACAGGTAGGCCATTCACCCTTTCGAGCCCATTCTACCATTCAATGGGATCATGGCTGATCTTCAACTCCAGTACCATTTTCCTGCACTGTCCCCTTATCCCCTAATTTTCTGAATATGTAGAAACCTACCAACCTCAGCCTTGAACATACTCAACAACTGAGACTCCACAGCCTTCTGGGGGTAGAGAATTCCAAAGATTTACCACCCTCGGAGTGAAGAAATTCTTCCTCATCCCAGTCTTAAGTAACCTGCCTCTTATTCTGAGGCTGTGCCCCCTGGTTGTAGACATCTTTCCTGCATCTACCTTGTTGAGCCCTGTAAGAATTTTGTATGTTTGAATGAGATCACCTCTAATTCTTCTAAACTCCAGAGAATAAATGCCCAGTCTATTTAATTTTATTCTCAGAGGACAATCCCCTTAGCCCAGGGATTAATTTAGTGAACCTTCATTGCACTCCCTCTATGGCAAGTATATCTTTCCTTGGGTAAGGAGACCAAAACTGCACAGAATGCTCCAGGTGCGGTCTCACCAAGGCTCTATAATTGCAGTGAGGCATCTTTACTCCTGTACTCAGCGACCCCCCCCTTGTTACAAAGGCCAACATACCATTTGCCTTCTTAATTGCTTGTTGTGCCGACATGTTAGCTTTCAGTGATCCGTGAACAAGGACATCCAAGTCCCTTTGAAGTTCAACACTTCCCAGCCTATTTAAGAAATATTCTATATATCTGTTTTTCTCCTACCAAAGTGGATAACCTCACATTCCTCCACAATGTATTCCATCTGCTAGGTTTTTGTCCCTTTGTTTAGCCTCTCCAAATACCTTTGAAGTGTCCTTGTATCCTCCTCACAACTCTCACTTCCACCTATGTTTGTGTCATCTGCAAACCTGGAAATATTACCTTTCATTTACACAATCCAAATCATTGATATTGATTGTGAATAGCTGGGGCTGAAGCACTGATCCTTGCAGTGCCCCACTAGTCACAGCCTGCCAGCCTGCAAATGACCCATTTATTCCTACTCCCTGTTTTCAGTCCGTTAACCAGTTCTCAATCCATGCTAGTATATTCCCCCCAATCCCACGTGCTCTAATTTTGGGTTTAGCTTTCTGAAAAGCTAAATGTACCACATCCACTGGTTCCCCCTTATCTATTCTGCTAATTTTTCTGACACTATCCCACGATTTATAGAGGTTTGTTTCATATCTTGCCATACTAAGATTTGAACTTGTGACCTCTTCATTTTAATTAAGTACCATAGCCACAGCATGACTGTATCTGCCTTTAAACTTTTATCCCTGTTTCCCCATTATTATTAGGTCAATATCCTGGAATTCCAGGAACATTACTGCATTTTTCCACATCTATCACCCACCTCCCAAGTCCAAGTCATACACCATCATTATTTGGACATGTACTACCCATTTTCCATCACAGCTGGGTCAGACATAAAGTCCCTGCCTGACATCATTGCATATTATCATCACCACAAGGAATGTAGTCATCCGTGAAACACTGCAATTTTATAATTTTCATTCTTGTGTTCAAACAGATCAAAGGCCTCACTTTTCTTCTTTGTGTAATCTCCTTCAGTCTCACAACCCTTCTTATGTCCGTCTAATTTCAGGTTTTATAGCATCCGCACTTTTAATCGCTCCACTATTGGCAGCTGTGCTTTCAGCTGCCAAGGCTCCAAGCTCTGGAATTCCCCTCTCTAACACTCTCCACCTTGCTCCCTCTCTTTCTTTGTGTCAGTAGTGGCTCAATTGGAGTCTCCCTTGCCTCTGAGTCACACGATTCCAGGTTCAAGTTCCATTCCAGTGCTTAAGCACAAAAATCAAGCTGACACTCCAGTGCAGTACCAAATGAATCTTTGCAGACAATGCATGAGGATTAAGGATGCCTTCTTTTCACTCTGGTTTGATTGGTTATGAGATGGCTGCTAAGCCCAGTGAGCAATCTGCAGACTCTACCACGTTTGGAGTAATTGGTTCTTCAGGGAGCAGGCAGATGAGCTGTTTTGAGGTCTCTCAATATGTTTGGTGTCTTCCTGAATAAACATCCTCCATTTTGGTCAGTCACAAGCCAGGGAATCACAGGAGTTGGAAGGGATGTTTGATCTCTTCAGGGATACTTTGAGGAATGTTCCTGCTGTCCTCCTGGGAGTGTCTTGTTGTGTCTGAGTTCTCAGTAGCTTTAGAAGTCTGATGTAAGGCATTCGCATGTCATGTCCCGCCCAGCAGAGCTGACTTGGAGTAATTAGTGCCTTGATGCAGGGCACGTTGGCTTTGGAGAGAATGCTGTTGTTGGACTGCCTTTCCTGCCGTCAGGTTCAGAGGGTCTCATGAAGGCACGACTTATGGTACTTATCCAGTGTTTTGCTGTAGGTTGTCCAAATCTCTTAAGCACATAGGAGCACGGGGATCACTGCTGCCTGGTAGACAGTGCTGCACTGCTGGATGTGCTGTCTTTTGGATGAGGCATTAAATCAAAGCTCCATCTGGCAGCTTGGGTGGCTGCAAAAGACCCTGGAGGTACTATGTTGAAGAAAAGCAGGGAGTTAGTGCTACTGTTCTGTCCAACATTTATCCTTCAATCAACATCACAGAAAAAAACACATTATCTGGTCATTATCACATTGCTGTTTGTGGGGGTTGGCTGTGTGCAAATTGGCTGCTGCATTTCCTACAATACAACAGTGACTACACTTCAAAAAATCCTTTCTTGGCTCTAAGTTACTTTGAGACATCTGGTGGTCATGAAAAGTGCTGTGTAAATGCCAGTCTTTTCTTTTTTCCTGTTTTTATTTCCTTTAAGACATTCTTTAAAACCTACTTCTTTGAAACTTTTGGGAACCTGCCCTAATATCATCTTATGTGGCTTGGTGTTTAACTTTATAGCACTCCTGTGAGGTGCCTTGGGCACTTGTTGTCGTTGTTGTTCGAGGAGAAAACTCACCATCACCTTCTCAGGGCAACTAGAGACAGGCAATAAATAGAGCCTTGTCAGTGTTGCCCAAAAACCCCTTAAATAGAAAGTTAGTAAAGTTATCTTCCCTTCTTGGTCCTCTTTGCACTGCCCATATTCCACTTTTGTTAAATTGTTTCTATTTTTATCCAAATTATTTGACATTCCAAAGTAGCATAATTTCATCTTGAATGTCTCTCTGAGACGCTGCCTGATGTTAGAGTGAGAGACCATTCGGGTCAAATATTGCAGCTGATAAGACTGAACTGAATTTGACTATTGTAATGGAAGAACTTAAAGGGTTAACATGAGACTGAGTACAGCGCCATCCACATGATGATGTAAGAAGGCACATGACCTAGAGCTAGAGCCAGTCTACAGATGAGTAGCAATCTCTAAGTATCTAGTATGGAGTCCTCTCCATACTTGCTGTAAAAATGTAGTTAAGTATTAATAAGACTTTCTTGTAACTTATCCAAGGCTGCTTCATGGTGTCTAAGCAGTATCTTTCATGCATAGTGACAACAGGATATACCATGGTACCAGAGGTAGGATCCATCAGTTATCATGGGTGTTTCATGGATATTCTTTATTTCCTCAAATCAAGGGACAGCCAGTAACGATAATGGACATTGTTGGTGTGGTAATTATGGTTTTATGTAGTGTGCAATATACCTTTAAGAAGGGAGTTATAAGGAAGATCACATGATCTTGTATAACCAACAAAGGAGTAGTGTAGGCTAGCTCTAGTTAGTAGTCAGAAATGTAGAGACAGAGTTAGAGTTGAAAGCACACAAGTTTAGCTGCTGAGTACCTTTGTAAATAAACAGAATATGTTCCAGCTAAGAAGTGCTTGCTGACTTACTCTGTCTAAGGTATCAACTCAGCCAGCCCACAACAAGCATGCAACTAGGTTCCATAAGACCCAAAATACCGGTGACTGGGATCAGACAGTTGGAATGAAGATAAGAAAAAAATGTTAGAAATAGGTAGTTAGCTAATGAACATCAGAAAAGAGGAAAGAAAAGTTACTGTTTCGGGTACAGACCCTTTCAATAAAGGGAAGGTCAGGCAAAGCATCTGACAAGATTAATTAAGAATACGGATGTACTAATCACTATTGTAAACAGATAGGCGATTGATATATTAGCCAATAACTGGATGCTTGAAAATCTGGAAAGAGGCGCAATATGTCAAGTATATTTCAAAGATTATCTCATGCCAGCTTTGAAAAGACGTTCGGAAGAAAATTGAGTAAAATCTTTCCCAAATGGAAAGAAAACAGGAAATGGAATGCTAGTAGGAAAGTTATAATGGAGCGGAGATTGGCAGATGCTCCAGTCAATGATCACATCAGAGGCCAGTCGAGCACCCAGGCAGAAGATGAAATGTTGTTTCTGAATCTTGCATTGAGGTTAGATGAAGCAGCGAAGAGGACCAAATAGGAGGGAGGGGAAGATGATGTGATGAGCCACAGGAAGGTTAAGAATCGGTTTACAGATAGAAGGGAAACATAGTAAAACTCTGCATAATGATAAAATAGTCAATGTCCCAATTCAGTTGCATTCTAACTAAATAGAGTAATACTCCTGCTTTAACAAAATTATTACCCATTCAGGGTGAAAAATCAAAGCACTAATCTTCCATTGATTAGTCCATGAGGAGAAGTCAAATGAAACTCTCAGATAATGAAAGCTTTAATCAATCCCTCTTGCTAGAAAACCTCTGGATCATTCTATTTATTGCATTTTTAAAAAGCATCGACTCTGCTCAGCTGCGGGAAACAATTTCAACAGGACTGCCTTTTTTCTAAGTGTGCAATCAGTTTCCCGATCTTTACTGCAACTGAGCTAGAATTTGCCACTTTTCCCATTTCATCAAACTATCAATCAAGATTCTCAACTCTGAGCACAGCTATGGGTATTAAGTTGTCAGAAAATGTGCAACTTGTACAGATGGGGTTTGTCTAAAGCACAAGAGCTGATATCCACTGCATAATTCATTTTTGAGTGTGCTGAGGTCAGGTTTGATGGATTCGGTGGGGGGAACGGAGGGGGCGGGGGGGGTGGTGGTGTGATGGGATTGGGGGTGTCTAGGATGGAGCAATGGAAGATGAGGAGGGTGAAGAAGTCTCAGTCGGCAGCTGCCACCCATTAGCTTGAGAATCCCAAGGGAAGCATGCTGACTCCTGCTATCCTACTGAATTTATCAAGGGGAACATAACAAAGGTGATAAGCCCCCATTTGAATAGGTTATGAAGACTAACAGTTATTTTAGACAGGTGCCAGAGACGTCTGAAATATCACCCAACTCAATCCTGGAATGAATGTTTTTCTGTCATTCTTAGGGAGTGGCAAGCTGGTCCCCAAAAGTTGGTGAAAGGCAATGCAATTTCTAACCCGATTTTAGAGCTGACCAGTTTGAATGTGTTTCCTAGCAAGGTCAGAAAGCAAAAGGCTTCAAATTAAATTAGAAGCTATTGGATTCTGTGACTGGGAGAGCAGTAGATTTCACTTGATGGATGAACTAAGATGAACTGAAGGACTTTTCTTGTCCATAGTTCTCTTGCGATCTCAGTATTTGTCCTTCTCCATATAAAGGACTGGATTTCAATTGGCAATACTACATTAGGAACAGTTCAACATGTAATCCATGTGGACTATTTTTTATGGCACAACATGTTGAACGAAACTCATACGTTGCTCTCATAAGCATCTAATTTTAACTTAAGTACTAGCAATACTTTTGATCCTATTCCAATTGTGTCCATATACAGAACGGATCAAAAAGAAACAAAATGCTTGCATTTATAGAGCACCTTTCACAAACTCAGGATGTCCCAAGATGCTTTACAGCCAATCAAGTACTTTGATGTGCCACTGTTGCAATGCAGGAAATGCAGCAGCCAATTTGCATGCAACAAAATCCCACAAACAACAATGCATTAATGATGTTGATTGAGAGATCAATATTGGCCAGGACACCAGGGATGACTCCTCTGTTCTTCTTTGGAATAGCGCTATGGGATCTTTAACACCCATCTGAGGGAGCAGACATGACCTTGGGTTGCTTTTCAACAATTTCACCTAACACCTCAATTGCTGTTGCCTCTGACAAAGTATCACATTGGTGCAGCACTCCGTCACAACTGCACTGGGGTATCAATCTAGACTTTTGTGCTCAAGTCACTGGGGTGGGGCTTGAACCCACAACTTTTTGATTCTGAAACCAAAGCACTACCAACTAGGCAATAGCTCACATTCAGCCAACCTAACGCTACAGATGATGGTGTACTTAATCCTCTTAAGGTTGGATACCTTTCGATCGCTATGAAAGATGGACTTGTTTGAAAGCCATTAAGCATGAGCTACAATTTTCTATTTATGGATAAAATAGACCTCATAGACACTGAAGTTATTAAATGGCGACTTTATTGAAGATTGTTGAGTTGCAAGAAAGGTGGACTTTGGGAAGCAATAACGTGTTCAAGAATGTTGGAGAGGAAAGACAGGTTTTTTAGGGGGTGGTGGTGTGTGTGTCAGCTTCACCTCTGACTTCTGAGTGGATCAAATCACTCCCATTCCCTGGGTTCTAGACCTTGGACTTATTTGGGGGTTGTGACAAAGTGCAGCAGACATCTGGTTTTGGTGCAAGAAAAAAACTGAGTTTATTGAAGTCACAAATGAATTTATAACATTAGGATTACACTGAGATTATACAGACCTACAAAGTACACTTAATTAAGAATGGGGAACACACGGTATAATGAGGGAAAATCACGCTACTAATCCCCTTACCCTCGTTCCACCCCCAAAACCTAACTAAATTGAACTAGGAGAGGTCAGAGATCATGCTCACCAACCAGGGTTCCTTGACAGTTCAAATTCCAGCCAGGTAAGCCAGTTGCAGTTTTGGGGGACGCTCTTTGTGTCCTCCGGGGCCTGCCGTCCCCACGTGGTCCTGGTCTGTGGAATCCATGAAGGTTCTTCAGTTGGGTGGAGGGCACGGTTGTGGGTGGTTGATCTTCGTGGAGGGCTGCGGTTGTGGCCTTGTTATCTTCGGTTGAGCCTGCCACCCCGTGTCCCTCGCCGTGATGTTGCCTGCGGGCCTGCAAACCTCCAGACCTCCTTCCTCCACTTGGCTCAGCTCCTTGCTTAAACTCTGCTTCAACCTCTCCCAACTGTTCACTGCCCAAAACTGCCCACACTCAGGTCTGCTGGCCCAGTTATACTTTTTTAAAAAATTTCTTATCTCAGTCCAAATCAAGGTTAGTTCTTTGTCTGACTTTTGGTGGGCCTATTCAGCTGATTGTTGTCTCGTTGTTTTTAATGCGCTTGCATGATGTTTATCGTTGTCTTCCTGTCCCCATAACTAGTTTTGACCTGAAAGCCATTGTATATGTGAAGTATTGATGGGTTCGCATAATTGCCTTCCTGCCTTAGTAGTTAGTAACGATTATTTATACAAGATTTTGATGGGCTTTAGTTTCGTATAAGATGAAGTCTTTCTCTGGGTTGATTGTTTTAAAGGGAAGAATGCATATTCTGTCTCCTCTCATCCTAGCCTCCTGTCTGCAGGGTTCTACACTTAACTCAGCAGTTGGGTCCTCTGCCATAAAAGTCCAAAAGTCATATCCTTGTTGATGATATGAAAAATGTGGGAATTTTGAGAACCCTTCAGGTTGGAGATGGAGTGGTAGTTTGCAAGGACAATCCTTCTATGAGCTTCCTCAGCCATATTTTTACTTGTAGTTCAGATATTGTTAATAGTTGAGGAACTGCATAATTGTAAATGAAAAGGAGACAACTGTTACACTATTATTGGAAATATGTAGGACGCTGACATTTTAAAGACTAAGGGCAGAATCCTCTGTGAATTGCACTAAGTGTGCTAGCAGACATGAAAAACAACGTTTTACCTGCCAGCCGCAGTGGCATGTTTTTGCGCTGTATCTTCCACTTTCCATCTCATTAATTATGCAGCGGCAGGAAACACTCTATCTTGCTGGCTGGCCTCTGACTCACCCACCATGCTGTTTCCTCTCTCGGGGTGCCGTATCTAAACTGCAGCCACAGTTCTCAATGCTTGCAGCCCAGGCCTGCTCTAGTGAAGACATGGTCCTGAAAGCCAAGAAGGGTTCAGTGACCTGTCAACTGGAATGCCTTTTGGAGGCCCACCAGGATGTCCTCCACTCCCACTATGGCCGCAGGAGGTTCAGCAATCTCACCTCTCCAGCTTGGGAGATGGTCAGTACCAAAGCTGCACAGAAGAGTTTCACCATCAAGTGCAGAAAGAGGGTGAATGATCTCATCTTTGCCACCAGGGTAAGGGAAACATCTCATGACTCTAACCTCACAGACTCACACATTCACTGACATCTTACTCACTGCCAGCTCAAGGGACATCACCACTCACTCTCTCACACACACCCTCACATCTCCACCTGGCCTCATCTCCTCTGGAGACTGCCTCCCTAGCCCTCGGAATCTTGAGGTCACTTGCACAGATCAACGTGTGCCCCCACACACACCCTGGGATACCCCGTTCCTCAGTACAGATCTCGTCCTGCAGACTCTTCCCTTGCTTGAGGCCACTTCTCCCCCTTCCCCATGCAAGCCCTGGCCCTGCAGCTGTTGAAAACAACCCCCGCCTTACGGCTGATCTGGTAGGCAGAGAACTGCCCGTGAGACCCCCCCTAAAAGTGATGTGGTGCTGCCTGCGAATACTGGCATGGATGACCATGAGTGCTGCCTGAAACAACGAAGAATAACAAGCTTCAAAGTCCTGAGCAAAATGTAGCTAGCCAGTTGCACATTGCTTATGTACAGTTGTGAAACACGTTGGTGTACAATCATGTCCTGGATGATCCAGCACGGGAGGAGGATGATTCCAGCGAGCAGGGCTTAAAATGAGATGCGAAAATATTGAAATTAGGTTTCTGATGTGTGGCAGCGGGAAACGTGGCCCGCCATTGACAAACAGAGCAGACAGTCGCAAACTAGCTTCATGACAGCATGAAACTGATTTTTGGCCTACTCGCCATATTGTCTGCTCACACCGCCAAACATAACCACCATCAACAGGAGCAGAAGATTCTGGCCTATGAGTGCTGTTCAGGATTTGAAGGTTTGGAGTAATTTTGTGTAGATTGAAGCTACTTGTAACCCATTGATTTTTGTTCCCTACCTAAGTAACATTCAGTATTTATATAGCATCTGGTTGAACTGGTTATTGATTGACTAAGACCGGAGTGGAAATACAAAGGGCACTGAACAAACAAGATTGCCCCTTCATAAACAGGAGTTGTAAAACATTGATCCGAAGTGTGAAGGCACTCGTTTGTAGGACTTGTTTTAGTTCCCTGCTTTTGAAAGGCTCTGTTACAGTTAAGTGAAAGACTGAACAGAGTTAGATATAAGATTAGAGAAACACAATTATAACTGCAACTCCAGTTTGTCAACCAGAGGATAAATGGCAATGGATTCCCCACCAATATGACATTTGGCCTCAGTGAAACAGTCAAACAACATAGAATTTACAGCATAGAAAGAGGCTATACATAAGAAATAGCAGCAGGGGTAGACCATATGGCCCTTTGAGCCAGCTCTACCATCCAATACAATCACGGCTGATCCTCTACCTCAACTCCACTTTCCCATCTGCTCCCTATGTCCCTTCTTCCCTGATACTCCAAAAATCTATCCTTGAAAACTTTGAATACACTCCACAACGAAACATCCACAACCTTCTGGGGTAAAGAACTCCAAAGATTCACAACCCCCTGACTGAATAAATTGTTCCTCGTCTCAGTCCCAAATGATTGACTCCTTTCCCTGAGGCTCTCACTCCATGTTCTCGATTCCCCAGTCAGGGGAAAGAACATCTCAGTTCCTACCCTATCAACTCCTTCAGTTTCTTATATGTTTCATCTCTCATCCTTCTAAAGTCCAGAGGGTATAGGCCCATTTTACTCAGCCTCTAATCATTTCATTGGAAAACCTCTCTTTTCAGGGACCAGTCAAGTGAATCTTTGCTAGACCATTTCCAAAGCAAGTATACCCATCCTTAAATGTGGAAATCAAGAGTGAGCACTGCTACCCCAGCTACTTTACTGTTTTCTCACCAAAGCCTTAAAACATTGTTGTAATCCAATCTTCTTTCAATTGAGGCCAACATGCCATTTACCTTCCTAATTGCTTATTGTACCTGAATTCATCTGCGCCATGTTTACAGCTCATTTGTGTGTCCTCGAATCCTCCTTCCTGTCACCCTGAGTGGAGCCACCGTGTGGTAAAGTCACTTCAAGTCAAGTCAATCTCTTAACAGTTCCTTCATGCCACATTCGGTCAAATGTTGCCTTGATGTCAAATGCAGTCATTCACACCTCACCTCTGGAGTTCAGCTCTTTTGTCCATGTTTGAAGCAAAGAAGTAATGAGATACATTTAAGGGAAATTTAGATAAACACATGAGGGAGAGAGGAATCAAAGAATATGTTGAAGGAGTTAGGAGAAGAGTGGGAGGAGAATTGAGCATCCTTATAGACCTGATGGGCCAAATGGCCTTTATCTGTAGTGTAAATACTATATGACACATAAAGAGAAAAAAGATTGCTGAAGATAATTAAGGAAAGAGTAGTGCCAATTTGAGATCAAAAAGGTATTTTGAGTGTGAATATGGAAGACTTGGACATAGTTATTAATGAATGTTTGGTATCCATTTCCACAGAAGAGAGTGATGATACAGTCAGTGTAGTTAAGGTGGAAGACTGTGAAATATTGGATGAAATAGTGAGAAAGAAAATTGTAAGGGGTTAGCATGTTTAAAAGTGGAGAAATCCAATAGATATAATATATCCCGGGCTTCTATGAAAAGTAAAGGAGGGAACACCGGGAGCTCTGACCATCACTTTTCAATCCTCCCTGACTCCAGGCATGGTGTCAGAGGACTGGAGGACTACTAACATTTTACTGTTACTTAGGAAGGGAGAAAGGATAGAGTGAGTAATTATAGGCCGCTCAGCCTAATCTCGGTGGTAGTAAAATTATTGGAAAAAATTCTGAGGGACAGTATTAATTATCATTTAGAAAGGCATGGATTAATCATAGACAGTCAGCATAGAATTGCCAAGGGAGTGTTGTGTCTGACTAACTTGATTGGATTTTTGGAGGGAGGTAGAAGGAGGCTCAGTGAGGCTAGTGCATTTGAATTAGTCAACATTAACTTGATTGGTGGTCTTGTGATGCAGTGGGTAGCATCTCTACCTCTGAGTCAGAAGTGCTGGGTTCAAATCCAACCTTAAGACTTGATGGTCATTCCAGATGTCTTTATAGATACCATATTATGAGTGAATAATAATAAAAAAATATGTATTCATAATGTGGCCAAGCAGGGTGATTATTAATTTGCTAAACTTCCACACACACCAATGGTGGATGGTAAGAGTGGTAGAGATTCCTGGTCAGCCGTGTGATGAAAAGATTATTGGGCCCTCAACCATCACTAGCCATAGCCCCAGACTACAACATGTAAAAATATATGTGCCACAGCAATTTGAACTCCCTGAGTGAAGTGTAACACACCACCACATTATTTGAGTCATAGATCAGGAAGCAATGTAGGAATCTTAGTCAGTTTTCTCTTGCTCTTCCAAATGAGTTTGAAAAAAAATATAAAAAGCATGACATAGAGGGATAAGATGAAAAATAATAATTTTAGTCTATTAGATGTGCCCCAATGTTTGAAAGCTTGATAGAGGATTAACATAAGTTTACCACCTGTGGGATGTCCAAGTGAGATTAGAATTCAGATTCAGGTGAGCGTTCAAAAATTCCAGATATTGGGCAGTATTTTCTGCCTGTTGGGTGGGTGGGCACGACCCAATCTCTGGTGGGCAGGGAGATAATCCCTGCCGGAGAAGAGGGCCCAGCCACCATTTAACTTCATTGGCCCGCCCAAAGTGACATCTGGTGGGAAGCACTATGCGCTTCCTGTGTGGGAGGGGGGGGATTCCCCAAAAGCGAGAGTGCACTCTTTCGTGCATGCTAAGTGCTGACTCAGGAAGATTGCTTCCACGTTGAAAAATATTAAAAATAGAGAAAAAAAAATTCCCTAACATGTTCCCCTTATGTGACAATGTCACATGAGATGGCCATGGTCATAATTTACATAATAACTTTATTAAAATTTTTAGAAACCTGCATGAAACCTCATCCCGCCGCTGGATGAGGTTTCGTGTTTTATCCATTTGCCACTGGGGCTCCTGGCCTGCCCGCCAGCCTTAAGGTTGGACGGGCAGGTCCTATAAATGTATAAATGATCCTGTCAATGGCCTCAATTGGTTTTGCTGCGCCCCCGCCTTCCTGAAAATTTAAATGGGGCGTGTTGACGTCGGGGGTTCTGCCCAACATCATCCCGTGTCATTTTACACATCAGCGAGCAGGCCCCACCCCCTGCTCGCCGACGCCAAAATTCTGCCCATTGTGTCTCTTATGGCCATAGGGTTGAGTATATTGAACTCCTCATTGCCCTGTTGATGTTTGAGAGGTGATCTAATTGAAGTGTTTAAGATGACAATACAATTCAACAAGAGCTGAGACAAGGAAGCTGCATCATCCTTTGCTGGGTGAAATTCACAACCTTACAATCACAATCTTAAAATCAGAGCTAGGCTGTTCAGGAGTGTCACGACCAGTCCCTGGATGAGGTCCCCAATTTGTTAAATTCCCGGACGAGATCTCCAATTTGTTATGATCGGCACTGGACCCCAATTAAGTTATGATCCTGGGTGAGGAGGAATGAGTTGGCTCCCTTTCTTTATTCAATACCCTCGATTGGTCCCAACAAGGTTAATTTGAAAATCCTTTCCCTGGGGATACCTTTTCCCAGTCCAAATGTGTTTACTTTTATTAAAGAGCCAATTTAACCAGGCTTTCTCTAATCAAAGCAAGAGCAGGCTTATTAGTTACTAAAACCTGAGAAAAATAATAAAAACACAACAGACATACACACAGGTCAGAAAGGAGAAATTAAGAGTCCAAAAAAGAGCTTAAAAAACATGCAAATCAGTCCTTCTCTTGACGGTGAGGTGTAGATGGTGGTATGTTGCAGCCGTTAAGTTGGATGATTCCTGTGGTGCTGAACTTGGCAGACTCGCAGTTAGTTGGTGACACTTAGTTCTGCAGGGTAGCTGAAGGGGCTGTCCTATTTGCTTTTTGAGTGTGGCTTCTGTTGAGCTTTGCCTCCAGCAACAGACAAAGAGAGAGAGTGAGAGAGACTCTTTACCTGCTTGTCTTTGCAGAGGCTGTTTCTTCTTGGTTCTGTCACTTACGCAGCACCAGATCACACTGCACTGCTCTGCAGCTAGCTTTTTAACCCATTTTTCCCTAGGTATTCCAGTAACAAAAAAAAAAACATGATTTGCCTGTCTTCTTTCACCTCAGACCATTTTATACATTCTGAGATATAAACCAACAGGAGTTGGACTTTTGGATGTCTGACGAGATAGGAAAAATTCCCCCAGTGTCTTCACAACCACAGGAGATTAAAGTCCAGTCTTTTGCACTTTCGATACCCTCCTTGTAAGTGTTTCTGTTTGATGTAGGCTTTGACACCTCTTCGGGTATGACCTTCCATGTTCTTTCAGGACAGGCCTGTCAGTACAATCCATATAGAAATTTTCCAGGGAGTGATCACTTTACATTCTCAGCCATCTTTTGATCAGTCTTTACTTGTATTTCTTTTAAAAAACACAAGTCTTCCTTAAAAAAAGTTCAATATGCCCGTAAGTAATTCGTGGCTGTATTCTGCTTTCCATGACAGGCATGAAACCAAAAAGCAAATTTTTACACAAAGGGTAATGCAAACCAGGAACTTGCTTTCTCACAAAAGTGTATGGATGTTGGGATCACTTGGAAATTTTCTAGACTGTTTGGCCATGATCTAGTTGAATTGATGCAACAGTCCTTAAGAATTGAATGGCCTACCCCGGTCTTGATTCCTGTCATCGTCACTTGTTCTGAAATCAGTCAGATGATAAATTCTAGAAAAGACACAACCATGACCAGACAACAAAAAACAACTTGCATTTACATAGTGCCTTTAGCACAGTAAAAATGTCCCATGGTGCTTTGCAGGAGCATTAGCAGGCAGGAGATATTGGGATAGGTAATCAAAAGCTGGTTGCAGGACTAGGTTTTAAATAGCACCTCAAAAGAAGGAGAGCAAGGAAGGGAGGTGGAGAGGCTCAGGAATTAAGTTCCAGAGTTTAGTGCCTAGGCAGCTGAAGACTTGGATGCCAAGAACAGAGTGATGAGAACAGGAATGCACAAGGGATGTGAATTGGAGGAGCACCGAGATCTCAAAGAATTTCATCATTAATGGGCAAGTGAGAATCCTTGAAACTCCTGCATACATTATGCAGGAAGTGCTGCAGGATGTCACGCAGTGTTCTCGACCATGAGGGATTTCAGCTACTCAATCTGGCATTCCTCTTCAGCGTAAGGCTGCCAACTGCTGATCATTTAAAGATGCACGGAAAACAAAATCAGACATTTCCCTCAATGTCAAACTGTCAAATTTTGCCAACCACCCACCATTTAAGCTGGACCCATCTAAATGTTCCTTCATGGCAGATTGCCCAACATTTAAACAAGACATTCTGGATGTTTTCTCTTCTTCAGTAGCGAGCTGCTGAAGCCTGCCATCACAATGCTTCTCGTCAGCTTCAAGTATGTGACACAAAAAGGACTGCAATCTGGGTGCCCCTGGCAACTTTAAGCAATAAGTTCAAATACCTTGAAAATGAAAACCCAATGTCAAACTGAAACTCACCAAATAAAGCAGAGTGTTTGATTGCAGATCTTTACCGCAGAGCCTCTGTGGCACAGAAGGAGGCCATTCAACCCATCGAGCCCATCCTCAATCAGGAATGCAGTAGGTGTGCTACAGTTGCCATGCCTAGGGCATGAAAGGGGGAAACATCCGTTAAGGTTTTCACTCCAGGTCATTATCTAATAACCTGCATTGTGTGTAGATGTAATGGTTAGATGTTGATGTCAGCTGTATTGTGCACCACCTTCGGATAACCTGAAAATACTCACTCACTCAATGCACGCAGTTCCTTTCAGCTTGTGTAAATTAGGAAAATTAGCCTCTCTCCATCTGTGCTTGAACCATGTTCTCTATGGGAGCAGTTGAGCAGGATACAGACAGCCTGCATTTATATATCACCTTCTGCATCCTTGGGAAGTATCAAAAGAATGCAATGACCAATGGATTCCTTTGGAAATAAGCTCATCGTTAAGTAGGTGATTACAGCAGCCAATTTGCAAGATCCCACAAATAGCAGATGAGATAAATGATCAGATAAACTGTTACTTTATGCTGTTATACTTGCACAAGAACAACTATTGTCCTTTTTTTGGTGAGCTTGAATAATGATAAAATGTTTCAAAATCTGTTTTGAGGTAAAACCCATCTGATTGGATGACATCAGCTCCAATGTGGAGAGCTGTGCCACAAACCATTAGCCAAAAGAATGTCCTGTTTGAACAACTGAATAAACTGAAAGGAGAAATTACTGTAATTCAATTAAAATCACAGCTGTGGCCCTGATCTGGGAATAGGGTTGACCATTATCTGTAAATGTATTTTGGATCAAGTTAGGATGAACATATGACCTTTAAACACTCCCTAACCAGACATTCCAGATTTTTCACTATTTTCCAAACAAACCAATAGCTGCTTTAAGCTGCCTCAAAAAAATATTGGGGAAGATTGTCCTCTGGCTGCCGCTTATTAGCGAAATTGTGAATCCCTTTAGGATGATATTTGTTATCCCAACTAGTGGCGTTTCTCAAATTTAAATTGTGGCCTTAAACCTTCCTGGTGGTTAATCCCGTGTGAGTATTCATGCATAATAGACATTGTTTTCCTGGAAAGATGTGATATTTAAGTAATAATTGATAGTCAAGTACAAACTCGGCCTGACTCAAAGCGTTCAAATCCTTGAAATTTGGATGCATGCGGAGCTTGGTTCTATGCCTCAATGGAACTGATTTTTGCTTTTAGTCAAGGTTAGATTGCAAAGATTTACAGAGAATTCTCAGAAGGGTACAAAGGCGGAGAGATATCCCTTGTACTCTATGCACGGCCTCAGTGCAAGTCTTCACCCCGCATCCAAGGTACTTTCTCAGTGCCTTGGAGAATGAGCTGCTGCAGAGAATTAACAGCATAACGCATAAGGCTGGGAAAGAGCATCCTTCCTGGCTGCTGTCAAAGCCAAATTCACAGCTTTTATTGCACGAGTGGCTTATAGGCAAAACTGTCTGTAGGAGAGAATTGTCAGTGGCACAGCTTAACCCTTCCGTGCATGTGAGATAATTAGGGGGCTGGGTGGTCCAGTAGATTAGACACGGACATTAGAGGTTCAGATCCAATACAGACTGATGGCACAAAAGCTTCTTCTAGCAGGGGTTGGAAAATGGGTCCCTAATTGACACCCTCGATCATCGGATAGCTCCCTGCAATTCTATCCTTTTTTTAAAAAAAATGTCGCCGTGGTTGGTGCTGTAATTGTTGGGAGAAGTTTGCCTTACTCTGTGTCTGGCTATATCTGACTTGGAAGCAATACCTCCAATTTAAAATTCTTGTTAGGTTTCTCCACGGTTTCACCTTTCCCCCATCTCCTCCTCCAGCCTTACAATCCTCTGAGAACATTGTGTTCCTCCAGATCTGGTCTCTTTTGAAACCCCAAATTTGATTGCTCCACCGTTGGTAAACGGGCCTTCAGCTACCTACACTTGAAGTTCTGGAATTCCCTCCCTAAAGTCGCTAGCTCTCTCTCCTCCTTTAAGATGCTACTTAAAACCCCCTTCTTTGGCCAAGTGTTTGGTCATCCATCTGAATACCTCCTTATGTGTCACAGTGTGAAAATTTGATTGATAGCCTTTCTGTGAAGCGCTTTGGGACATTTTACAAAGTGAAAGGCACTGTATAAATGCAATTTCTTGTTGGTAGCACTGGATGCCTGAAATGTGAAACGTTTCATTGCCGAACATTGACAATAATTAGGCTCAAAACAATCCTTCCTTGAATGATAATTTAAATCAAAATCTTCATCAAGTTTTACATTTAATGTGAAACAGAAGCCAAACTGATGCAGATGCTGGAAATTTGACTACAAATAGAAAATGCTGGAAAAACTCAGGGGGTCCGGCAGCATCTATGGAGAGAGAAAAACAATCAACAGGTGGAATTTAAATTTGGTGGGGTGGGTTGGGTTGGGGTGGGGGGACCTGGGATCAATGATTCTATCTGATCAACTGTTGACATTGTTTCTTTCTCCAATGACCCGCTGAGTATTTCCAGCATTTTAGTTTAAGTTTCTCCAATGGAGATGGTGGAGCAGAATCCTTTGTCAGCTCTCCCAAGTGCCCGTTCTTCATGTGTAAACCAAGACAATGAGTGTCAGCAGGCTATTTGACCACGGGAGGAATCACAGTGGAACCTAATCCTGTCTTCACGCACGCGGGGAGTTTTCTCCTCAGGGATTTTCCAGGACTTCCGCTGAAGACTGGTGGAAAGTCTGCACGGATGTGCGATAATCTTCCAACAATGTTAGAGAGAAGACCTTCTCCCTCTCTGCCCCCAGCCCAGATGTTCCTGACACCCATGTACATGCAGTTCTCAGCAGGGATCGTTGGATAGTGAGTAGATCTATTTTCCCACTTCCAATTCTAATTCCCAATCTCTGTCTCAGCTACGATCCGTGAGCTCACCACGAGCATCGGATCGAAGTTGAACCTATCTGACAGCCCACACCAGGGGCAGAGCTTTCTATTCTGTCGGGCGGGTGCGTGCCCGACTCAAATGAGCGTAAAATGACCGGGTGGTGATGTCGGGCGAATGTCCTGAATCGTTGCGCACTCGTGCGTTGGTGGGCACGCGAGGGAGTTGGGAGCACGCCCACTGACAATTAACAGACCTATTAAGGCCATTAAAACTCTAATTGAATTAAATTTTTGGCTGCTTGTCCAACCTTACCGTTGGTGGGTGGGCAGAAAGGCCAAGTGGCCTCTGGATTTTTGCAAGACCTCATCCACGCGTAGGATGAGGTTTCGATCCGTTATTAAAATTTTTTTTTTAACTTTCATACTAATTCCTAACATGTCCCTGCTCATGTGACAGAGCCACATGAGGGGACATGTTTCTTTTTACCATTTTTAAATTTTTTATTTGTTTTTAATATCTTCAGCTCCCCGAGACAGCTCTGTAATTCAGGGTGATTTTCCTGTGTGCACCTGCGCAGAGTTCCCTGCTCGCCCTCCTACACCCCCTCACCCCCCACCACACAGGCAACGCTGAGCGCTGCAGCGCATGTTTCACGCTGTGCGGCTCTTAATTGGCCTTAATCGGCTTCCCGACCACTCCCGTTCGAACCCGCCGAGCCTGCCCGCCGAGGGCAAAACTCTGCCCCAGAAGTAAGAAAGGCTTGCATTTACAAAGTGCCTTTCATGACCATCGGAACTCCCAACTGCACTTTACAGCCAATAAAGTATTTTTGAAATGTAGTAACTGACGTAATGTAGGAAATGCAGCTGCCAATTTACGCACAACAAGTTGCCACAAATTACAATGTGATAATGACCAGGTAATCTATTTGTTTAGTGTTGATTGAGGGATAAATATTAACCAGGATATCAGGGATAACTCCCTTGTTCTTCTCCAAAATTACGCCAACGTATCTTTTCTATCCACCTGAAAGGGGCAGACAGTGTTTCGTTTTAACAGCTCGCCCAAAAGATTGCACCTCCAACAGTGCAGCACCACCTCAGCCTCGATTGTTGTGTTCAAGCTCTGCAGTAAGATTTGAACTCAGAAACTTGCGACCCAGTGACTAGAGTGTTACCAGCTAGGTCACGGCTGACATTTGCCTGTGAATGCACTCGTTCACTAAACCACTGTGGAGTTCTAATTCTAAATAGTGTAGCAATTATAACATGAACAGCAATAGCACAGATGAAAGTCAGAAATGCTGTGTAAAAGTTTAGATAAATAAAATATATGAGCTACCTCGGCCAGTGAATTGATAATTGTGACTCGACCTTATCCACATTAGTGCCTTTTGATAAAAGAAAAGAAAGTAAGAAAGTAAGACTTGCATTCACGACCATCAGGCATCTCAAAGCGCTTTACAGGCAACGAAGCGTTTTTGAATTTCACAGTTAGAGTGTAGGAAACACGGCAGCTAATTTATACTCTGTAAACTCCCACAAACAGTAATGTGATAGTGACCAGAAAATCATTGTTTTTTTTTTGCTTTTGATTAAGGAATAAATATTGGCCAGCAGACCAGGGAAACTCCTCTGCTTCGAAATAGTGGCATGGGATCTTTTATGTTCACTCAAGGAGGCAGACTTCACCTGAAAGACCGCACTTATGACAATGCAGCACTCCCTCAGTACTGCACTGGAATGTCAGCCTTGATTTTTGTGCTTGAGCCCTGGAATGGGGCTTAAATCCGAAACCTTGTGAGTATGCTAGCAAAGCTTTATTATCTGTAGAAGGCAGTTGCGTGTCATATTCTCCACACCTGGGACAACAATCAAATGCAAGCCTGTCAATAAATACAGCAAGGCACTAACATCCAAGCAGTCCAAGCCCATTGTTATATTGTAATTGCACCCTCTTGTAGTTATTTGTGTATGTATATAAGCTAAACCGAAATAAACCAGTTCAATTGGGTACTTGACTTCCATGTGGCACACAGTTTCTTTTGGTCCTTTAAAAATATTGCAGACTGACAATGAGGTAGGATAGTTGATTTCCATAGCCAAACAAAATTTGAGTTGGAGAAGCTTCCAGAAAAGTTTTTTTTCCACTGAGAAATAGGCTTAAAAATCCAGCCTGAGAGAAAAGGCTTTTTGTACACTTGGCTGGATTGACCTTCAAAGTTGGCTGCATTAACAGCTATTATTGGTCATCTGGGGGAGTACAGTAATGACTGAGAGCCTTTCAGTACATATGTGGAGTGGCTCAAGATGTTTTTGACTGCTAATAATTTCCTCAAAGATAACTCAGCTGTTAATTGGGCAGTGGGGGAAAGGAAAAGGTTGAAATTTTTCACAGAAGTGGACCCAGCAGTGTCATGAATTTTCTCACCACTGCTAAGCCAACAGACGCCCCCTGCTGGACATTTTGTGTCAGTTTGAGCAGCACTACAGTCCCAAAGCCATTGAAGACTGCTTAAAGCTATTGGTTTGGGACCAGGAATCAGTTGCCCCTGAGGACATTGAAGGGTTTATCATGGCTTTGAAAAAGCTGTCCATTCGTTGTAATTTTGGAGAATTTCAAGAGAGAGCACTGCGGGATGGATTTGTGTGCAGTTTGAAAAGTGAATGCACTTGCAGTAAGTTGCTGACGTTGCCAAACTTAACTTTTGGCATAGCTTGCCAACTACGTTTTCCATGGACTTGGTGGAATGTGACTCGAGGGAAGTCAGTGTTAAGAACTGTCAGTCATCTACTGAAGTAAATAAGTTGCAGCTGAATAAGCAGAAGGCCCTAACAACAGCAGTTAGTAGCAGCAGAGATACGACAAAGTTCTGTGACTGGTGCTTAGGCCAACTTGGGCACAGATTGTCCATTTGTGAAGGCAGAGTGCTACAGCTGCAAGAAGAAGGGTCATCTTGCCAAGGCATGTTGAACGAATGTAAATGGAGAAAATGTTGGCTGTGGGAATCAGCAGTCATTGCTTATGGTTGTCAAACAGCACAAGAGAGGTCCGTGGAGAACCATACGATCTGAAGCATGAGGATATCCAGAGGAAATGTGCAGGGCATCATAGTCCAAGTACTGTTGGATGCAGCTCCGGTAACCATGGAGGTTGACACGGGTGCATAAGTCACTGTGAAACCTGAATCGTTGTACTGTCAAAAGTTGCGTCAACATCAGCTGGAGAAGTTACACATAGAATTACGAATTTATGGAGGAGAGAAAATCAGCGTAATGGGAAGTGTGTCAGTTCCAGTCAATTGCAAGGAGCAATGTGCAGAATTGCCCATCATTGTGTTGAAGGGTGAAAAACCAGCCTTGTTAGGAAGGAACTGGTTAATAGCACTTAAGTTAAACTGGAATGAGCTTTCTCATGTGGCAGCGCAATTCACAACGCAAGATAACATGATCACCAAGTACCCTTGAGTGTTTTGTGAAACCGGCAAACTGATTGAATGATATAAGGCCAACATGCGGTTCAGAGGAACGCAAGACCAGTTTAATACAGACTCCGCCCCTGTACTCAAATGGAGAAAGTAGAGCAAGAACTGAATAGCCTTGAGACGGTGAACATTATCTCTAAAGTAGAATGGGGTAATTGGACTACTCCCATAGTGGTTGTACGAAAGTCAGATGAAAGTTTATGATTATTGGGAATGATAAGGTAATAGTCAATCAGAAATGTAATCTACCCAATACTTTGCCAAATGTAGAGGGTCTGTTCACAATGCTATCAGGAGGCCAGATTTTTTCAAAATTAGATCTGACAAATGCTTACTTGCAAGTTGAGTTTTTCAATGAGTCTAAGGCATATTTGACTATTAATACACACATGGAACTTTTTCAATTTCATAGGCTGCCATTTGGTGTTTCTTCAGCCCCTGGAATTTTCTCAGGGATGATGGACCAAGTGCTGCAAAGAACTCAGGGAGTTGTGTGCTATTTGGATATAAGGCTTATTTCAGCTCCAAACAGGCAGACCCATGATGACATACTGAATAAGGTGCTTCAACATTTGGAAAAGTAGGGTATTTGGCCGTAGGCACACAAATGTGAAATGTTTCAAAACTCTGTACAGTTCTTGGGTCACAGAGTAGACAAGGGTGGGTTATGTGTTACCGAAAGTAACCTTCAAGCAATAAGAAATGCGCCATACCCTTAAAATATCTCCGAGCTCAGGTCTTTTTGGGCCTAGTGCATTGCTATGTTAAAATTATATCAAATTTGGCAACATTATTGCATCCATTGAATGAACTTTTGTCCATGGAATTGGACAAGGGACTGTGACAAAGCATTCTAGTTGTGTAAAAGCCAACTGGTAGATGGTATGATGCTTCTACATCATGATGTGTCCAAATCAATTAAGCGAGCATGTGATGTCTCTCCATTTGGAATAGGTGCTGTGATCTCTTATATTGGATAGTGGTGAGGAGAGACCGATTACATTTGCTTCACGCACCCTCTGTGCCAGTGAGTGAAATTATGCTCGGATGGAATGTGAAACATTGTTTGATTTTTGGAGTAAGAAGATTTCATAAATTCTTGTATGGTGGTAGTTTTACGATCAAGGCTGATCATAAGCCACTGACAACTGTTTCGAATCCAAAATTTCCAGTAAGCCACATTGGCTCCAGTTTGAATGTTTAGATTTTGTCTGCTTATCAGTAGCACATTAAGTACAGATGATTGGCAGATCATTGTAATGTGGGGCTATGTCTAGATTACCATCCCCATCAGAGATAGAGCCCAACAGTGAAGATGTAGTTTTCTGTTCGCATGTAGATGAGTTGCCAGTCACAGCAAATGACATTGGAAGAACAACTCATAGGGGCCCTGGATTGGCAGGTAATATGACTACATTGCAATTGGCTGGCAAACACAGTTATTGGATTTAGAAAACAAACCATTTTTCATGGGTAAGAATGAATTGTCAGTTGATAAATGTTGTATTATGTGGGGAGTTGTAATGCCCGAAAGGTACATATCACAGTTGATTTAACACATAAGATGTAGGAGCATCAACTCCACTTTCCTGCCTTTTCCCCATAACCCTTGTTTCCCTTGCTGATTAAAAATCTGTCTATCTCAGCCTTGAATATACTTAACAACCCAGCATCTACAGCATTCTGTGGTAAAGAATTCCACAGATTCATTATCCTCTGAAAGAAGAAATTCCTCCTTAACTCTGTCTTAAATGGGCAACCCCTTACTCTAAAATTATGCCCTCTGGTCCTAAACTCTCCCACAAGAGGAAACAAGCATCTACCCTGTCAAGCCCCCTAAAAATATTATGTGTTTCGATAAGGTCGCCTCTCATTCTCCTAAACTCCAATGAGTGCTGTCCCAACCTACTCAACCTCTCCTCATTAGAAAATACCTCCATCCCCGGGATCAACCTAGTGAACTTTCTCTGGACTGCCTCCAATTCCAGTACATCTTTCCTTAGATAAGGGGACCAAAACTGTTCACAGTATTCTAGGTGTGGTCTAACAAGTGCCTTGTATAGTTTTAGCAAGACTTCCCTATTTTTATACTCCATTCCTTTTGAAATAAAGGCCAACATTCCTTTTGCCTTCCCTATTACCTGCTGAACATTTTTGTTAGCTTTTTGAGATTCATGCATGAGGATTCCCAAATCCCACAGTGTTGTAGCTTTCTGCAATCTTTCTCCATTTAAATAACATTCAGCTCCTCTATTCTTCTTGCCAAAAGGCATAACCTCACATTTTCCCACATTATATTCCATCCACCAAGTTTTTCCCCATTCATTTAACCTGTCTATATCCCTCTGTAGATTCTTTGTGTCATCCTCACCACTTGCCTTCCCATCTATTTTTGTGTCACCCGCAAACTTGGTGATAGTACATTCACTTCCCTCATCCAAGTCATTATGTATGTTGTAAATAATTTCTCCCCCAGCACTGGTCGCTGTGGCATTCCACTAGTTACAGGTTGCCATCCCGTAAATGCCCCCCTTATCTCAACTCTTCTATTAGTTAGCCAATCCTCTATCCATGCTAATATACTACCCCTAACACCATGGATTTTTATCTTATTAAGTAGCCTTATATGTGGTACCTTTTCAAATGCCTTTTGGAAATCCAAATATATTACATCTATTGGTCCCCCTTTATCTATCCTGCTCATTACCTCCTCAAAGAATTCTAATAAATTTGTCAGGTATGATTTCCTCTTCATGAAGCAATGCTGATTCGGCTTGATTATATTATGCATTTCTAAATGTCCTGCTATAACATCCTATGGAATAGACTCTAACATTTTCCCAATGACGGATGTTAAGATAACTGGCCTATAGTTACCTGTATTTTGTTTCCTTCCCTTCTTGAATAAGGGCGTTGCATTGGCAGTTTTCCAATTTCTAATCTTCATGATCAACACTTTAAAGACGAGCTTGGCAAAGTATCTAATGAGAATCTATCTTTGGTGATCAGGGTTAGAGAAGGACATAGAAGACACAGTAAACTGTGTAGAGCATGTCAAACTGTACAAAAGAAGAGGCCATTGGTACCTTTGCAACCATGGAAACGGCCAGCAAGAATGTTGCACATAGATTTTACAGAATTTGAAGAGCAACAGATATCCACTGTGATAGGTAACCTTTTGAAGTGGGTTGAGAAGTTTCCAATGAATCAAACAACAACTAGCAAAACTCTGGATAGTTTGCATAGTTTGTTTGCTGCTTAAGGGCTCCCAGAGGAAACTGTGTCTGACAATGGACCTCAATTTTTTTCAGAAGAATTCATAAGAATGAATGGGGTAAAACACACTAGAATTCCATCATATTGACCTGCTTAAAATGGAACAGCAGAGAGCACAGTACAAAATGTTAAGCATGCTCTTGTTACACAATGCAAGATACGAATTGGAAGAAACTTCAGTTGTCATTGAATCACAAAATGGCAAGTTTTTTTGTTTATTTATCTTTACACACTACTGGCAGAATGTCAGCTGAATTGTTTCTTAGAAGACAGCCTGGAACAAGGTTTTCATTGCTGAAGCCACATTTAACACAGTCAATAGAAGAAAACAGATCCAGGCAGAAAGAGAGCCATGATAGGAGTAGAGTGAGAGAAAGAAGTCTTAGCTAGGACCAGAAGGTTAAGGTGAAAGAACATAATCATAAGTGGATGAAGTGACTGCCAGGAAGAGTCATAAAAATATATGGTTCTTGCACACATTTGTTCAAGATGTTTGACTGTGGCAAGGTTAGGTTTTTACATATAGATCATGTTTTACCTTCATAGGTTCACAAAGAATAAGGGAGTTGGGAAGAATCAAATGAGCCAATGAATTGGACGATTGGGATATGAGAAGAGTACCAATAGTTACTCCAACACAAGTTGCACCTGAAGCCATCTTAAATCAGACTCAGAGTCAGACTGGCATGTCTGATAAGTGGAAAATTCAATTGAAGGTCAAGGTCAAATCAGTCATTGTTGGACAAAACGTCTCCTCAGGCTCAGGCCTAGATGAAAGTTTGGATCAAGAAAGGGCGTATCCTCTTAGGAATATGAAACCAGTGGTTAAGTTGGATTTGTAAATAAATGAAAAACAAGAAATGTATATTTATTGTATGGATTTTCAGCATTATGTAACTTTCTCATTAAGGAGGGACAGGTGTAATAGTATCCTCTTATGGCTATTTGTGTATGTAGGCATATAAGTCAAACCAGAATAAACCAGTTCAATTGGATACATGGCTTCCATGTAGCACACAGTCTTTTTTGTCCTGCAAAGATATTACAGTAATATTGTTATTTTATTCATAAAGAGCTAGAAACTATTTGTTATCTGAATATATGTCTCGGGGTGTCACATTCAGTGTGGCACTACCTTCATGTGCTGAATAACAATGTATCAGTCTACCAGCCACGTGGAGAGCAGGAAGAAATACATCAATTAAACTCTAGCATTTTGAGTTTAAGGTGTGATTATTTCTAACTTAGGGGAACCCGAAGGCGTATCCCATTTTTAATGGTTGGGAGAATTGGAGCCGCTGACTGAAAGGCTCCAAGATATTGAGGAAGCTTTAGGAAGAGAAGCAAAGAGAGCAGGTGCTTTGATAGAGTGAGCAGGGGCAATGGAAAGAAAGCTTAAAGAGACCTAAGAGGAACAAAGCATCAGTGATCACAGTCATGGAGGATGTCATCATTGACTTTGCTCAAATTTCAATTCTGTGGGTGGACTAGAAACAAGATTAAAGAGTTCTGAAGAATCAGAAGCATATACAGAATGGAGAACCAACAACATAATTGATGAATGCTGAGAGGTTGGACTTACAGCAATCATTGATGAGGACAGAGGGATCAGGGAGGGGTTTTTTGAGGGATGCAAGGAAAGGATGGGGAGAGAGGGAAGGGAAGGAAAGAATACAACATCTTTCACAGCCTCAGGACCTCCCGAAGCAGTTTACACCCAATGAGATGCTTTTTGAAATGTACTCCTTGTTATAAAGTAGACTGGAAGTTGACAGCAGCTTCAGAAGTTGCAGTTAGAATCTGAAAAGAGTCATTGTCCATGTCAGGAATCATTAAACCGACTACAGGTATATAGAATTGCAGGAGGGAAAAAAAAAACATGAATCTTTTACAATAGTACTATCAGCTCTCCTCCTGCAAAGCACCTGGGCTTCCCTAGCTGTATTTTTTCCTAACTATTTAATGTTCACACGTAACATCAGCAAATAGGACTTTTAAACAAAATAGTAGTCGTGCTTGCGCATGGTTGGTGGTGGGCAAGTTTGGGGGCACCGGGGGTGGGAATGGGGGTGTGGGGTGGAATCTGCTTGCTTGATGCTGACACAGGTCCTGACAAAACGATGGCTGAATTGTTTCATTTATTTTTTTTTCTGTTTGCTTGCATCGAGGTTTCACAAAAAGAAAAAGAAGTCAAACATCACTGCTGTACCCAACCAAGGAGAATAAACAGGCTGAATGAATAATATCTGGATGAGTGAACCATCAAATCCACCTACGCTACTGTCGACTCAGAGTTTGAAAGAAAAAAGAAGAACAAAGACTTTCTCTTCTATAGTGCCTGGCACTCTCTCAGGACATCCCAAAAAACAGCTTTATATCTAATTAAGTACTTTTGAAGCGTAGTCACTGTTGAAATGTAGGTAAAGTGCCAGCCAATTTCCTTTTCCTGGGAGAAGAGAAGGTGGAGAGGAGATTTGCTAGGGTATACAAAATCATGAGGGGGCTGAGCAGAGTAGATAGGAAAAAAACTGTTCCCATTGGTGGAAAGATCGAGAACAAGAGGGCCCCATGGAGGTTTAAGGTAATTAACAAAAGAAGAAATGGAGGCATGAGGGAAAGCTTTTTAAGCAGTATGTGGTTAGGAACTGGAATGCAAATCCTAATGCCTGAGAGTGAGGTGAGGCTTTCATGAGGGAATTGGGTAGTTTTCTGAATTGAAAGAATGTGCAGAACTACGGAAAGAGGTCCACGCAGTGGCACTAGATACGTTGATCCTTCAGAAGACCAGCGTAGGCACGACAGGCTGAATGGCCTCCTCCTGTGCTGTAACCATTCTGTGATTCAATTTGCACACAGCAAGCTCCCAAAAACTGAAATGGGATAATGACCTGATGATGCATTTTAGTGATATTGGTCAAGGATAAGTGTTGGACAGGACAAGAGGGAGAACTCCCATGCTCTTCAAAATAATACTGTGGGATATTTTGTGTCTGCCCAAGAGATTTAACATCTCACCAAACCTTGGAATATCTGCAGTGAATGTGAGTCAGCCACATGCTCGTAATCTGGAGCCATGGATTTGGGAAACTCTATTCTAATGGAGGCCACTGCTGCTAATCCTGGTCCCAATTCCATTTTCAACACTTAAAAGAGGGAAAATCTAGTTGGAAATCCGCTCGGGTTACTGTGCACTTCAAGCATCTTTTCCATTTCAGTTTGCAGAAATTTAAATGAAGAAGTGAACAATTTCACTTAAAGGTGGCAGTGCCTGTCTGTTGGTGTTTAGATGGAAAATGGAGCCAGAAAATACACATGATGCATAAGCAAGATTAAGGATCAAATAGGCTAATATTTGGAATGGCGATGTAAGATATCCACATCTGGGACACTGATCTACCTCTGCTTCTAACTATTGCCTCAGGATCTTCGGTGAATATTCAACCCTTTCTGTTATTTTAGCTGACCCGATTTCTGTGGTGACCTTTGTTCAAGGTAAGTCAGACATGGTAATGGGTTACCAGGTAACCCATAATATATTTTCCTGCTGCAAAATGCATAGTGTCAAATTACTGGTAAATAGGCAATGACCTGAGGCCAATTCAAAGTGATAGACACATTCAGGGGTCAGTTAGAGACAAGTTGTCTCCATTGATTGGCAGCTGCTTGTAAATCCCCAGTTCCTTCTCGCTAACAAATTTGACTGAGGAGTAGCTCACAGATGATATCCAGTCAGGATTTCAAAATCAAAACCTATCTGAATGCCCCCATTAGGTTAATGCCAACCTGGCATCACTTCACAGCAGAGTGCAGGAACATTCCAGCCATAAATATTAGCTTGTAGTTGAGCAAGTTGAGTGCATTTGGAAACAGTGTGGATTTATTCCGTGACCCTGCTTATATTGTAGTTTCCACCATAGGGTCTTGCAACAAAGAAAGTTTGCATGAAAAGCAGTTCAATAGAGAAAGAGAGAGGTGGCTATTGAAAAAGCACAGGCCAGCTTGCAGTGCTCAAACAGTTAAAGGCAGTTCCACAACTTGTGCCAAGCTCAAACCAAACACCTCTGAAGCATTTGCTTTAGTTTCTCTTCATTTCGCGAAGCGAGCCTGACTACATAGCCGGGGGCAGCGAGGTTGTGAGTGAGCTACATTGGGTTAGTCTCATCAGCAGAATATGAATCTCCCACTTGGGATGGTGAAGGCACGATTGTTATGCATTGCGATCTATTAAAAAAAACATGACAGCGCTTTCCCACTGGTTAATATATTACTATTAATAACTTGATGCGCATGATGTAATTGGCCTTAGCGCCCCAGGGGGAAGAGAGGATGAAAGAAATTCCTCGAGGGGTATGGCTCCAGATCATTATCTAGTGACTCTGCTGTTGGAAAGAGTGCAAATGCAAATGTCAGGTGAAGTGCAGATAGGGCACAGTGGAAATGTTCCACCATCATTGAATACCCCACAGGCATTGAAAGGCTAGCATGAGGATCATCAGAAAACTTGAAGAAACACAACCTGGCCATTCAGCCTGCCTCCCGACCTAAACCCCACATCCTGAGATTTGAACATTAATCTGCATTTATCTACAGAACCTTTCACATAGTAAAATGCCCCGAAGCATTTCACAGGAGCGATTATCAAACAGAATTTGGCACCGAGACACATAAGGAAATATTAAGACAGATGGGTTAAAAACCCGGGCAAAGTGGTAGGTTTTAAGGAATATCTTAAAAGGGAAGAGTGAGGTAGAAAGGAATAGATGTTCAGGGAGGGAATTTCAGTGTTTGGGGCCCAGGCAGCTGAAGGCATGGCTGCCAATGGTAGAGCAATGGAAATCAGGAATGTTCAGGAGGCCAAAATTGGGACGTTATAGAGCTGAAGAGCCCTAATAAGAGAATGCTAGACAAATAGATGAAAGACAACAATTTCAATTAAATACGTGGAAGTACATGGGAAATACGGCACAGACACAGGCCATTCAGCCAAACCAGTCCATGCTGGATACTCCACTCAAACTGGCTCCCACCTAAACCTACCACCGTAACCCTCTATTCCCTTCTCCCTCATATGTTTGCTTAACTTCCCCTTGAATGCATTTACACTATTTGCTTCAACCATACATTCCCTGCAGTCGTGAGTTCCACATTCTTACTATTTTCTCAGTGAAGTTTCTTCTGAATTCCCTAATGGATTTCTTGCTGACTATTTTATACTGATGGCCTCTAGTTGTCCTTGTCACCACAAGAGGAAACATCATCCTTGATCTCACCTCATCAAAACCTTTCATAATATTAAATGCCTCTGTTAGGTCACCCCTCAGAAAAATAACCCAGACTGTCAATCCTTTCCTGATATGTATAGCCAGGCATCTCTGGGATTATGCTTGTAAATCTTCAATGCACCCTTTCCAATGTCTGTATACCATTTTTATAATGTGGTGACCAAGGTTGCATTGCAGTGCTCTAGGTGTAGTCTAACCAAGGTCCAATACAGGTTTAGCATAGCTTTCCTACTTTTCAATTCTATCCCTCTAAAATTAAAGCTTAGTGCTTGTTTTTGTTTTATTTTAATAGCCTTGCTAATCTGCGATGCAACCTTCAGTGATTGGTGTATTTGTACCCTCAGATCCCTTTGTTCCTCCAACCCACCTAGACTCACACCTTCCAAGTAATAAGTCACATTCCTACCAAAATGTACTACCGCAAATTTATCTAACTTGAACTTCATTTGTCAATTATCTGCCCATTCTTCACATTTATTAATGCCCTGCTGCAATACAGTGCAGTCCTGCTCAATATTGACTAGCCACCACCAGCCATCCCTCAAATTTGGTGTAATCTGCAAATTTAAAAATTATGTTTTTGATACCGAAGTCTAAATCATTAATTTAAGTTGTGAACAGCGGTGATCTCAACACTGTGGAACACCACTTCCCACCTTCTGCCACTCTGAATAACCACCCTTTACTCCCATTATCTATTTTCTGTCTTGAAGCTAGCTGGCAATCCATTCTGCCACTTGTCCTGACTCCAAATTCTCTGACTTCAGTCATTAGTCTATTATAGGGCACCTTATCGAAGGCCTTTTGAAAAGCCAGATAAATTACATCTACCGCATTATCATTGTCTACTCTCTCTGTCACCTCCTCAAAAGAATCAATAAGGTTGGTCAAGCAAAATTTTCCCTTTCAAAATCCATGCTGACTATTCAGTATTACTTTTCTTATTTCTAGAAGCTCTCCTACTCTCGCCTTTAGGAAGGATTCCATTATTTTTCCAAGCGCAGGCTAAGCTGACTGGTCTACAAATCCCTGGAAATGTTAGTTAATAATTATTGCTATTTCATATTGCGGAATAGATGATGCCATTGCTCACAAGGTCAAAAAGGTTAAGAGACTGGAAGAATCAAACCTTGGAAGTAATGTTTAGGTAACATCAAAGTTTGGGTTTTAAAAGCCCTTTGATCAAAGGAGACTGAGAGAACTGAAGGTGGGTTCAGGGGCTCCAGAAGGGTGGAGGTGCTGAAAAAGAAGGGGCTTTGAAATTTACCTCTGGCAGTAACACAAAACATTAGAACATAAAGGAAAATATAAGAACTGGAGCAGGAGAGGACCATATGACCCATTGAACCATTAGAAGAGCACAGTAGTGGTTCTGTTACTGAACTAGCAATCCAGAGATCTGGACTAATGACTTGGAGACATGAGTTCAAATCCCACCAGAGCAGCTGGGGGATTTAAATTCAGTTAATTATATAAATCTAGAATAAAAAGTTAGTGTCAGTAATGATAGCCATGAAACTACCAGATCAGAGTAGAAATCCATCTGACTTGCAAATGTCTTGTAAGGTAGGAAATCTGCTGTCCTTACCTGAACTGGTGACTTCAGATCCACAGCAATGTGATTGACTCTTAAGTTATGTCAATAGGACAGGAAAAGAAATCAAAACTGCATCAAATCCTATTCTCTTTTGCTATTTTAAAATAGGCTTCTGCTGAACCATAAAATGGCTGCTACAG
Source organism: Carcharodon carcharias (assembly GCF_017639515.1). Classification (NCBI taxonomy): domain Eukaryota; kingdom Metazoa; phylum Chordata; class Chondrichthyes; order Lamniformes; family Lamnidae; genus Carcharodon; species Carcharodon carcharias. The sequence goes on from NC_054473.1 coordinate 178,022,269, forward strand.
GTCAATTGCTCATAAGATTGGCCATCTGTTCTGGAAGTTTCCGACAGAGACTACAAGAAAAAAGTGTTCCACTCCCATCCTTATGGAATCTCACACTTCATTGTAAGGCCACATTATAATCATGAAACAAGATGACTAACAGATGAACTGACTCCCTTAGCTGGGATGACAACAAAGGCAGAGACATCAAAACTCGTTATACTTGAACAAGTGTTAAACACCACCATTTCGCTCCTAAGGGAAACAGTGGATTTTGGCCAGGAGCACAGAAACTTCTTGCGAGGCTACAGTTAACTCATTAATAGCGGCCACATCACATGACCCCATTCTTCTAGCCTTTTGGATCATTTTAACATTACACTTCTAGCCTCACAGCTCAGACTGCTGTTTTAACACCAACCAGAAAGGTCTTCAGCATCTCTCAGTTGACCAAGCAGTTGACCACCATTTCTCAACTCCTCAAAGTCGGTTTGATTTTCAAAGTCTTTGATTGTCGCTTGCCAAGCAGTCTAAGCACAGAAAGCCCACTGTGCTGCCACATCATTCGTTTTAAGGATTTTCATGTTGCTGTCTCCAATCAGGAAATCATCTGGACTGAACTCTGCCATGAAGGAAACACCCTCTGGACTTTGACATCTTGGACTTTGGAAATCATATGAGCTAATATTCATTTCTGTGGTCCTTTTAATGTAGTTGCCCATAGTTGCAAATCTTCCTCTTTTCTATCCCCCCTTACTGTATACATGTGTGTGTGTGTGTGTGTGTGAGGTTGCGAACACTCCCCCTGCCCCAGGCTTAAATGTGAATAAACTAACCTTCTGAGTTAATCATAACACGAATTTGCTGTGAGTTATTTTTAAATCGGATGACACAAATCGGTTTGAGGAAACATGTCACAGCTTACTTTAAAAATAATTTCAAAATAACCTCTGCCTTTGGACGGATGGGGAGAGGAAAATGAAGTTCAGTTTCTCCCTCTTCTGTCCTTAACACTTAACTGCCCTCTAAAAAGACAATCACTTCAATCTTCATCACACAGACTGCAGCGGTTCAAGGAGGCTTGCTAATTCGGGGTTGGCAATAAATGCTGGCCTTGCCACTGATGCCCACATCTGTGAATGAATTAAAATAAAGTGCCTGCTCCACCATTCAATAAGATCATGGCAGATTATCTACCTTAACTCCACTTTCTCACTATATCTCTTGATTTCCTTTGTACCCCAAAAAAAATTATCAGCATTTTTGGAATCATCCATCATACACCTCAACTGATAGGTGGGAAGGGTGTATAGCTAGGATCTGATACTATACTGCCCAAGATAGACTTCTCCCCAAGGACTAAGAATCAGAGACTATCACAATCAGCCTTGATTTAAACACCGTAGGGAAGATGGGAGGAGGGCCATTTTCTTAGAAGGAATATTTGTTGTTTAAAAGGAACATTTGAGGAATGTTTAGACGAGAACCTTGGGAAACAAAAACCTATTACTGGGCATAGGCAGGAGGTTGCAATCAATCAGCCATGACCTTATTGAATGATGGGGCAAGCTTGAGGGGCTGGGCGGCCTACTCCTGCTCCTAACTCGTGTGTCATATTAATTCTATTTATGTGGAGAGAAATTAGCATGTTTTTGAGAGAGATTAAAAGTTTGAGCTGAGGCCCATCCCCTACCAGATAACTCCATTTTCCCTGTAATTAGCCAGGACACAATGTGACTTTCTCATCATGCATGATGCGAATGCTCCAATCAGACAAAATGTTACACTGATAAATCCAATCAGGTCATTTGACAGTGGGATTTGCCAATTTCCACAGTCCTGGTATTATAATTGTTTTTGTGAATCTCAATTAGATGTGAGATGTTTGTTAGATATTTAAGTTCTCTGCATTCGTCCAACTCTGGTCTTTTGTGTATCTCCAGTTTTCATTGCTTCACCATAGGTGGCCATCCACTCCTCTGTGCCTTAAGCTCTTCTGTCCTCAAGCCTTTCCACCTCCCTCTCCTTCTTTATGATGGAAGTGCAAGTTGTTATGGTCTCGGTTGACTGCAACAGGTGTTTTAAAAGGGTTTGCTTGCCAATTCAGTGAGCGTTTAACTACTAAAGTGCTGTAACTGTAAAAGACACACACTGACAGGTTTTTTGGATGTTTTAAAAGAAAGGGAAATAGCATTTTTTATCCTTAATACCCGATATGTAAAAATAATGGGAAGGATATTCCAACTCTCACTCATACATGCCTTCAAGGCCAGATTTTATGGCCCATCCACAGCATGTCTCCCCCCCAGTGGATGCAGTGAGCCATTTAACTCTCCGTTCAGTTCAGCGGGACCGTGATATCCAGGCTCATGAGATTCAAACACCCATACAGAAGTAAGCTACAAAGGGGAGGGTAGGCAAATCATTTAAAAATCCCAAAAGAAACTATGGATCCTATAGGTTGATGACTTGGGTTGTTTCAGACTGGGTTCGGTGAGCTCTTTGGATTCTAGATTAAGATGATTTAATATATTGACGGACAATTTCTATATCTTCTTCTGGAATCACCAGCTGCTTGGTTTTCGGTAAAGACACCGCCTGTTGTGATTTGTTGGCCAGGGAACACGGCAGGGCACACTTACCAAATAGAGAGAGAGAGAGAGAGGTGACCATGAGTCTTCCTTTTGCTGATACCCACACACGGTCTTTCTGCACTCTGACTGACCTGGAAACAACAGTTTCTTAAAACACAAAGGGTTTGCTTATCAACTGATCTGCACTCACAAACTGGCCAGTTTCCAAATATAACCACAGAAAGCTGGGGAACCCTCATTTCAGATCCATCATTTGAAATGTTTGGATTACATGGCTAGTTGTGGGGGGGCGGTGGAGGGGTGGGGTTGGGTGGGATGGGGTAGTCCCCTTCTCACCTGGGGTCCATTGTCCGAAGTGATTGAGGCTAATGGCTTCGTCTACACACCCCTGAGTATACAGGTTAATCCTGGATGTTTTGTGAATGTTTCAGGAGATGGGTCACTAATACTCGTTCAAGTTGATTGTCTCTGGTGGGTACCTCAAAACAGCCTGACTCTGTTCCGATAGTTTGTAAATGGCAAGTGCAGTAAAAGGGTCTGGCATATATAGGGTTAATGTGGGATTGCGTATAGTACTGCCCACACAGTGATGTAAGAGAACACATGGCCCACACCTAGGAATCAGTCTGGTGTTGGACAAGCCTGTGTGCAGACCCAAGCATGGAAACAGCTCCTAGCTTGTACTCTTTACTATATCTTTGCAAATAGTTCTAGTAGTTAATAAAGACTTATAGTTAACCCATTTCAGACTACAAAGGCTTCATTAAAACCTACCAAGATGTAACCGGCACCCTACAACAGCAAAGTGTAGTTATCTAGACAAAAGCAGAAAATGCTGGAAAAGCTCAGCAGGTCTGGCAGCATCTGTGGAAAGAGAAACAGAATTATTTTTTTTCTCCAGAGCTGGAAAGAAATGTGATGGGGCTTATGCTGTTGAAAAGAGGGGAGAGGCAGGTGGAGCAAAATTGAAGGTAAGGAATAGATTGAAAGTCAGTAGAAGTTGAATGACAAAGATGTCACGGAACACAAGACAACGGGAATGGTACTGATAGTATTAAAGACAAAAGCAGGTGTTAATAGCGGAAAAAAGTTCAGCACTATCTGAAAGCAAAATAGCAGAATGTGTTAACAGTAGAAAAATGTGTCATTTCTGTCTGAAGGCAGAGCATAAGAGCAAGATACAGACTGGCACTGGTGGAGTGGGGGGAATCAAAATGGAGGACAGAGTACACGGTCTGAAGTTGTTGAACTCAATGTTAATTCCAGAAGGCTGTAAAATGCCTAATCGGAAGATGAGGTTCTGTTCCTCCAGCTTGCGTTGGACTTCACTGGACCATTATAGCAGGTTGAAGACAGAAATGAGAGCATGAGAGCAAGATGGTGAATTGAAATGACAAGTGGCAGGAAGGTCAGGGTCATGCTTGCGGACTGAGTGAAGATGTCCCGCAAAGTGATCATCCAGTCTGTGTTTAGCCTCCTCAATGTAGAGGAAAACTTTTAATACTATCACTACCATTCCCTTTGTCTTGTGTTATATCTTTGTCATTTAATCTCTCCTGACCTCCAACCTATCCCTGACCTTCTATTTTGCCCCGTCTGTCCCTCCCCCTTTTTCAACAGTATAAAACCCATCACATTCCTACCTCTCGCCAGTTCTGAAGAAAAGTCATATTGGGTTCAAGAGTCATATTCTCTCTCCACAGATGCTGCCAGACCTGCTGAGTTTTGCCAGCATTTTCTGTTTATATTTCAGATTTCCAGCATTTTCTGTTTATATTTCAGATTTCCAGCACCTGCAGTATTTTGTTCCTATTTTATTGTAGTTATGTAAATGTTCAGCCATCTTAGGAACTGCTGTTTATGTCACTTAAAATGCTGTTGTTCAGTCTTTTTACAACTTATTCTGTGGCTTCAGCCCACTCAATACATAAAGTCACTTTCAATATAAAACATGGTTTTATAATATCATTGTCAAATTTAATTGCAAGTTCATGAAATGTTATTTTACAAAATTCATGTTATGACAGTAGCTCAAGTTTCTGTGTTAAAATTTACTGAATTCCCATGAATTAGGCTTCACTTTGATGGAACCACAGAACTGTCACTGTGTTCATTTTACATGTCTCCAATTGTTTTCAGGTCCATGCTGAAGGCATTCTTACATTTATTCAACATGATAGCTCAGCGACTGCCAGGAACTTGATTGTTCATTTTTGTCTTTGAGGTGACACACTAGCTTTCAAAAGTTTCAGCCCAGAGTTCTGCAAGCGATTAATTTTTGTGACACCCCTGTCACTGTTTGCCATGCTCGGGACACGCAAAGTTAACACAGTGACACACACTGACAGACAGCGTGTTGTGGTGATGGTAACACTGGTGTACGGGCAAACTGGCATGGAGTGAGCGAGCAGGACAACTTTGATAAATCAAAGGGAACACAAAATTGTCCAGAGGCAAGAGGACGACAGAAGAGATGCTTGAAATATCTGTTGTGGAGTTTAAGTTCTTTCTACAGAATGTTGTTGCAGTTGGACGCACAATGATGCTGCATAAGGCAATTTAAAGAGGCTAGCGCTGCTCTGCTGTGTGAACAGTGACTGAATCAATAAATCAGTGCTGGGAACAGGGGGAAATGTTTTGTGAAGTGTGTTTTAAAAAAATAAATAAACTCATTGTTATAATGAGCTAACCTATGTGTGCTAGATGCACAATTTAGGTGGATGGTACTTCATGACTTGTAAAATGAATGGGTAATATCAAACTTTCCTTTGAGTCCTTTTTTGAGATTTCAGGAACGTAAATGAAGGACATAAGGGCTCAAAGCCACAGGCTGAATTTTGTTCTGGGGCAAGGACATCAGGATAATTTAATGGTCTGACCCTGCGTGACATCTGCATGAGACACACACACCCCAATCTTTGACTAAAAGGCCAAATAACGGCACTTGCTGTCCAATTAAAATTGGCGACTGGGCTGGGGTAGACGGAGAGCTAATAGGAGACATCCTGGCAATGAAGGAACTGCAGCTTGCCAGTGCAGGGACGGGAGAGAGAGGGTGCTTCAAAGTGGAGGCACCCTTTCATCATTATTAAAGCTTTGCAACTTAAAAAAATGGTCCCAGCTGCCAGACTATCCTGGTGGAGGAGGAACTCCTCCACAGGGCAGTCTGCAGTCATTTGGAAGTTGTCTGCTGGGGTGTTTGCTTAAGTAGTGAATTGGAGTGCTGCTCCCCGCTCATGTCTGCCGCTGGGTGGCCACTTCCCTTTTCTCCTCATGTTTGGGCCATCGCAGGGGAAACTTCCGGAAAAACTCCAGTTAGTGTGGGAGAGAGGGGCCTTAATAGGCTTCTTAATTGACTCAGCGGGCTACCCACTGCTTGTGGGCAGGGTAGCCACCTCATTCCCAAACTGGCTTCCTTAAAAGTGGCCCTTTGTTAAAACCGCCACGCCAACTGGTGGTGGAAAATTCCAAGCACATCCACCTCCACCTCCACGTCCAACAATAGTGGGCTTCCAAAATTCTGCTGCAAAATTTGGAAAGAGTAGAAGAGAAAGTGAAAAAAAAGGATTACATAGCGCATTTCATGAACACAGGGCATTCCAAAGTATTGCATAACCAAAGGCATACTTTTGAAGTGTTCTTACCAAAGTAATGTTGGAATTGTGGCAGCCACACAATAAGCTCCCACACACAGCCATGTGATAATGACCCGATAACCCATTAATAGTAATGTTGATTGAGGGATAAATGTTGGCCAGGACACTAGGGATTACTCTCTTGCTCATCTTTGAGAAGAGAAGTAGTGATTTGGTCATCTAAAGATTGGGTTTTTTAAGAATTGAAAACTGAGAGTAACAAAGACTTCTACCAAACTGAAGTCCTGGAAAATAACATGTTGAATTAAGAGGGGCATAATAGATGTCACCTGCTCAAACTCATTAGAATGTATCAAAATAACGCAAAATACTTTTTACCTGAGGTTTACAGTTGGTTTGACAAGGTTGGGTGAAAATGGCCAATATATATGAAGCTGTTACAGGTAGTTCAGAATCTGCCTGGGCTGTTACAAGTCTCCTGATGAGACTGATATGGGTCTACCAGAATCTAACTGAACAGTTATAGGACTTAATAATAGAGGAACAGTTTCTTGCTTGTGAAAATATGTGTTACACCTTCTTTTCTGTTTTGAGGGGAAGATAATCCAGAATTGCACAAATCATTTCCTTATCATAATGTATTTTGACATTTTATTTTACTCTGTGAGCTAACAACTGAAACTAGGTAAGATGAAAAATATTTCATGATAATGCCTTTTTAAGCTGTCCTCGAGCCAAAGAGACAGTGACGTGACCTGAGCTGAGAACATAATTCTGTGGAGACATTGTACTGAACAATTCTAAGTTGATCTGATCTAGACTTTCATATTTAGTGGAGGCACCAAGGTATGCAAAAGCTCACTCACCTGACAGTCACTGACGCTGACACAGAGAAATTTAATAGGGTAGGGTCATGTTACTTCAAATATTTCCGGTGGGTACCCATTGGGGTTTCCTGTCGTACCCAGGAGGATTCTATTACATGCAGAAGCTTGAACAGGCCATCATTTTTCAAACCAGAGAAAAGCGTCTGAGTCTGCTAGATCTGGCATCAAGTGTTAGTAGATCAATCGTCCAACAATTGATTAAACTTCCTTAGGTGGGCACTTAAAATTTTAAAACAAATCTGATATGTTTCTCAAAATTTGAGATGCTAATTACATACTGCTGTTGCGGCCTAAGCATCTCTGCCTCATTGCCTCTCTCTCTTCCTTTCTGCCTCTCCTTAAGACCTATTGTCTAAACTTTTGGTGACCTGTTCTAATATCTTCTTTGTCCCTGTTGTCAAATGTTGTCTGATAATGTTCTTGTTTTACTACCTTAAATTAATTTTATAAATGCAAGCTCTTGTTAGCATTCATGGGATGTGGGCATCGCTGGTTAGCCCAGCATTTATTGTCCACCCCGAATTGTCCTTGTTCAGGGGGCATTTAAGAGTCAACCACATTGTTGTGGGTCTGGAGTCATATGTAGCCAGACCAGGTAAGGGACAGCAGATTTCCTTCCCTAAAGGACATTAGTGAACCAGATGGTTTTTAATAACAATCAGCAATGGTTTTGTGGTCATCGTCAGATTTTTAATTCCATTGTTGGAATGTCAGGGACATTGTTGAATTATTGAATTCAAATTTCTCTATCTACCATGGTAGGATTTGAACCCAGGTCCCCAGAGCATTACCCTGGGTCTTTGGAACATTGGTCCAGTGACAATACCACCATGCTACTGTATATAAGATATTGCTCTGTCATTGTTGCCTCATTGGGTGATGCCAGTCGCTATCTGGGCAAGCACCACTAGGATCCAGCACAAGTTATGCCTGGAGGGTACAGCAGGACTAGCAAACTAGCAGATTAAAGTTCAAAAGTTCAAAGGTCTAAAAATTCAGATGCTCAGGGTTCAATCACTTTGCCTGAATGGTGAAGCCTGTTGTGGCCCCAATATTGGGCCTTCAGACTTTACTTGTATCAAGTTGGCCAGCTGCAATGAGAAAGGTCAAAAGGTCTTGGGGAGACCATCAACATAGGAACAGGAGGGAGCCATTTAGCTCTGGAGCCTCTGTGGATCCTGGAAGATGTCAGGGACCTGAGACATGCAAAAGATGTAGGAATTTCTGGACACTCCCTGGGGATCGTGCACAGACCTGTAGGATGTGCTTGTGATGGTTGCACACCAGCTGAACCTTCAGCAAGTGGAAGCCATGCGGTTGATGTAGTTGACTGCTTGTTGTCATGGAGATCTAAATGCCATGTGAGCGCAGTTGATGTCACCCTACACATGTGGAAAACCAGAGACCTGCACAAATCCTTGTGCTCTTGCTTCCTGGCATCCTGGATCCTGGGCAAAATGCACAAAGTTCTATGCCTTTCAAAGATGGCGTCCTTGACCTCCTGGATACACTTGCACGTGGAGGCTTGTGAGATCCCGCAGAGGTCACCTCTGGAGCCCTGGAAGGAGCCACTGGCTTTAAAAATTCAGCACAGTGGTCACTTTCATGGCCACTGGTAGTGGATGCCCTTCATGTCCCTGTGGTGCCAAATGCTGCAGGAGGTGGCATATGTGACTGACCAGTTTCCTAGACATGGGCAGTCTTTGGCGTCACTGGTTCTTGGTCATCTGCAGGAATGACCGGCGCCGTCTATAGACCCTGGGTCTAACGAACTACAAACGACGGCTCACTGTGAATCTTCAGCTGCCTGCACAGCAGGCCCTGCTGCCCCTTCATCTTGAGGGAGATGCTCCTCCCTTTGCTGAGCCAGGCACCTCCGCTGCCTTCTTCTTCTTCTCTGCTCTCTATCAGCCATGAGGCATATCACTAAATCACCAGGCTCCCTGACCCTGAGGTTCTCCTCCCACAGGATCAAAGAGAGAGATGTGTGGGTTAGCATGCATGTACTTTTGGTTAAGTCTGAAGGTCCTTTCACGCATCTGGGAGATTGCTGGCCAACACCTGGATGGCCAGTGTATGCTCACTGGCTGTCTGAAACCCCACCCACCTCCGCCTCACTGCACCTGACCGACTGGTGTCAGCTTTGGCCACTGGACTGCATGCTGTGCTCTCAGCTCAGGCGCAGGCTTTCTCCTAACCCGCACTGCAAGGCTGCACTGTTAACTTGAACCATTAGGGGTACTGGTCCAAACCTTAATAAAGATATTGGAAGGGGCTGTGAATGCCTGCACCAGTGACTACGCCATGGCCACATTTCACAAGGGAGTTTTACAACTTGCCCAGTCAGCCAATTATTCTACTACCCCCTAAAAGCACATTATTTTGCAGTCTGTGCCCAGGGGGTGAAAAGCTCTGGAGCATTTGGTGGCACTTTCATACTTTTGAGTTGCTTGAGTGAGCAGAAAAGCTTCAGACGCTCCTCTGGGACAGGGGCTACCCACAGAGGACATGGCTGATGATGCCCGTGTGGAGCCTCAGACTGCAACAGAGAGATGATACAAAGGGGCTCATGCAGCACCCGGACTTTGATGGAGCAAACTATAGGCATTTTGAAGATGAGGTTCCGGTGTCTCGACAGGTCCGGTAGAGCACTGCAATGCAGTGCCCAGAGGGTGTTGCGCATCATCATTGCTTGCTGCGCACTACACAACCTGGCGCTGTAAAATGGGGAGGACCTGGCTGAGGAAGAGATGGACGATCTGCACGTATCCTCTGATGAGGAGGACTTCGAAGGAAATGATGATCATGAGGCCCTCGAAGGTAAGGATGCCAGCAATGAGGCCATTGCATTGGCCAGACGAGGCAGGAATGCTCAGGAGGCTCTCATATCCGCACGATTAGTGGAGGATGATGACAAGATGCAGTGAGTTCAGTCCTGACATCCTCACCTTGCATCTGTGAGAGCTTGACCCCTCTGTGGCTGATGGCAGCGCACATAGCATCAGTGCTCAGGCTCATATCATGGAGACACAGCAGAGGCCCTAATAGTCACTAGATTCCAGGCGGATGATGACGATGTGCAGTGAGAGCGCTCCATAGATCTTCATGTTGCCTCTGAATGTCAGCCTCCTGTCTGGCCGAGGGCAGATCGCTTGCGCTCTGTGATCAGGGTCATATCATGGAGACGCAGCCGTGAAACTTTAAATACACCTGATCCTTTGTTCACCTTCAGCACCTGAGCCCTTCAGGAGCACAGCATCACTGGTCACAGTTGCTGAAGAGATGGGGGCCAGCCCCACCTTAAAGGCACTGAGAGCACAGAGAGAATAATGGAACTCTGTGATGCCTGCCCACGACATTCTAGCAGCAATGACCAGCACCATCGAGGTGCAGGCATCAGTAATGTGTCCAGTGAGTGTGAAGCTGGACCATCACTTTGATCTGAAGGTTACAGACTGCACAGGGAAGAGGCCCTGGACTGAGACACCTGCCTTTATCTCCTGCAGGAAGCAAGGTTTCACATCTGAGTGACACCAACACAGCTCATCAAAACAAGGAGCCATAAGCAAGGAGACATTCTTAGGAGTTTATTTACCATAGTGAACGTTAAGTACAAGTGATTAACGCCCTTGCCCAAGTTCTGCAGCTGCATCTTCTTAACCTTCTTAACCCTGCTGCTATGTCTTGGTGCTCCCCCGATGTCCACAGCAGAGGTGGAGGCAGCCTGCTGACCTGGGCGGGCATCCTCTGGAGGACCGAGACCTGGAGGGCCCTGGCCTGCTTTCAGGCTCCTGCTGTGTGGCAGTGGCACCCTCCTTGGCCAGTGGGGCTGGAGCTGCTAGGGTCACAGGAAGAGGGGATTCGTATGGGCTGGACACTCCTGGAGTCACTGAAGGCCTGAGGTGACAGCAGAGCAGGCGAATTAGAGGCTATCCTGCCAGCGATGGGGCATGTTTCCCAGGAATTCATTATTAATGAGGCCGGGAATGGGATGATATTGCGCGAAAACCGGCCATTGCAGCCGAGGGGTAAAACATCCTTTTCCCTGCCTGTTACTTCACTATGTGCAAATCTGGGGTGATTCTGACCTTGACCTAGCATCAACTGGTATTTGCAGAAGAGAATTGCAAACTTCTATCAACGTTTTGTGTTGAGAGCCTCTTAACTTCACTCCCGAAAGACATGAATTTAATTTTTAGGCTTTGCCCCTGAATCCAAGGCTGGGATTTTCCTGGGGCATCCTCCAACATCTTTGCCATTGCCTGTCTGACATCTGGAGGTAGTTTGTTCTTGCCCTCTGGATGCGTCAAAGCACCAGTGCCCATCTTCACCGATGCTTTTCCTGGACTCTGAGCCTGGACCAGCCTCCCCCCTCTGCTGTTGGCCTTGCGGCCTCTGTTGTTGGACAGCAACGGATCTCCTTTTCCATACTCTCCTCTCCTCCTGAGGTTGTAGGAAAATCAGGTGAGTGAGACCCATGGTTATGGCGGTAATTGCTCTGCCTGAACAGGGGCAGACATACATATAAGAGTATGGTCAGCCATGGTTCCCATCCATTTAACTCATTATTATAGAGAGTACATTTAATCGGGCAGTTGTGCACCCACCCAAAACAGCCCTCCTCCCAATTCACTCTGTGATCCTTGCAACCCAACATGCGTTTGCAGCGAGCTACAGACAATGATGCATGTTACATTCAAAATCTAATCCTGTACCTTCTACCCTCCTCCTCTTGCTTTCCCTCATAACCCATGATTGACTGAACATAACCTTTCCTTTCCCCTCTGTTACTCTCAAACCTCCCCCCACTCTGTGTTACCCTGGACATTATTACCATTCCCCTACACATGCCATCTCTTCCCCCTGTGTCTACACCTATGCCCATCCCAGTGTCCACTCTGATGCTGAACCCTCTGGTTATCCTCCTCCATGCTTTTGTTTGGTCCTGTGACCCACCCCATGAACCCTTCCAATATTGGACTCCAACTCTGGACCCACCTCCATTCCGAGTAAAACCTCCCCCATTAACTGTGACTGTTCCTTCTTCCACCCAGTACCTTCAACTCGGACCCTGCCATTGATAGCGCCGACCCCCACCCTTTAGGCCTTTCAATCATCTTTCAGTCCCTGCTTGACCCAGCCCAACCCTATACAGGACCACCACACCCAGGACGCCAGGCCCATCCTTCTACTGCCCTTCCCTGCGCCTGTACAGGACCTTCCGTCCACCCTCCCTTCCCTTCACTGCACCTCCCTGCACCAAAGCACCAAGCCACCCGCCGCCTCATGCCACAGAGTTCAACATGGAAACCTGCTTACCTTAGACAATCTGCACAGAGCCGACTGGAGCATACCCCCTTTAAACGATTGTGATCCAGGTACAAGAATCTCATGTGCCACTGACTTTATCCTGAGGGTAGGAACCTATTGAAAGCTGTCTCAGGTTAATGAATATTCATGGATGCAAATGTATTACAAATGTGAACCTGCCACAGAGAGACGAAATGCTCGACACACCACAAACACCCCGCCAACTTTATCTCTTCATCTCAACCCACCGTCCAGAACTTTAAATTTCACATCCTGCCTAATTAAATCGCCTCATGTGCCACTTTTCCAACTCTTGTGGTCTCCAAAAAACATCCCCCCCCCTCCCCCTACCACCACCCCTCAAGTCTGTAACCAGTGGAAATAGTTTATATTTACCATATCCAGTCTCCTGAATATCTTGAAAGCTTCAGTTAAATCAGCCATTGACATTCTAATTCCAGAGAATACCAGATGACTGGTAAGATAGAGGAAAAGAGACAATCAGAAGGATCTTGCAACCAATTCAAGACCATGTAGCTTCCTTAAAGGACTTTCTATGAGATATAGAAACATAGGAACAGGAGGAGGCCATTCGGCCCCTCAAGCCTCTCTGCCATTTAACTAGATCATAGCTGATCTTTCATTTCAAAACCACCTTCCCGCGCTATCCCTGTATCCCTTGATGTCATTGGTATCTAGAAATCTATTGACTTCTGCTTTGATGACTCAGTGAGTGAGCCTCCAATGCCCTCTGGGGTAGACAATTCCCAATAGTCGCCACTCTCTGATGGAAGGAAATCCTCCTCATCTTGGTCCAAAATGGCCTACCTCTTATTCTGAGACTATGTCCCATGGTTCCAGAACTCCCCTACAACCAGGAGAAACATCCTTCCTGCATCTACTCTGTCAAGCCCTGTAAGAATTATGTATGCTTCAATAAGATCATCTCTTATTCTTCTAAATTCTAGAGAATACGGGCCAGGTCTCTTCAATCTCTCCTCACGGGACAATCCTGCCATTCCCAGGAATAGTCTGGTGAACCCATGATCTAGTTAAATGGCAGACAGGCTTGAGGGGCCGAATGGCCTCCTCCTGTTCCTATGTTCCTATTCCTGACAGATAGAAAACTCTTTAAGGAAGCTATATGGTCTTGAATTGGTTGCAAGATCCTTTTGATTGTCTCTTTTCCTCCATTTTACCATTCATCGGCTACTCTCTGGAATTAAAATGTCAATTGGTGATTTGTTTGAAGCTGTCAAGATATTAAGGGGATCTAAGGTAGATATAAACTATTTTTGCCGGCTGTAGACTCTTGAGCGGTTGAGGGGGGCATAGTTTAATGGAGGTTACAAGGCTGTTGAGACATGAGCTTGGGCAATGTCAACCCATCTCGTGTGGATAAAACAAGTCATAATCCCAAACTGTGAATCTCCCCATCAAGACAGCCAAAAGAACATGTTGCTGTACGGAATGCACTGTTGTCCCTATATCCCATTCCAGTGCCATCTTGAGAGTTTTAGCATTTTTTTCACAGGATGTGGGCATCACTAACTTGGCCGGCATTTATTGCCCATCTCTCATTTTCCTTGAGACTTGAAGCGCTGCAGTCCACGTGGTGTAGGTACCACCCACAGTGTTGCTAGGAAGGGGGTTCCAGGATTTTGACCGAGCGACAGTAAAGGGACTGCGATTTGGGTGGGATTTTCTGGTCCTGCCCCCTGCTGGGATCGTCTGGTCCCACCGAAAGTCAATGGACTTCTGGCTGGGCCGTCGCATTCCCCGCTGCAAGTCCCACCAGGGCGGGGCTGGAAAATTCCAGCCGTAGTTCCCAGTCAAGATGGTGTTAGGTGTTGGTGTTCCCATGCATCTGCTTCTCTTGGCCTTGGTGGTGGGGTTCGCAGGTTTGGAAGTGATGTCGAAGAAGCGACTTAAACACTGAAAGCCATTCTTTCATTGTCACTGGGTCAAATTCCTAAAATTCCCTAATAGCACATCTTGGATGGAATCTACCCAGCTCGGCAGAGGTGGTTTAGGAAATGGGACTGGGAGGAAATTTGGAAATTAAGACATCAGGTCGGCTGCCCAATTTATTCCTGCCGCCAAACAACCTTGCCAGAGGAGGAGACAAAGTGGCAGCAGCTACCCGCCTGCCGAGAATGGATAATCAATGAAGGGGCCACTTGAGGGCAAGTTTATGGCATTGCCGGAAATTTGTGGATGGAGACAGACCCCCACAATGAGGCTAGAACCCAGCAAGTAAATAGAGATGTCTTCCTGGAGGCAGACCGAGGGAGACATTGGTGCCTCTAACAAACGCAGCGTGGAGTCACTGGTATTAAAGGGCCACAGCCATGGTGACAAGCCATCTTGGGTCACCCTGAACGATTTTTAAATTTTCAGCATGTTGCAGAGAGTGCCTCCATTTTCAGGCACGCTCACTGTCTTCTACCCACCTTAGCAGTGCCCGCTTCTGCTGTCTGGCCAGAGTTTCGGGCCATCTATTGGAACTCCCACCTCGTGTAGCCACCCACCATCCTTAATTGGATGGCGCACGCAGAGACGGCCTGTGAACTGGCTGCCTCCCACAACGTCGTGATGCCCTGCAAGCCAGCCAACAGAGCCAGGGTTGGGACTTGCAAGCATTTGCAGCGACAGAAAAAAAAAGAAAAACATTAAGATTCCAACCTGTGGGAGCACATTTTCCACCTGGACTACAGCGGTTCAAGAAGAAGGTTCCCCACCATCTTCTCCAGGGCAACAAGGTATGGGCAATAAATACTGGCCTTGCTAGAGATTTGCCACAGTCCCGAGATAGATAGGTTCTTGATTGGTAAGGGGATCAAAGGTTACGGGGAGAAGGCGGGAGAATGGGGTTGAGAAACATATCAGCCACGACTGAATGGCGGAGCAGACTCGATGGGCCGAATGGCCTAAATTCTGCCCTTAAGTCTAATGGTCTTATAGTAAGATTGAAAAAAAAATATTGAACTGGTTTGATGTGGCTTATGTAGGAAATGAATTTGGACATTTTGCAACAATCAGGATATATCTCCATTTGTGTTTAACGTACTTATAGCTTTTGTTCCTCTATTTTTGTTGTTTGACTTGATTTGAAAGGAAGAATCCCAATTGTGCTGTAACCTCTCCAGTCCGGAGATCTATTATACAGAAACACCAGTTGTCCTGAAACGTTTTGAGCAGAACTCGGATGTCATTGGTACCATTTTAGTACAGAATTTTAGGAGCAGAAACATGGAAGATACAATATTTGGGTGAGTAAAACAATTTTTATGACTGATTTATAATGTTTTACCACTGTTTCATATTTCAGGTAACTTTTCATATCTACAAAGTTTCCTGGTTCACACACTTGTGGTTATGCATTCTAACGTCATTCTATAATCCAGAAAATTTCAAAATCCAGTGACTTGGTCCCAAGCATTCCAGGCTGGAGAGGTTTCAGTGTGTAACTTAACCTGACTAATAGTTTCCCTGAATTTTTGATAACCATGAGGAGGGAAGGGCGACATATATCTTAACTTCTGTCAGTTGGAGACGTCCAATAGTGGGATAGGAACAACACATGCCCTAACCTTTGCTCTCTCTGTAGGCATAGCTGGGACTCTATTTGGCATCTTCCTGCAGCAGCATAGCTAAGGCTTGTGACCTAGGGCCACAAATTGGGATTAATCATATGACTCACAATCAAAGTAAAACACAGAATGGTGATTGTTTTTTAGAACACATCCTGAGCAGTTTTTGATTGAACAGCGGGGAGGATCTGCATTAACATCAGCAGATTACAGGCATTAACCCAGAGTGTTTCACTGCTCCTGCCACCATATCCTGCTAACTCAGCTCCGTCACACAGCTGTGCCGGAGTAACTCTGAGAAACCGGATCCCTAGGTGAAATTGTCAGGAATCAACATACACACCACAAAAAAAAACGTGTAAAATTAAAACAAAAAGGAAACAAGCTGGAAAACTAATAAAACTTGGAAATGAAGGGTATCGGTAAAACCTGTCCGAAATGGTCTTGTGCACCTTAAAATGGAATTCTAGTATTACTGGTGTGAGTATTGCTAATTTTTCTGGGGTTTGGAAATCTTGAACTGTTTTTTTTTCCCTCCTGAGGAGAAGATAAAAAATGTGAAAGCTAATCAGAATTCTTTTAACAAAAAGCACCATCAGTTCCTGATATTGGAACCTCCCTGCTTAATTAATTGATCCTTCACATGTATGAAGGCAATCTCGATAGTCAGCAATTGGTCATCTGCTGCTACACATTTTATGCAAATGATATAAGGAACCTCTGGCAATGAGCCAAGGTAATAGGCCCAAGCATAATGAGAGCTAAATGGCTAATTCCCTAGGTTGGAAAGAATTAAGCCTCATCTCCTTTCACAAAGGTGCTGTAATTCATTTTTCTTTTATTATTTATCTCCTCTTCTGGAAAGGACTGACTCAAACTGAGGTCTTGCCTCCACAGGACAGCTTTCCTGTTTGAATATAAGAACATAAGAAATATGAGCAGGTCTAGGCCCATCTGGGCCCTCGAGCTCGCTCCTGCCCTTCAATAAAATCATGGCTGATCTTCTGCGTCAGCTCCTCTTTCCCACTCATTCCCCATATTCCTTGATTCCCTGAGAGATCAAAAACCTGTCTATCTCAGCCATGAATATACTCAATGATGGAGCACCCACAAACCCTCATTCTTAATACGTGGATCCAGACAGCGGATATCCACCAGCGTGTCACTCAAACTCAGTCCTAGTCCAACATCCATACCTGCACTTTTCAGGAGAACAAGAACAGTGCAAACCAAGGTCAATACTTCTCCTCCTCAGTCCTTCTATCTTCCCTACTCTAAGCCCCTCATGTGGCCAAGAGGAAAAGAGGAACGATGGCAATTGATATATTTGTATCTTCACACACTTTTTCCCCCCTTTGGGGAATTATGGAAAGGGTTAGCAGGCTGAATACTGGCCTGTTGACTTACATCATGAATGTTTCTGCCTTGTGTGGCCATCAAGTCCTGGAGTGGGACTTGAACCTGGAACATCTGGTTCAGAGACAGAGGCAGATGTGCTACCTGCTGAACCACTAGGTCTCCTGGTGATAGCCACTGTAAGGGCCTGAGACAGAAATTACTGAGGTTTGAAACAACCATTCTGTCCTACAAGGGTCAGGTGCATCACAAGGCAGTGCATCTGCATTCACTTGCACTATGACCATGAATGGTACAAAAAAACTAGCAAAGCTGATACTAAAAAAAAAACCTTCAAAGGAAAGTTATGACACAAACATAATAGTGTTCCATCCCATTTCAAATATGTGCTGAAAGGGTAGCCTGCCATTCTATTTTCAAGAATTGGAATGAAAAAGGAATATGGGTACCTTTTTCCTCCATTATTTGCATTCCTGGGAAGTCTGGGAGTCTGGGAAGAGTGTCCTGCAGTCAGCATCACGGTGAAGCAGTCTGGGAAGAGTGTCCTACAGTCAGCATCATGGTGAAGCAGCCTGGGAGGAGTGTCTGCAGTCAGCATCGTGGTGAAGCAGCCTGGGAGGAGTGTCCTGCAGTCAGCATCATGGTGAAGCAGTCTGGGAGAAGTGTCCTGCCGTCAGCATCGTGATGAAGCAGTCTGGGAAGAGTGTCCTGCAGGCAGTTCTTGTTGAAAATAACAAGAGTGACATCACAAGACAGCGCGAGAGAGTGGGGGAGAGATCAGAGCCAGTGCAAGTGTGGAGAAGATTCAAAAAGTGACGTCAGCACAAAGGTAGGAGCTGTTTAGTGAATAATGCGTGTTTTTCTCCAGCTTTTTTCTCCAGTTTTTCTCCAGTTTAAAATAGATTAAGCTAAGAAAAGGTAAGAGTTATAGTTTATATTTAAAGTACATAAATAATTTAACTTTTTTTACTGTATTTTCCTTGAAGTTAGTGTTCTTTTTTCAACTAGAGGCATGGCAGTACAGCTTAGTCCCATGTTATGTACTGCCTGCAACATGTGGGAAGTCCTAGATGCTCCTTGTGTTCTGACCGACCACGTATACAGGAAGTGCCACCAGCTGCAGCTACATGAGCACTGAGTTTCGAAGCTTGAGTGGCAGCTGGAGGCACTGAGGTGCATCCGCGAGGCTGAGAGTTTTGTGGATAGCACATGTTTAGACGTGGTCACCCCACAACTTATGGAAGTGCAGACAGAGAGGGAATGGGTGACCATCAGTCAGAAGAAAGGTGTCAGGTAGGTAATCAGGATATCCCCATGATGCATCACGCTCGAGAACTGTTTCTCTGTGTTGGAAAACGGTGAGAGTGACGGTTCCTCTGGCGAGTGCAGCCACAATCATGGCACTGTGAGTGGCTCAGCTGCACAGGGGGAGAGGAAAATGAGGGGAAGAGCAATAATGGTAGGAGACTCGATAGTAAGGGGAACAGATAGGCATTTTTGTAGCCATAGACATGACTCCAGGATGGTATGTGGTCTCTCCGGTGCCAACGTCAAGGATGTCACTGAATGGCTACAGGGCATTCTAAAGAGGGAGGGCAAATAGACAGACACCATGGTACATATTGGTATCAATGACATAGGTAGGAAGAGGGATGAGTTACTGCACGTAGAATTAAAAAACAGGACCTCAAAGGTAGTAATCTCTGGATTACTTCCGGTGCCACGCGCTAGTGAGTATAGAAATAGAAGGTTAGTCCAGATGAATGAGTGGCTGGAGAGATGGTGCAGGAGGGAGGGGTTTAGATTTCTGGGACTGTTCCTGGGGGTGGTGGGACCTGTACAAGGTGGATGGGTTGCACCTGAACAGGAATCGGACCAACATCCTTGTGGGGAGGTTTGTTAGTGCTGTTGGAGAGGGTTTAAACTAACTAAGCAGAGCTTAGATCTGATCTGTTGGTTGTGGGATCATTTAGCTCTGTCTATCGCTTGCGGCTTATGCTGTTTGGCATGCAAGTAGTGCTGTGTTGTAGCTTCACCAGGTTGAAACCTCATTTTTAGGGGGATGAGATCCTGAGAGGAGGTTCAGCAGGGGGAGATGTGCAGCCAAAATTAGAAGGGACTGCAAATGAGTCTGGAAGGATTGAAATTATGGGCCAGTTAAGGCACAAGGGAGTTTAGCAAAGTTGGATGGTATTTATTTTAATGCAAGGAGTCTGGCGAATAAGGCAGATGAGTTGAGGGCACAAATTAACACATGGAAGTATGATGTAATTGCTGTCACAGAGACATGGCTGAGAAAGGGGCAGGATCGGCAGCTCAATATTCCAGGATATAGAATCCTCAGGTGAGACAGGGAAGGAAGTAAAAGAGGAGGGGGTATCGCAATATTGATCAAGGGATCAATTACAGCAGTAAGGAGGGATGACACCTTAGAAGTCTCCTCAAATGAAGCCATATGGGTAGAACTGATAAACAAAAAAGGAACAATCACATTGCTGCGAGTGTACTATAGGCCCCTAAAGAATCAGAGAGAAATAGAAGAACAGATATGTAGGCAAATTTCAGAGAAGTGTAAAAACAATAGGATAGTAATAGTGGGGGATTTCAACTTCCCCAACATTAACTGAGTTCATTATTGTGTGGTAGGTTTAGAGGGAGTGGAATTCTTAAAATGCATCCAGGAGAGCTTTTTAATGCAAGAACGTTGAAGGTCCTACAAGAGAGGGGGTAGTCCTGGTCTTAATTTAAGGGAATGAAGCTGGGCAAGTGGCAGAGCTATCAACAGAGGAGCATTTTGCAGATAGTGACCATAACTCCGTTAGATTCAAGATTGTTATGGAAAAGGACAAGGATGGGGCAGAAATCAGAGTTCTAAATTGGGGGAAGGCCGATTTTAATAAGGTCAGATATGATTTGACCAGGGTGGATTGGGAGCAGCTACTTTTAGGTAAATCTGCGTCAGAGCAGTGGGACTCATTCAAGAAGGAAATAGCGAGAGTACAGGGCCAACATATTCCAGTAAAGACAAAGGGTGGGACCAACAAATCCAGGGAACCCTAGATGTCAAGGGATATACAGGATTGGATAAAGAGGAAAAGGAAGGCTTATAGCAGATACCAGGGGCTCAAAACAGCCGAAGCCATAAAAGTGTATAGAATGTGTAGGGGGAACTTAAAAAGGAAATTAGGAGAGCAAAAAGGGGGTATGACAAAACGTTGGCAGGTAAAATAAAGGAAAATCTAAAGTTATTTTACAAGTACAGTAAGAGTAAGAGGGTAACTAGAGAAAGAGTAGGGCCCATTAAGGACCATAGTAGTAATCTGTGTGTGGAGCCGGAAGACGTAGTTCGGGTTCTAAATGAATACTTTGTGTCGGTGTTCAGAAGTGAGAGGCAGAACGTGAGTATGGGAATCAGGCAGAAGGGCTGTGATATAATTAAAGAAATTAGCATAGAAACGTGGCAGGCTTAAAAGTAGGTAAGTCTCCAGGCCCGGATGAAATGTATTCCAGGCTGTTGAGTGAGGCAAGGAAGGAGATAGCAGGGGCGCTGGCAATAATTTTCAATACCTCTCTGGTCACAGGAGAGGTGCCAGAGGACTGGAGGACAGCCAATGTGGTACTGTTATTCAAGAAGGGAGGAAGGGATAAATCGGGGAACTACAGGCCAGTTAGTCTAACTTCCATGGTGGACAAACTATTGGAAGCAATTCTGAGGGACAGAATTAATCTACACTTGGTAAGGCAGGGATTATGGAAGGACAGTCAGCATGGTTTTGTTAAGGGGAGGTCATATCTGAACAATTTGATTGAATTTTTCGAAGAGGTGACCAGGTGTGTAGATGAGGGCAATGCATTTGACATAGTCTACTTGGACTTCAGCAAGGCTTTTGATAAGGGCCCAGATGGGAGACTGATAATGAAGGTAAGACCCCATGGGATCCAACGCAATTTGGCAAATTGAATCCAGAATTGGCTGAGTGGCAGGAAGCAGAGGGTGATGGTCGAGGGGTGATTTGTGGCTGGATGCCTGTGCCCAGTGGGGTTCCACAGGGATCGGTGTTGGATCCCTTGCTGTTTGTAGTATATATAAATGATTTAGACTTGAATGGAGGAGGGTTAATCAGTAAGTTCGTGGATGACACGAAAATTGGTGGGGTGGTAAGTAGTGAGGAGGATAGCCTTAGATTACAGGAGGATATAGACGGGCTGGTCAGAAGGGCTAATCACTGGCAAATGGAATTTAATCCGGATACGTGTAAGGAGATGCACTTGGGCAGGACAAACAAGGTACGGGAATACATGATGCATGGTAGGACCTAGCAAGTACCGAGTATCAGAGGGACCTTGGTGTGCATGTCCACCACTCCCTTAATGTAGCGGGACAGGTAGATAAGGTGGTTAAGAAGACATATGGGATACTTGCCTTTATTATCCAAGGCTTGGAATATAAGAGCAGGGAGGTTAAGCTGGAATTGTATAAAACGCTGGTTAGGCCACAGCTAGAGTATTGCATGCAGTTCTGGAATCCACATTATAGGAAGGATGTGATTGCACTGGAGAGAGAGCAGAGGAGATTTACCAGGATGTTGCCTGGGCTGGAGAGTTTTAGTTATGAGGAGAGGTTGGATAAACTGGTATTATTTTCCCTGGAGCAGAGGAGATTGAGGGGGGACATGATTGAGGTGTATAAAATTATGAGGGGCATAGATAGGGTAGACAGGAGGGAACTTTTCCTCTTGGTGGAGGGATCAATAGCCAGGGGGCATAGGTTTAAGGTAAGGGGTAGGAGGTTTAGAGGGGATGTGAGGAAGATTTTTTTCACCCAGAGGGTGATGGGAATCTGGAACTCACTGCCTGAAAGGGTGGTAGAGGCTGAAACCCTCATAACATTTAAGAAGTATTTGGATGTGCACTTGCGATGCCACGGCATACAATACTATGGGCCTAGTGCTGGAAAATGGGATTAGAATTGTTAGGTACTTGTTTGACTGGCGCAGACTCAATGGTTTGAAGGGCCTTTTTCTGTGCTGTAGACCTTTATGACTCTGTGACTCCTGCATGATGTACACCATTCCATCTGGTCTCACCCCATCTTGTGTCCAGTCCTCATTCCCCTATTCCAGAATCGTGGCAGGTATGCATATCAAGCAAGCAGCAGCCCTTTACTCACTGCTACTCCTCAACAATATAGCCTTAACATACCCAATACATCAAAAGAGATGCTTTCAGCCCTCTCCCCGTTCCCCAAATCCCACCTGCATTTATGCAAATTAGCTGATCTTGTATTTCTTTCTTTTCTTTATTTCATTCTTCTCGTCTCCCCATTCCTTTTCTTCACATTCCGAATGTGTTTCCACCTGCTCTATTCTATACTTTCTTCTCCACTTAAATTAACAGTAGCTTAAAACCTTACATTATTCTCTCTACCTGCCAAGGACCAATTTGAAGCTGCCAACAAGTTCGAGGAAACTTAAAAGTTGATTTTCCAACCAATCTAATCTGCAAAACTGACAAGGTGGCGGTGTTGGACTGAACAGATCAATCCTTAATTGGTTTTTCGCATCAAACCAAGACTGTGCCGTAAATCAGTTCAATCCTCAATGACTCCCAAGACTCGAGTGATCTGAGTGAATGCTCTTCAGAGACTATTGCTTAAGGTGTACTGAGGGCAAATTACCATTGCTAAAACATGGAATTCAATTTGGTTTTAGTCGCCAGAGTAACCATCTTCAGCATTGTGTCAGAGGTGCGCACTGAGACACTGGCATGTGTAACAAGCAAATCAAGGATCAACCTGTTGTCTTTCCCCATTTGTTGGTGTTTCAACAGTGTTAATGGGTTAGAACCTTGTTGAGAGTGGCAGAACGGAACAGGTGGTATTACGTAGACTATACACTCAATCCAATATTCAGCTTCATTACAATCAATAGAATGGGGTATTATGTGGTGCATGTAACATAAAGGGGATGTCAGGCTGCCAGTGTAATGCTCGTGCCCCTGATCAATTTCTACCCTGACCTTCCTTAGTTGCACATGAGCTAAACAAACAGCTGGATAATAATTTTCCATCAGGCAGTCACTTCCCTTTTGACTGAGAGTAGTCTATTTTCTCCTGTTTTTATAATCATTCATCCTAGAGTTGGCACACATTGAGTCCATGCTGGCTCCCTGCGGATCATTATAGTCAGTCCAATTTTCCCATTCAACCCCAATCCCAATTTCCTTCAAGTGTCCATCCATTTCCTTTGAAGGCATTGATTATTTCCACTACCCTCACGGGCAGCAAGTTCCAGGTCATGATCACTCGCTGTGTAAAAATGTTCTTCCTCAAATTTCCCCTGCATCTCTTGTGCAAAATGTTAAATCTGTGTCCCTTTGTCCTTGTACCATCAGCTGATGGGAAGAGTTTTTCCTTCTCTACTTTATCTAAACCTGTCATGATCTTATACATCTCTATCAAATCTCCCCTCAATCTCTCCAAGGAGAACATCCCCGACCATTCCAACCTAACCTTATAGCTAAACCCTCCCCCATCCCTGGAACCATTCTGGGTAAATCTCCTCTACACCCTTTCAAGTACCTAGGAACACAGAAACATAGGACTTAGGAACAGGAATAGGCCATTTGGCCCTTTGTGCCTTTAAAAATAAAATCATTAACAGGATGTGGGCTTCGCTGGCTGGACCAACATTTATTGCCCATCCCTAGTTGCCCTTGAGAAAGTGGTGTTGAGCTGCCTTCTTGAACCACTGCCATCCATGGGGTATAGGTACACCCACAGTGCTGTTAGGAAGGGAGTTCCAGGATTTTGACCCAGTGACAGTGAAGGAATGGCGATATATTTACAAGTCAGGATGGTGAGTAACTTGGAGGGGAAACTCCAGGTGGTGATGTGTCCTTCTATCTGCTGCCCTTGTCCTTCTAGATGATAGTGGTCGTGGGTTTGGAAGGTGCTGTTGAAGCAGCCTTGGTGAATTCCTGCAATGCATCTTATAGAAAGTACACAGTGCTGCTACTGTGCGTTGGTGGTGGAGAGAGTGAATGTTTGTGGCTGTGCTGTCAATCAAGTGGGCTGCTTTGTTCTGGACGGTGTTGAGCTTCTTCATTGATGTGGGAGCTGCACTCATCCAGGCAAGTGGGGAGTATTCCATCACACTCCTGACTTGTGCCTTATAGATGGTAGACAGGCTTTGGGGAGTCAGGAGGTGAGTTACTCATTGCACGATTCCTAGCATCTGATCTGCCCTTGTGGCCATAGTATTTGTATGGCTAATCACGTTCAGTTTCTGGTTAATGGTAACGCCCAGGATGTTGACAGTGGAGGATTCAATGATACTAATTCCATTGAACATCAAGGGGCGATGGTTGGATTTTCTCTTGTTGGAGATGGTCATTGTCTGGCACTCATGCCCCAACATTCAATAAGTTCATGGCTGAGCTGGTTGAAGTCTCAACTCCACTCTCCCCCATAACCCTTGACTCCTTTGTTGATCAAAAATCTTTCTAACTCTGCCTTTGATAAATTCAATTTGTCAGCCTCCACTGTTTTCTGAGGTGTCATAGGAACATAGGAAATAGGAGCAGGGGTAGGCCATTCAACCCATTGAGTCTGCTCCACCATTCAAACAGGTCATGGCTGATCATCTATCTCTACGCATTATCCCTGTACCCCTATCTATCAATTTCTGTCTTGAATATGCTCAATGATTGAACTTGCACAGCCTTCTGGGGTAAAAAAATACCAAAGATACACCACCCTCTCAGTGATGAAATTCCCCTTCATCTCAGTCATAAATGGCCTGCCCCTCATCCTGTGTCCCCTAGTCCTAGCCTCCCCCACAAGAAGAAACATCCTCCCAATCTCCACCTCTGAAGTCCCCTCAGGATCTTATATGTTCCAATAAGATCACCTCTCATTCTTCTAAATTCCAAGGGATAAAGGCTGAACCTGTTCAACCTTTCTTCATAAGATAAGCCCTTCATCCCAGGAATGAGCCGAATGAACCTTCTCTGACCCGCTTCTAATGCAATTATATCCTTTTTCAAATAAGGAGACCAAAACTGTACACAGTACTCCAGATATGGTCTCAACAAGGCCCTGTACAGCTGCAGTAAAATCCCCCTATTTTTATATTCTATTCCCCATGCAATAAAGGCCAACATTCCATTCGCCTTCCTAATCACTTCTTTCTTTCACATCTTTCCTAAAACATAGAGACCAGAACTGGATGCAAGATTTCAGACTGAACCAAATTGCATCCTAATTTGTAGAGGTCAGGAAGGTGACTGGGAGAAAGGTGTGATTTTGAAAATCACAAGCTACGACAATCAATATCACTTTGTTGCAATGGAGAATTGCGAAATTATAACCAAGGTTATAAATGATGGAAGTCAGGACCTCCTGAACTCTAACTGAAGCATTAAAAGTCTCTAATTAATATAAAGCCTGTTCTCCTATTCAACAAGTACCAAGGAACAAATAAAGAAGGACTTGTCTGAACTCTTAACTCAAATGCTCCAGGATGGTTTACGAACTATTGATGTAAAATGACTAATACCTAATAATGGTTTTTCCTCCTTTCTCTTTGCCATTTATTGCCATTAACAAGTAAGTGGGGATCAAATAAATGTCATTGTGCTTTCATTTAATTAAATGTATAGATATAATAAGCTAATGTGGCAGAAAGGTGGGACGTTATTTATACCTTAATTTCCGTAGAATGGAATTTATTGCCAATACTTGCCTTTGATGAGGCCACAAATAATAGTAGTTAAACTGCCACAAAATGGCCACAAGATCACATTAATGAAATTAGATGAGGCAGGATTGTGATATACTCTATGTGTCTATCGGGGCAGAGGCAGGTTGATATTTAGTTTTAAATTGAGAGAGCGCTCTAGAAAAAAAGATGTTTGCCTTGGCTCCATTGTAACAGGCTGAAAAAATATTGCCTTTCACTGCTGCTCCGAAGTAAAACTAACAAACAAGGCACATGGCCATCACAGGGTTGAAGAGGTGGGCTGTAGCGTTTGCCTGCAGTTAAGATTATACCAGCTGCAAGCACTGAGTTCCTTGGACCTAGACCACTTCCCTTTCACACCCCTTGTACACAAGCACACTTCCAAGCATAACATTCAAGTACAAAATCCAGATTCGAGGGTATAAAGCTTCCCAGTTATCAGTGCCCAGTGTGCTAAATGGACATAAGATTTTACAGCAATGTCTGCCAAATCTATTGCCAAATCTCACCCAACATCAATGGCCTATTTTAGACGTTGCTGTTGAATCTTATGTCCACTGTTTTATCTCCTGATTTTCCCCTCTAAGTTACTGGCAAGTGCTTGGCTACAGTTCTGGATGGGTGTGATCAGCAGGCTATTTGGCTGTGGGAGGCATCATGGCAGAGTCTGATCCTGTCCCAATTTGACCGGCATCTGCACATGTGCTACTTCTCAATGGAGATCAACAGAAAATTTTGAAGAGAATCATTCCTGCTTATTGACCGAAGATAATTCTAGCATCGCCATTGCTGCCTTTCACTGAGATCAGCAGAGGCAAGGGACCTGGAGTACTGTATATGAGATACCCATTTACAAGATGCACTGCAGCAACACACCAAGATTCCTTTGACAGCACCTTCCAAACCTGCGACCTCCACCACCTAGAAGGACAAAGGCAGCAAACACATGGGAACACCATCGCCTGCAAGTCCCCCTCCAAGTCACACACCATCCTGACTTGGAAATATATTGTCATTCCTTCACTGTCGCTGGGTCAAAATCCTGGAACTCCCTCCCTAACAGCACTGTGGCTGTACCTACACCACACGGACTGCAGCAGTTCAGGAAGGCAGCTCACCACCACCTTCTCAAGGGCAATTAGGGATGGGCAATAAAAGCTGGTGTAGCCAGCGAGGCCCATAACCCATGAAGAATGAACAAATATTGAAAAACACAGTTTTGGTCCCCACCCTAAAGAAGGATATACTTCCCTTAGAGGGGATGCAACAAAAATTCACCAGCTTGAATGCTTGAACAAGATGGCTGTCATCTAAGGAGAGATTGAGTAGAATTGGCCTATATTCTCTGGAGATTAGGTCAGGAAGAGGTAATCTCATTGAAACATATGCAATTCTTAAAGGGCTTGACAGGGTAGGTGCTGAGTGACTGTTTCCCCTGGCTGGAAAGTGTAGAACTATGAGGCATAGTCTAAGGAGTTGGCCATTTAGGACTGAGTTAGGAGACATTTCCTCACACAGAGATTTGCAAATCTTTGGAATGCTCAACCTCAGAGGGCTGTGAATGCTAAATCGACAAGTGTATTCAAGACTGAGATCGATAGCTTTTTGGGCACAAAGGGAATTAAGGAATATGGGGTTGGGAGAGGGCGTTATGTGAATTTGAGATAGATGTTGATGCATGTTCTGATTGAATAGTGAGCAGGCATGAGCGACCATATGGCTTACTCCTGCTCCTATTTCTTATGCTTTTAAACATGCAACCTTCACTGACAGGAGAGAACCATTTTTTTATCTTGTTACTGGCTTCTTTCTTTCTGTCCTGGTATATACTGGATTTATGTAGCAACCTGCAGGATTTTTTTTCTGAATACACAGTTTAACCTTCTTGAACATAGCAGATATGTACGTAAATTTCTTTTGACCCCACACCCACCCATCAAAATTTGAAAAGTATGTACAAAAGTAGAAGGTTTGGCAAATATTGAGATAGATTGCAAAAGACTTCAGGAAGACACAAGCAGGTTAGTGTCCAAGCAAATTAATGAGGACAAGGGTGATACAGATTGGGAGGATTTAGCAAGCAATGGGACTATACAATCAATGAGAAGGTGATAAAAGTAGTGGATAGAGAGACCCAGATAGGATAGGGAGCTCAGATAGACAATTACCTAAAAGTGTGATAACAACTTTTATTTGCATCTCTTATTTGACTGTTCCACTTCGAGTCCTTGTCCCCAAAATTCAAGGGAGCAGTGTCCTAAAGGAAATCCTGCCTTCTCATTGGACATCTTAAAGTCGAGGATCTCTCCATACTGGAAATGCCTCATTCTTTGGATCTTAAGTAGTGTTTTACTCTCCATACAACAAGATGGAGATGTTTCAGTTTACTTAGCCACTAAAACAGGCTGATAGAAAAGCTATAGCCTGGAGTATTATTTGAATCTTTGCTTTTATTGCTTTTCTCTGGTGGGTCTGTACTGAACTGTAAGTTTAATGTGAGCCAAGAGATCTCTCTGATCTTCAAATAGTACAACCAGATTTTTACCAGTATTCATTATAAGTGTGTCATCCAGGGGAACACATGCAGCAACCTCTCAGTCCTGCATTGGAATCCCAGGCTAAAATTAGTTGGAACTATGAAGATCATGCCCATATATAATCAGTGCCATGCTGTGCGTGGCAGCCAGAATCAGACTGTGGTTCATTCACTTTCTTGAATAGTGTTGTGCAATTGCAGTTGATATCTGAGTGAGAAGTGATAGCGGGGATAGGAACTGCTGCCAACAGGAGCAGGTGGATTTGGAGCAGGCAACCATGTGATTTGAAGCCTGAATCATCTGGTGGTGAGAAGCAGGTGCTACACAGTCAGTGGCTAGGGTTCCCTGTAAACATTCTTAAATGAACATTGGCTAGCTTTAATGGTATATTTTCAGTCTGGTGTGATGCAGCCACTATCTTTCACTTGAAAAAAAAATTACTCCGCTTTGAATCTTTGACTAGAAATTAAGCTGTGCAATATTAGCTTTCAAATACACTGCAAGCGCATATTAAGTTCCTTAGTTCACCACATTCAAAGAAGTGTTAACACATTTAAAGAAAGGAGGCTATTGGTTCTTTTAAAATAGCAAACTAAAAGACTTGATAGGAATGCCCTGAAGCGCTGCGTGCTAATATCACACAGCAAAACTTCAAGACAGCTTAGAAGGGAGCCACAGGACTGAGGTCTAATGCAAGGACAGAATCTTTGGTTTGGTGAGCGGGGTTGGGGCCCTCTCGCCAACACATAAAATGACACGCGGTGATGTCGGGCATGCGTCCCGAAATCACCATGCGCCATTCAGATCTTGAGTTCGACGGGCGCGCACTGGAGTCGACTACGTGCCCGCTGAACTGTCAAAGGCCTATTAACGCCACTTAAATTCCGGTTCAAATAATTAACTGAGCTGCCCGTCCAACCTTAAATGTTGGCGGGGTGGGGGGCAGGCGAAGAGCCCAGGAGGCCTTCTCATTTACCATGAAACCTCATCCATGGGCGGGATGAGGTTTCATGAGGATTTTTAAACTTTAAAATCTTTTAACTTTTTCCAAATTATTCATAGACATGTCTCAGTTCCTGTGACACTGTCACAAGAGGGGATATGTCTTAAAAATTTTTTTTCTTCCTTTATTTCAATTTTAACACATCAAACTGATCGCCCTGAGACAGCCCTGTGCCTCAGGGAGATTTCTGCATGCGCATGAAAGAGCGCAGACCCCGACTCAGCCTACTCCCCCCCGCCCGCACAGGGAGCGCTCAGCGCTTCCGGGTGCACATTACGCTAGGTGGGCCTTAATTGGCCCACCCACATAAAATAGCGGCGCGCAGCCAATCGTGGGCGGCGATCGGCTGTGCGTCTGCCCTCACCCACTCCTGCCCAACCCCCCCAACGGGAAGAAAATTCTCCCCCAAGAGTTCAGAAGTGCTGCACGATGTAAAGGGGGCACATAGATCTCAGCATGTTCTGCACCTTCCTTACCCAGGGCAGGGGAGTTTCCTGCAGTCTTGGCCAATATTTATTTCTTAACCGACAGATTATCTAAACATTACCATATTGCTGTTTGGTGGGAGCTTACATGGGGGCAAATTCACTGCTGTGTTAACCACATTTCAACAGCAATGATATTTCACAAGAAATTTATTGGCTGTAAAGCGCTTGGGGATGTCCTGAGTTGTGAAAGGCGCTTTAGAAATGCAAGTTCATTCAGTTCCTTCTCACGGCAAGGATCTGAACAACTTTACCATCTGTAAGTGCGTTCAGGAATAAAATAAAATAAGTACTTGCTTTAATTTTGTTTTTTATTCATTCATGAGATGTGGGCATCATTGGCTAGGCCAGCATTGATTATCCATCCCTTTTTGCCCTTGAGAAGGTGGTGGTGAGTTGCCTTCTTGAACCACCGCTGTTCATGTGGTGTAGGTAATACAGCACCTAATCACATCATCAAAATACCACACACAGTGATTTGCTTTTCCAGTGGCTGTTGTAATGTAGGTAACATGGCAGTCACCCTGCCATGGCAACCATCTTTGATCAGCAATGAGATGAATGAACAGTTTATGTTGGATAATATTGGCTATAGAAACATAGGGTCAATAGTAGATCATTCAGCCCCTTAACCCTATTCTTCCATTCAATTAGATCATGACTGGTCTGTATCGTGACTCTATTGGTTCCATATTCCTTAATACCCTTGCCTAACAAAAAACGATCAATCTCAGTTTTAAAGTTTTCTAGGCAACCCTACCCAGCCTGACCAACTTTTTGGAGGAGAGATTCCAGACTTCCACTATCCTTTGTGTGGAAAGGTGTTAATTTAATGTTATGACCCCTTGTTCTGCGCTCTCCCACCAGACAGAGAGCTTTTTATGTGCTATACCAACATCTTTAATCACCAAAAAAGCTTCAGTTGGACCATCTCTTAATTTCCTACACACAAGAAAATATAAACCCAATCTACACAACCTTCCCTCATAATTTATCCCTTTTAGCCGAGGCTTGATTCTGGTGAACCTGCACTGTGCCCATCCAAGATCAATATATCTTTCCTGATGTGCTGTGCTCCGGACTGAACACAGTGAAAAGCAGAGTTTTATTTAACTGTAACATAACTTCCAACCCTTTGTATTCCAGCCTCCTTGAGGGGAAAAGTTGGCTAGGACACCAAATGTCTCCAATTTCTTTGAGTAATGCTACGAAGTCTGTTCTCGGTTGAACATCCCAAAGGACACAGCTAATGTGATAAAGAAATGGAAAGGCACCTGAAGGTTGTGAGCAGGGTCAGTGGCCACTTGGTAAACCAGCCCGGGTTTTCAAGCTTTATCATGGTTGAAAACCCCTAAACTGTTGCCCTTCAGCCTTGGCGCAACCAGGAAGAATAATAGCTAAACACAAATCCAAAATGATTTGATGGCTGCAAATATTTCAGTTAAGAAAGTAAGTATGGGCTCCCCCTCACAGGTCTATTGGGTAAAGTTGGCCACTGGTTTGGCGCTCACCTCTGTAGGCCAGCAATGTTCCAGGTTCAGTCCCTCTTGTGCACTGGCAGCTGAATTCAGATATAATAACGGCAATGGTGCCTGCTGGGATAGGGAGAGAAACAAACCAAAAAGGTTCACCCTCCTGATAGCCACCCTGCAAGCCCCTGTGTGGAGAAGATCAGGTGAGGTTGGGCCTGGGCTTGGCATGTTGCTTCCAGAATTAAATAGCCGCCAAAAGCCACTTTCTAGACTCAGGCATGAAAAGTGGCCAATCGGACAGGGCACCAGAGGAGCTTTTTGTGTCTTTAGAATCCAACCAGCAAAACCCAGTGCCTTCGGGGTGCAGGTATGGGGCTATGGAGAGTGATGAAGAGAAATATACAAAGATGAACTGGGAGGTTACATCACTACTCATGGAGGCAGCTTTGGTTCAGTTGGTAGCATGTTTGC
This sequence comes from Carcharodon carcharias, assembly GCF_017639515.1. Classification (NCBI taxonomy): domain Eukaryota; kingdom Metazoa; phylum Chordata; class Chondrichthyes; order Lamniformes; family Lamnidae; genus Carcharodon; species Carcharodon carcharias. Next base: position 178,054,293 of record NC_054473.1, read on the forward strand.
TTTGAGTTCAAAGGATGTGGAATCATGCACCATTCCAGAACTTGACCAAATAATATAGCCACTCTCCAATTCAATATCAAGGGAGTGCTTTGTTTCCAGAGGTTAGGAGAGCTATAAAACTGAAGCCTTGTCTTCTTAAGCAGGTTGATGTAAAAGGATCCACTGTCGCTATTGGAAGAGGAGCAAGCTTCTCCTGCACAATGTTCCTCCATCAACCATCAACATGCAAAAAAAGAAGATTGAGTGATTACTAACTTGATTGTTAGTGGCACCTTATTGACAGCAAAATGGCTGGCACAGCTGCCCAAGTGCTCACAGTGACTAGACATGAAGAATCATTGACTAGTGCTGAAATGCTCTGGGGGGTGGGGGGGGAGGCAGTATGAAGACATGATAAATGCACGTCCTTTCCTTTGATGTTGCAAGACAGCTGTGTTTTCAGGGCCTGCAATAGTGAATGAAACAGAGTGAGAATTCTGCTTTATTAAGCAGCAAGGGAGCAAGACACGGAGAGTAGCTGTCAGGCAGAGTTTCACGTTTTAGGAAAATGTAGCTTGGTAGTACAAAACTTGAATAATTCAGAGAAGAGAGCCATGTTGCTGAAGTTTTTCATCTTGCAATCATCAGGAAAAATGCAAGAATGCCAAATTTCAAACGATAACAATTTATACTCTGGGAGAAAAGGGTGCTGATTGACTAGCATGTCAACTCTGAATGGCTGAGACATTGCCATGGAGAAATCAATAGGGAACTATAAGCCATCGCAAGCTCCCCAGCCTATAGTTCCCATTGGTTTCTCTACAGCAATGCACGAGCCAATCAGAGTTGACTTGCCAATCGGTCAGCATCCTTTCTCCTGCAGTATAAATTTTTGTGATCATTTGAAATTTGGCATTCTTGCATTTGTCCCGATGAGTACAAGATGAAAAGCTTCAGCAACATGCCTTGCTTTTCAGCAATATTTTAGGACACTGTTAATTGTGCAAGGGATTAAATGAGGCATTGCACACTGCTAATACTTAGTTTTATTTATGTAGGGAAACGAGGGTTTCATTAAATTTTATTGTTTTCTACAAGGATACATCAATTATATTTTTCTGTAGTGCTTGAATTGCTGCCTATCTTTATACATAATAAATATATAAATAACACATCCATATAAATAACATACACATTAGAATAACTTTCACAGTTTCAGAATGTGAAATCACAATGTGATTTTCTTTTTTTTTTAAAATTGTTTCTATTTTTCCCTCAAGGCTTCTAGACTAAAATTAACAGTGTGTATTGGGTGCACAGGCTTTCTCCTGTACTAGAGATCTCAGGAACCAGCTGAGGCCAGGACCTGTCGCCTTCTTGTCAAGAGAAAGTTTTCTGTCGAAAGGGCTTTCATCATTCCTCGTTGCTCGAGTAGCAGAATGTCACATCAAGCAGCAGCTGAGGCTGTCTACCTTTTGACTGGTCTCAAACTACAATCCACTGCCGCTGTCACTTAAAAGTATCGTAACCCGTTCCCCACCCCCGAGCAATTACTGTCGCCGATCATGTTTAGACATTGAGGGGTGCGGTGAACGAGTGGAAAAGAGACAAGCAACAAAGCTGTTCGAGAGAAAAAAGGGCAGGTTTACTTTATCAAAAGGGAAAGTTATGATAATCAAGCTTGGCGTTTTATTTTTTCAGATTAAAATTACTCGTGAAATTTAGTGAATATTGATGTCATATCCTTCAAATCAGTTGAAGTCCAATGTCTCAATTCATTTTTGCAGCTTTGATATTCAAATAGGCCACGATAAGTTATTTATTTGCTTAATCTTGCACTATATATGTGGGTTAACATGACAGAAACTACTGAAAGTGGCCAGTGTACAGCAGTAAATACAGGCTTGCATTAGAGAATTATTCAATTCCTTCATGACTTATAGAAAAATGGGTCAATATTACAGATAGTTGCTGACTTCCCTCGACCCAACCGCTACATCTGATTTCCTGTGCTGTCTGTCCAACATCCAGTATCAGGTGAGCATAATTTTTTCCTAAATATTGGGAAGACTGAAGCCATTGCCTTTGGTCCCTGACACAAACTTGTTCTCAGTCGACCAACTCCATCCCTCTCCCTGGTCACCAAGTGAAGCTGAACCTGTTCGCAACCTTGACATTCCTATCTGACCCTGAACTGAAGTTCCAACCCTTCATTCTCTCCAACACCAAGGCCACAACATTACACCTCTGTTATGTCACCCGTCTCTACCCCACCTCAGCTCATCTGCTGCTGAAGCCATCATCCATGTTTTTGCTACCTCGTCCCTTCCAGTGCTCCCCTGGCAACCCTCTAACCTGCCACTGTCTGTACACAGGAGCTCCCCCAAACCTCATCGACCTGTATCCTAGCTTGCAGCAAACTCTGTTCATCCATCTCCTGCATGCTTCCTGACCCACGTTGTCTCCCCATCAGGAAATGCCTCAATTTTAAAATTCCCATCCTTGTTTGCACATCGCTCCATAATCTCTGTAATGTCCTCCAACCCCATGAACATTTGCAATCTCTGCATTCCTCCAGTTCTGGTTTCTTGTACATTGTAGATTTGCATCACTTCATCATGGGCGGCCATGATTTCGGCTGTTTAGGTTCTAAGCTTTGGAATTTCCTCCCTGTAATACTCTTTCTCTCTACGTATCTCTCCCCTTTTAAAACACTCCTTGACTTATCCTAATATCTCTTTATGCGGCTCACTGTCACATTATGCTTCATAATGCCCCTTTGAAGGCCCTTGTTTCATGTTACTGCATTAAAGGCGCTATATTTAGTTGCTATTTGAACTGTTCAGTATTCTGCGGTTAGCATTGCAGTATGTATGGGTTTATATTATAGAGTTACTAAGATCCTCAGTCTGGTGGTCATGTCTTCAGCCACCTAGGCTCTAAGCTCTGGGGTTTCCTTTGTATTCCTCTTTGCCTTTCCCCTTCTTTTCTTTTAAGATACTAAAACCTGTTGCTTTGATCAAGCTTTTAGCCACCCCACCTAACAGCTCTTACTTTAGCTTGGTGGTATTTTCTAACTGGTTAGGCTCTTGTGAGGTTCCTTGGGATGTTTTACTGTGCAAATGGCAGCATATCAATGCAAGCTCTTTCTGCTTTCTAAACATTCATTCCTTATTGTAATTGTGAACTTCTCTAATGTTCTCCTTGCTGGTCTCTCTGCTTTAACCTTCCATAAACTACAAGCCTCCCAGAGTAATACTGACCACATTATCATCTGCACCAGGACCCTTATCCCCGTCATCGCTGTCTCACCAAATTCCTCAAGCTTCTTGACCCAGAAAATCAGCTTGAAAATTTTCTTTCTCACTTTTGAAACCATCCACAATCTCAGGGCTTCCTGGATTTGCAAGCTGCTCCAGCCCTGTGTCCCTACACATACCTCCCCTCTTCCAGAAACGTCCAAGTCCTCCCTATCGCTATTTCCTTCAGCCACTGTATTCCCAGTTTTTGGACTTTTCTTCCCACTATCCCTCCTTTATTACACATCCCCACCTCCCCCTGCCCCCCCCACCCCCCCCCCCCCAACCCACCCCACCATCAAAAATCCCCTTAATCACCCAGCTCTTCAGCCAATCTTTTTACTCTCTTCCTTTTACTGCTGTCTGGGGTCCTCTCAATGTCCATCACCCTGTAAAGCGTCCACCTACTATCTGAGATATTGATCTGGACATCATCGCCAACATAGAAACCTAAGTTACTGTTGTAAAGTGTGCTAAAAGGTAGCTGTACACTGAATGTCTAGAAAGATGATTTCTTCCAAAAAACCTTAAATCTGAAATAAAGTTAGGAAGATTGATCGGTTCACTATATTTTAAAGTGCCCATGAACAAGTTGCAAGTACGTATGTGTCTTAAGTAAGACAGAGTGAGAAAACAAGATATTGGAAATTAAGAACTTTTTACAGAGAAAGATGTCCCTGCCTCAGTCAGTCTTCTCACTTGCAATCATGTTGTGACATCAGACTGCATCAAAAGCTGCAAGGAACATTCAGTGCTTATAGAGGCTTGTGCTATTTCAGTGTTTACATGCATCAGTTAATCTAGGTTTTGTAGGGCTCCAATATTGGTTCATATCCACTAGAACAGGTTTCCAGTCCTGTATGCAACTGTAGGGGGCTAAAATTCAATTAAGTAAAAGTTGACTCAAAAAATCATCACACCATTTAAAATTTACAGATGAAGATAAAGCTAGCAGCTTCCACCGGGTGCAGGCCTCTGTGTGAGATCTTCCTGCTCCTACTAAGGTGAGCTTGAATGTGGAACTGGGAGGAGAGTAGGCTGGAAAGGCATTGGGTCAGTTGCCTGATGAGTTCCCACCTCTGGTTGATCTTGCTGAAGACAGGGTTACCCGGTATCCTGCCAGGACCGGCAGCAGACCGGCCCCCCACCTTTTTCCCACCACCGCACTACCCCCCCAGCCCCGCAGCTCAGGTCGGAGCTCAGCAGGTGCCAGGAGGCGGCTTGCAGATGGAAGGCATTTGAGCCCATGGGGCCTTTTTTAGTTCCTCCCCACCATAGGTGCAGAGGGATCAGTGAACCATGGCTGCAGCCACAGGACTAGCCTGGCAGCTGTGGCCAAGTCTTATTTTTAAGAAGCGGATACCCTCAAGGTGGAGGTACCCTCATGGTTTCCCGAGAGTGGCAGTGCCCACCTCTCCCAGCGAGGCTACTGCCCCGCCAAAGCTGAAGGCTCCCTGATTGGGTTTGCAGTCTCGGGAACCCAACTGCCATCTTTAATTAGATGGCAGATACGGAGTCAGCCATTTGGGAGGCCATTTCCCAGAGGATCCCGGCGATGGAAGTGCGGGATCAGGACCCATAAATGGTCCTGAATCGAGACTACTTTGAAAAAGCTTATGGCTTTGCCCTCCATCTCTTTCTCTGTTTCTCTTGATGCATGCATCAAGATAAGGTTAAAATGCAGCAATCTAAATGGAGCTACCATTCAAGTTTGTCAACTGGATCACCGTGGCATCATTCTGAGTCGGACAGGTGGGAAAACCATCCCATAGCCAGCACGTCCAAAGTTCAAACCCAAAAAGAACAGTGCATGCAATCACCTTGGCGCCAATCATATTTGCTTCTTGGCTCCCAGTGGATGCCTGCCCTCTTTGCCTGTCGGAGTCGGACCAAACAGTGCAATTCTTGTTCAAATGCTACACAAAAATCGGCACTTCACCCTGTTTGAATCGCACCATTCTCACCACTAGCTGTTTGGTTTGGATGTAATGATGTGACATGCTAGAGGATGGCTATTAATGGGCTTCAACTCTGGCATGAGGGGTTTGGCTCCCTGCACTGGACTTTATTGAACTTGGCCCAATTCACCTATATGAGAGCCAATGAAAATTACAATTTCCTCTCCCTGGTGAACTGAAGTCGTCCCCATTATTAGATCATCCTCATTCAGCAAAACATATTAATACTGACTTGTGCACATTGAACAATCAATTGATGCCTGGCAAAGTGTCCCCTATAAATGAACGTCCCTGTTAGCTACATCCCCATTAACTGGTGTCAAGATTATCTGATTAGATATTGATTGGCTCTCATGCTGTCAGGTTGATCAGTTACAAGTGTAGGGAAATTAACCTGGACACAAAACTGTTAATAGTTTCAACTCTATGAGACCTTGGTGGAAAATACAATGCAAAAGAAATCCCATCCTTGTTGATAGTTTCCAATTAGCCACCAAACCAATAAAACAGCCAAGCTTAATGTCACGCTGGTAATTAAATACAACGTAGCAATTAGGATAACATTCGTTGTGTAAATTTTAGTGCTTTTCAAAAAAAGACTTGTTATTATTGGGTAAAGGGATGCTTTCCATTACAGGCAACCAATGTCACAATGGAATACATTGGGGTGGAGCGTGGCTGCAAGCAGAATAAAGTTCCACTTTCCCCATTGCAACAATGTGCCTCAGTCTCCACTCTCAGAGCATTGTGGGTTCAAGTTCCAAACCAGGAACATGAGCACAAGATCTAGGCCAGCAACCCTGTGCCATACTGAGGGAGTTGCCCTTTTTGGACCGGAAGTTATATCTCTCAGTGGACATAAAAGATCCCATGACACTGTTTTGAAGAAAAACCAAGGCAATGCCCCCTGAATAATCCCCTTACCCTGACAATCCCCCCAACTACCCTCCTGAACCCCCAACTGCAACCCCGTTTCCGTCTGATCACTTGACTACCCCCACTACCTGCCGACTACCTCCTTCACTGTCTACCCCCACCCCCAACAACCACCTGACCTCCCCCATCTTCTGACACCCCCTCGACCACCCAACCCTTCCACCCAACCACCCGACACCCGCACCGACCACCTGATTACACCCCTGCTCCCGACCACCCCCCAACAACCCGAACCTCCCACCCGATCACCCGACACACCGCCTAACCACACAACACACACAGAACCACCCTAACTCCCTACCCACTTACCTTCCCTCCTAGCTTGACAATGTAGCTGGGGCAGTTTACTTACTGGAATACAGTAGCTAGTCCCGTAAAAAGGTGGCATGTCTTGTCTTCCCCCAATGCTCCTGCAGGGAAGGACCCCAGAAGCAGCTACGCTCAACATTTCTCATCAGGCCCAAGTCAGAAGTCCAGGCGAGAAATATGGAGCTCCAGTCTAAGGTAAGAAAATAGGAGCAGAGCGGCAATCTGATGGTGATTGTCACCCCATAGAAGGTTATGCCCAACGACTCATTTTGGAACACCCAGCAACAGAAATCTATCCAATTAACCCGGAAAGATTCCCACAAGAGGAATATGGATAAAGACAGCCCCTAATTCGAACTTCAATTGGCAGGCTGGAAATTCAACACCGATATGAAACCTCACAATAGAATGGTTTAAACCAACCCCAATTTGGCTCATCTAGGTGGCAGCTGAATTTCATCTGCAATCCAATCCAAACCCAGTTGACGTTATAAGCAGATTATAAGATCAACAATGTGTTACAATACAATATGACAGTATCTTCGATTATCATCTTATATGCTTACTGATGACAACAACATCTGTGCATATTCTATGCTGAACAATAATGTTGCTCTGCCAAACGCTCTTCTTCAGTTCAGGTCTGAATTTAGGATCGCATCTGATCCTTGGAGACACTTTACTCCTTTTCCTTTCTCTATAAAATTCCAAACCAGCTACTTCATCTATAAGGTTTTTTTTTTAAAATGTTAATGCAGCAAGTGATCTAAGGAGAAGGAACTAAGTGAATACAGTGGTCCTCAAGACTACACCACTGATCTTCATTAATGTCCCATTGTCACAAACAAAAAGCCTTAGAATGGGTTAATCACTCATTCCCAAACAGCGGGGCTTTAGTTCTATTTTCCACTGTTATCAGATCACATGATTCATGTGTTCCAATTTACCTTCTGTCAGCCATGGCTCAGTAGTGGCATTTTGAGTCAGCAGTTTATGGGTTCATTGGAGGTACCACTCCAATGACCTTCACACACATTCCAGGCTGGCACTTCCACTGAGGGACTGTTGCATTGTTGGTGGTACCACCTTTCTGATGAAATGCTGAACCAAGACACTGTCTGTCCTCTATGGCGCTATTTTGGAGAAGAGCAGTGTGGCGATGCAGGGGCTGTTCTGTCTGGTCTCCTGGCCAATATTTATCACTCGACCAATAACTCAAAAACGGATTATCTAGTCATCATCTCATTGCTGTTTGTGGGATCATGCTGTGCAAATTGGCTGCCACAGTTCTGACATTACAACAGTGATTTAACTTCAAAAGCACTTCCACTATTGCGAAGCGCTTGGGATGTCCTAAGGCAGAGATAGGCACTGTATAAATGTAAATTCTTTTTATCTTTGCATAGATGAATATAACTTTTTGCAGGGGGATGGTTAATTCCATCAAAGAAGGCACCATCAGCATCAGCAAAAAAGGAGCATGAAGATGAGGAGGAAGTGAATGGGAAGGACATCATTGGCATTATATGAGAAAGGCGATATGGTATCTCATGAGTTGAGTGCACTAGAGTAGAAATCGTAACATCAACCATAATGGTCAAGGTTTGCCTCCTCACATTGCGACAAGAGTAAAGAAGGAGACCATGGCAGCTTAGAACATCAGAAGTGCTCTTGATGTTAAGTAGACTGACATCCATGAGCTGCCTTTTTATATTTAATCCTTCTGTTCATGGGTGATGTTCTACTGATCCCTCTAACTTCACTGTATAATGTGAGGTAATCAAACACTGAATAAAATCCTAAAACTCCCCTCCATTTATATCACACTTGCCATGCCCAGTTAAGGCATATCATATTCACAACTGTTAAAGCATAAACTATACTCAATGTGGAATCTTCTAGAACTGATTTTGAAAATGTATATCAAAATGCTGAAAAAGATGGCCACCGCAAGTCACCTGACTTGGTTTGAGGATTCAAACTACTACACTGTCTTGAAAGGACAGAACAACACATTCCAAACGAAGAAGTATTATTACTCATCTCCTGAAACCATCCAAAATGTGCTTCTGACTTGAATGGGTCATTCTGAAACCAGGACAATGATTGCCTCAAACTTCCAGAGTGAATTTCTGCAAACAATAGCCCAGGTTGTAGATAATCCTCTGAACTACAACACTATATTTGGAAGAGTGCCTGTGAGAAACCACATGGTCAGGCAGCCATATTGATCTTCTTTTTCCCACTTTAAGGGCTGTCTGTAAAACACAACAACAACTGCAGAAACAGCAGTATCAGAGGGGGCAGCAACATCTTTCCTTTAAGACGTGGAAACTCAAGTCCAGCAATACAGAAAACTGAATTCCTGGTAACAAGGTTACAAATAACTAGTTTATGACCTGCAGAAAGTTCATCTCTTTGAGGGAATCATGAAATGCCTCTGGTATTTGAATTTGGCCTTTGAATTCACAAAACTATGCTCCAGGAGTGAAAATGCTCTTTTTCAACAAGCCTGCACCGAGTTTTTGCTGAAACAAGCCAATCACATGAATTATGAACTATATTTTTGTTTATACCTTGTAAAAGTACACTATTCTCTTTAACTGTATTTTCTTTATGTGTGTGTGTGTGTGTGTGTGTATATATGTTTGTGAGTGAGTGGATGGGTGAATGAGTGAATGATGCAGTGATAGACTTTTGGGGTGAACACATCAATAAATAATCTTCCTAATTTAAACCTGCGAAAAGCTTGCAGCTGTTTATTCAAAATACAAGGGTTCAGAGACACATATCTCTTCCTTTTCAAAAACCCATTGAATAAAGACATTAAGGGAAGGGAACAGGGTTTCAGTTCTCTCTCAAACCTGCCCATAGCACAATATATTACAATGAAGCCCAATACTTTTATTAATCATGGCATTTAAAAATTTACAAAGGGCGGATATGTTGTGAAAAATTGGAGTGCAGCGTATTTTAGTGAGGTCTCCACGTTGCAGGTTTGAACATTACACACTGATGCATCAGAATGTTTCTGACTCAGAGGCAAGAAAGTCATCCTGAAGTAATGAATTGTCTTGGCTCAATGATAACATTTTCACCTCTGAGTCCAGGTGGTCATGGTTTCAAAGCCACTTTGAGCATATAATCTAAGCGTGCATACATAATTCAGTGCAGTGCTGTGGGTGTGCCGCATGGCCAAAAGTGCTGTCTTTCAGACGAGACGTTAAACTGAGACTTTAAACTGCCCTCTCAGCTGAGCGTAAAAGATCCTGCAGCGCTATTGTAAGGGAGTCCTAAAGTCGAGGCCAACGTTTATCCCTCAACCAACCATCCGAATAAAGGTTATCTGGTCATTTATGTCACTTTTTTTTTGTGGGACCTTGCTGTGTACAAATTGGCTGTAGCCCTTAATATTATAAAGTGGCTACATTTACAAATTGCTTCATTGGCTGTGAAGCATTTTGGAAGTCCTAAGGTGCTATATAAGTGCAAGTGAAAGGTGCTATCTAAATGAAAGTCCTTTCTTTTTAGTCATGGTTGGGAAATAAACGTCAAGGGAACTCAATTGACATTTTCCAGATTGAGGGGATTCGCCAAAAATTGGTGGTGAATTATTCCAGTGAGACGGAGAAAAGAAGAATTTTAAAAAATCACAAAATCCCAGAAACATTACAATGCTGAAGGAGGCCATTCAGCCCATCATGTTAGCACTGGCTCTACAAATGAGCAACTCGTCTAGTGCCATTTCCCCACCTTCCTCCTGTAACCCTGAATATTCTTCCTTTTCAGATAATTCCCTTTTTATTCCCTCGATTGAACCTGCCTCCAACACACTCTCAGACAGTGCATTCCAGACCCCAATCATTCGCTGCATGAAAAAAGGTTTTCCTCATGTCGCTTTTACTTTTTTTAACCAAATGATTTTAAATCTGTGCCCTCTTGTTCTTGATCCTTTCACATGTGGGAACACTTTCTCCTTATCTGCTCTGTCCAGACCCCTCATGATCTTGAAACTCTGTCCAGAGTCCTCATGACTTTAAGGGGGTGATGTTAAGAGGGATTGATATAATGATGTTAAGAGGAGTTTTGTTCCACTCAAAGTGTATACTTGTTCTGGAAGAAAATACTGGAAAGGTCTTCGGGATGGGAAGCAGGCACAAAAGACAATGAAATGTTCTCCGGGCCAGAGGAACAGATTGAAGGGTACAATGAAGTAAATAGGATTGGAATCTGGACCAGGAATGGCTTTAATGGGCTTTTTGATCCTTAATACAGTGAGATTTAGTGCCAACTGGTGAGTCCCTTGACCAACATGATTTGAGTCTCAGGAGCTGGTATGGTTTCTGAAACGTCACTTGTGTGGATGCTTTGAGAAAGTGCCTGTTAAGATAGCAACAACAACTTGCATTTATATAGCGCCTATAATGCAATACAATGTCCCAAGGTGCTTACAGAAACAAGACAAGGGACAGCTGATAGTCAGTTAATAGGCTGCAATTCAATCCAAAGGTCTTAAGCAATACTACATACCAGGCAACTGAAGCCTGAGCTGTTTACAAATGTCAGTAAATAAACACCCTGTCAAGATTGAATTACAGCCTTAACCTCACTGCTGGTCCTCTGGCGTTTTTATATGTTAATATACACAGGGAAGTTCATGTTTGAAAAAACACACACATTTCCTATTTTGCTACCAATTGTGCACAGGGAGGGAGTGAACATTTTAAAGGCAATTTGAAAGTATTCAATTATGTCAATAAGGTACACTTCCTGACATGGAGGTAGTCCAATTTTTTTTTTAATTTTAGGCTGTAGAACATCCAACATTGTGCTGTTCAGCTTATATAATATTGCGAAGCCTCTTGTGTTCATTTTCTGCACATTTTACTGTGGCAGTGAGTGGAGGAGCTGAGCAAGTATAATAAAGACAGTACCAAGTGCTCACATCATCCAGACAGCGGGAAGAGTCACGATGCCCTTCCGTGTTCACACTACTGATTGTACCCGACATATCCCTTGCAAGATAAATGTATCTTGAGCAGGTACAAGCACACTGCACTCAATAGCGAGCTGTGGCCATGTCAATGAGTTGACCCCATCAGGGCAACCTCCATTGACATTGATCCATAGCAAACCAGAGTCAGCAACAGAAAAATGAAACACTCCCATCTAGTGGGTGTTCCGCAAAATCGCGACACACGCCTCTCAATGTTGCCTGAGGGCTGCTGGCAGTTCGTTAGCAAGGCAAAGATAGGTTATAGATGGATGAGAGCAAGTAATCGGGCGGCAACATAACTAAGGTTGTTAATTGAAATCAAAGAGTCAAGAGCATATTGTCCAACAACAACTTCCATTTATATAGCGCCTTGAACGTTATAACCCATTCCTCAGTGCTTCACAGGAGCATTATCCAACAAAATTTGGCACTGAACCACATAAGGACTAATGAAGGCAGATGACCAAAAGCTTAGTCAAAGGGGCTCTTAAAGGAGGAGAGAGAGATAATGAGGCAAAGAGGTGTAGGGAGCGCATGCTAGACTTAGGGCCTAGGCAGCTGAAGGCACAGCAACCAACGGTGGAGTGATTAAAACCAGGAAAGCTTAAGGTGCCAGGAATGGAGGACCGCAGAGATCTCAGGGGGTTGCAGGGTTGGAGGAGTTTGAAGAGATAGAGAGGGGTGAGGCCATGGGGGATTTGAAAACGAGGAAGAGAATTTTACACTTGACACGTTTCCAGACCAGAGGTGAATGTGGGTCAGCGAGCAAAGGGGTGATGAGCGAACAGAACTTGATGCAAGTTAGGTTATGGCAGCAGAGATTTGGACGAGTTCAGGTTTATGGAGGGTGGAAGTGCTTCATGCATGTCATCCAAACCCTGAGAAAAAAAAAAATCACTGCTTCATGTAGTCTTCTTATAATGACTGTAGTTTTATTTTGTGTAACATACTATGGTATCAGTAAAATGAAAGCATTGCTAATGGTGGTTAAAAGTAGTATTGAAACCACATTGATTAGGAAGCAGCAAAACTCTATACTCATCAGTGTAGCACAATATGGTCATATGATGCACAGAAGGCAATATAACAAGGGAGATGATTTTCAGATTTAATGCAGTGTTACAGAGGAATTAAAAGCTTAGTGCATATTTTATAAACTAGCTGCAATACACCATGTGAACTCAGAAGCCAGGGTACAAGTGGAACATTTCTATGATGCATAACAATAAAGTCACATTCTGATGGCTTATGGCCTGTTGTTCATTTTCTAAATGGCTCCTCTTTAAATTGTTGACTTTTTTTTATAAAATGCAAGCTGTGTCCTTGAAAGCAGGATGAGCATTCTGACTCCATCCTTTACTTAGCCTCGCCAAGTGGAATATATAGTCAAAATACATGCACACCACACTCAATAACTAGTTACAGCCATGTCACTGAGTGACCCCAGCAGGGCACCTCTGGTGACATTGATCCATTGTGGGTACAAGCGAATGTCAGCAGCTGTGAAGGAGAGCCCCTCCCTGCCTCTCTGTAGCAGCGTCTGATAAACACATACTGAATGGAAGCAGCTTTACAGGGGCTTAAGGCCTTCGGGGCTGTTATGTGACCTCCCCTTGCAATTTCAACATACTGTTTAGCCCACTCAAATGCTGGTACTGACCCATGAATGTGCTGTTCACATCAATGCAGTGCCACAGGTGGAGGCCAGGTTTTGACCCAGCAACATCAGACATACTCACTAACTTTTGATGGAAGCTAGGATTCCCACGTGAGGCCCACTGGAGGGATGCTGCTTCAGGTTAATGATCCTAAGAGGCACAAGAAGGAGAAAACAACGGCACAGATTCCTTAAATATGTAGGCTGCTGCACTGTGTTAGGGGGTCTTAGCTAGGACAGATGTTGAGTCATTACAATTAGTCTCAGTGCCCTTTTGGCTTTGCAGTCACCAGGTTCTCAATGTATGTGTGTGAATATATGTATATGAGTGCATGTGAATGTGTACCTGAAAATGTGTACCTGTGTGTGAATTTGTGAATGTCTGTGTGTGCTAATCTGTATATTTGTGATTGTGTGCGAGTGTAAATGTGTGTGCAAGTTTGAATGTATCTTTGCATGAATTTCTGTGTGAGAATGTGTATGTGTGAGAATGTGTATGTATGTGTATGTGCATGTGTGTGTGAATGTGCATGTGTGAAGTGTGTGTGGATGTGCGCGCGTGTGTGAATATGTGTGTGTATGTGTGTGAATGTGTGTCTGTATGTGTGTGAATCTGTGTGTGTATGTGTGTGAATGTGTGTCTGCTTGTGAATTTGGGTGTGTGTGAATATGTGCGTGTTTGAAATTATGCATGTGTGAATGTGTGCATGTTTGTGTGTAAATGTGATCTCGTGAACATGTGCATGTGTGAATGTGTTTGTGTGTTTGTGTGTGTGTGTATGTGTGTGTGTGAATATGCATTTGTATTTGTGTGTGTCTGTCTGCGTGAATGTGTGTTTGTGTGGGCTGGATTTAATGGAGGTGATGGGAATGTGTCACCCGCCGTTGGACAGCCGGCAAGAGCATTGTGTTGTCTCTTTTTGGCAAGGCCCACCAAATTAAGTGACAATCAAGCACTTAACTGGAGATGGCAGGCCTTCCTCAAGATCAAAGACACCAGGGGTGGAAGCCTCAACCACTGAGAGCTGCCGGCAGGTCTATTGAATGGCGGCGCCACCCAGGAAGTGGCAGCTGCTGCCAGTTTGACTGTCGCTGGATCTCAGGTCATAGGTGAGTGATGGTTGGCGTGGAAGGGCAGTGGGGTGGCTCTCAGTGGGTGAGAGCCTTTGAATGTGGGAAGCTCGCTGGGAGCCCGCAAACAACCTCACATGGTTTGCTTGTGGTGCTCCCCGCTTGGTGAGCCCTCCCCTCCTGCCATTGTTGGGATGAGGCCCTTAAGTGGGCATTAATTTCTCACTCAAGGACCTCAATTAGTGGCGGGGTGGGAAGGCCATCTACGAGCCTTCCCACCGTGGACTTATCGGGGTGGAAGCAGGAAGGTGGTGGGCTGCCTCTACCCTCCCACCTGATTAAATACCCCCACCATCAAACTTGCCACAGGAGAGGGCATTAAGTTCTGCCTGTATGTGTGAATGTGTATGTGTGTGCGTGTGCATATGTGAATGTGTGAGAGTGTGAATGCGTTGGAGGGAACGCACTTGTAAGAATCTATGCATGTGTGGTGGTTTGAATGTGCCCGTGTGTGAATTTGTGTTGGTGTGATGTCTGTGTGTGCCAATGCGTGCATGTGTGAATGTGTGTTTGCGGGAACCACTAACTACATGGATGCTGCGGCTGTGCTCACAGACCAGGATGGATAAGGTAAGGGTAAATCAATCTGTACTTCTCCCATGCATTTCCCGAATGCCAGAGATCTGGGAATGAGGGGAGAATTATAAATAATGACACAATATATATTTTTAAAAATCATTGGCTTAAAATTGAAAGTTCATTTCTCTTGGCTTTTTCTGCTTGGAACACCAGTTGGCAAACCGTAATACTGTTCAAAACATCCTGCCACTGAGGTACATGTTGACTCTGTGTGGTAAGGGGGTGAGATTTCTTGACAATTTGTGCCCCTTTGCACTGCTCTGGGCTTCGTTGAGTGAGTGGGCACAATACGGGCATGTCAAAATATCGTGCTTCAACTTTCACTTGGAATGTCATTGGGCACCCATTAGGAAGGTACCGCAGGAGAAGCCAGAGTTCATTAGGCCTTTCACCAGGCCTTGGTGAGATTGGGAGGTTTGGCCAGGGTCTGCTTGCTCTCTGCAGCAACCCATTGGCATTAAGCTTCTTTAACAGGTTGTGAGAGAAAATCTCTATGGTCAAAGGGAATGCTTTTTACACAGTAATGCTCCACAGCCAAAGAACTTTATTGCAGTTTCAGGGATCTCAGGATCTCCATCACCAATTCTGGGCATAGGTACCAAATGACTTGAACCCCGAAATACAGAGAAGAGAAAATATCTTTTCCATAGCTCCCATTGCTGGCCTCTCTGCGGGCCCTTGAGGGTGGGGAAAGGGCAGGGACTGCTCACCAGTTACAGTCATCATTGTCTCTCTCTCCAGTGTGTCTCTTTTGTCCTTCGAAATTCCTCGAGCTTCTTTAAAAGTTTTCTTCGGTCTGTGCTTCGTTTGACAACACCAATGTCTCTTTTACATCAAAGCCTCCACCGCTCCCACCATGTTCTGAGATTGGGTCCTTCTGTCTTGGAGCCGGTGTGGGAATTAGGAGCAGGAGTAGGCCACTCAGCCCCTTGAGCCTGCTCCACCATTCAATAAAATCATGGATGATCTGATTGTGACCTCAACTCCACCTACCACTGATAACCTTTCACCCTCCTTGCTTATCAAGAATCTATGTGGTCCTGCCTTAAAAATATTCAAAGACTCTGCTTCCACTGCCTTTTAAGGAAGAGAGTTCCAATGACTCAATGACCCTCTCAGAGAAAAAGAATTCTCCTCATCTCTGTTTAAAGTAAGCAACCCCTTATTTTTAAACAGTGACCCCCATTTCCAGAATGTCCCACAAGAGGAAACATCCTCTCCACTTCCAACCTATAAAGATCCCTCAGGATCTTAAAGGTTTCAATTAAGTCATCTCTTACTCTTCTAAACTCCGGCGGATACGAGCCTAACCTGTCCAACATTTCTTCATAAGACAACCTGCCTATTCCAGGTATTAGTCCAATAAACCTTCTCTGAACTGCTTCCAAGGCATTTATATCCTTCCTTAAATAAGGAGAATGATAGTGTACACAGTACTCCAGATGTGGTCTTATCAGTGCCCTGTATGACTGAAGCGTAACCTCCCTACTTTTTTATTCAAGTCCCCTTGTACTAAGCGATAACATTCTATTAACTTTCCTAATTACTTGCTGTCCCTGCATACTAACTTTTTACGTGCCCTGTGTTCTTCTCTTCTAATCCCAGAGGGTCCGGAAGTCAATTCTCTTCAACCTTCCTGTTTGGATCAGTCTTTTACTGAAAAGTCTTCATTGTCCTCACAGTTCAGTCATCCTGCAACCTACACTTTGCCCCCCAGCAATGCTGACAGCAATGATGCTAAAGTGTTGTTCTATTCTGCAGATGATGATGTCCTACTAGATATAGAAGAAAACCCTCATGTCTCTAAGGTGTCCTCCCTAGGGCCAAGAATACTGTGGAAGATTGAATCCCTCAGAAGCATGACTTGGGGAGAGGGAGAGTAGGAGTTGGAGTTGGAGTTGGCTAGAATCTGAAGTTGTAAAGAACAGAGTTACAGAAATGTAAAGTAAATAGCTAAAGACATAGGGCGGAATCATCTGTGCCCGTTGGCATTGGGAGTGTTCAGCGCAGTGAGCGGACGATATAGCGAGAAGTCCAAAAATCGGTTTCATGACACATGAAGCCAGTTTGCAATCGTCCGTTCCACCCACTGGTCAGTGTCTAGCTAGGCCTGGGGTCTATAGACACTGCCTTTCATTCCTGCAGATGACCAAAAATCAGTGTCACCGACGCATGTCAAGGGAACTGGTCAGTCACACCTGCCAGTGACTGCAGTATTTGGCACCAAGGGAACATAGAGGGATCAATTGCCAGTGGCTGTGAAAGTGACTGCAGGGCTCAATTTCTATGCCAGTGGCTCCTTTCAGGGCTCCGCAGGTGACCTCTATGGGATTTCATAATCCACCACCCACGACTGCACCCATGAGGTCACGAATGCATCTTCTCCATGACACACAACTTTGTGCATTTCGCCCAGGACTAGGAGAGCCAGGATGCAAGAGCAATTGGATTTGCCCAGATCTCGGGATTTCCACAGGTGCAGGGTGCGATCAACTGCA
Source organism: Carcharodon carcharias (assembly GCF_017639515.1). Lineage (NCBI taxonomy): Eukaryota > Metazoa > Chordata > Chondrichthyes > Lamniformes > Lamnidae > Carcharodon > Carcharodon carcharias. Next base: position 178,071,635 of record NC_054473.1, read on the forward strand.
CTCACATGGCGCTCAGATCTCCGTCGCTACACCCAGTCAACTATGCCAACGACAAGGGATTCCATTCGCTGAATGTGCAGCTGGTGTGTGACCACCACAAACACATCCTGCAGGTCTGCACATGGTTTCCAAGGAATGTGCACGGCTCCTACATTCTCACTTGGTCACAGATCCCTGGAGTCTTCCAGGGTCCACAGAAGCTGCAGGATGGCCTCTTGAGGACAAGGTCGTGGCTGATGACACCCATGTGGAGGCTTCAGCGTGCAACAGAGCGACGGTATAATGAGGCTCATGCTGCCACTTGCAGCTTGATGGGGCAGACCATCGGGATGCAGAAAATGTGATTCCAGTGCCTGGACCGAGCTGGTGAAGCCCTCCAATACTCTCCACAGAGGGTGTCACGTATTGTTGTCACCTGCTGCGCCTTTTACAAACTGGTGCAGCAACAGGGAGGGGAGCTGGCTGAGGAGAAGATGGAGGAGATGGAGAACTCCTCCAATGAAGAGGACGTTGATGGGGATGAGGGCGGGGGAGTCCTCAAAGATGACAATGATGGGGATGAGGTCCTCACACTGGCCAGGTGAGGCGGGTGCACTCGGGAGGCCCTCACAGATGCTGGATTTGTGGAGGATGATGATGACATGCAGTGAGGAGATATCATAGATCCTCACTCTGCATCTATGAACGTTTGACTCCTGTCTGGCTTTTGGCAATGCAGATACCCTCTGTGATAATGCTCCTGTCATGGAGAGGCAATGGGGGCCCTAACAGTCACTCGATTGCAGGAGGATGATGATGACATGTAGTGAGGACACTCCATAGATCTTCACACAGCCTCTGAGAATGTCTGACTCCTCTCTGGCCGAGGAGAGCTCGCTTGTGCTCCATGATCAAGGTCATATCATAAAAGTTGCAGCCATGAAACTTTATAAACATCTGATCCTTTGTCCGCCTTCAGCGCCTGACCCCTTCAGGAGCACAGCATCACTGGTCACAGATGCTGAAGAGATGGGGGGGGGAGGGCCAGCCCCACCTTAAAGTTGCTGAGAGCATACAGAGAGAATGATGGAACTCTGTGTTGCCTACCCATGATACTCTGGCAGCAATGACAAGCACCATCAACGTGCAAGCATCAGCAATGTGCCCAGGGAGTGTGAGGCCGGACCATCACTTTGGTCTGAAGGCTGCACAGAGCATAGGGAAGAGGCCCTGGACTGAGACACCTGCTTTTATCTTGTGCAGGAAGGTTTCACATCTGAGTGACATGAACACCATTCATCAGAACAAGGAGCCACAAGCAGGGTGACATTCTTGGGAGTTTATTGACAATAGTGAGCAGTATGTACAAGTGATTAACACCCACGCCCATGCAGTGCAGCTTCGTAACTTTCCGAACGCTGCCGCTACGCCTTGGTGCTCCATGGCCTTCCACAGTGGAGGTGTCCTCCGAGTAGCAGACATCTGGGAAATCTCTGCTGTCCGCCGCCTGCTGTGGATCAGACAGTGTGATGTGCTCACCAGATTGTGATCTCGAGGCTATTCTAAAGCCAGGTCCCACCGAGGTTTGTGTCTCTGTGCTGGTGGAGGGTGTGGGTGAGCGCTATGACAGGACTTCAAGGAGGGCACCTCCAGATTCCTCTTCAGAGGTTTCTTTGGGGCTTGATTGGAGGCCCTGGGTCATGGACTCCGTTGGCTGTTTCCCAGATGTGCCTGCGGAAGCAAGGAGAGATAATTAGTGCATGGTAGTGCACACCACTCACAACATGGTTGCCTGATGGAAGTTGCATTGCTGGATCCTCACTTGGTAGAGCACTGCTGACCTCACCATTAAGACAGGAATGGTCCAGATCTTTGCTGGCCAGCTCGATGGTTCTGTTTTCCAACTCCGCAAGAACCTTGATTTCAGGCATTCCTCTACCAGCCTGTGACCTCTCCCGCATGTTGTGCGCCAGCTTGTCCTGCATGAATAGAGATGGAGAGAGTGTAAACAGGACGCCTGCTAGGCTAGATGAGTATGCCTGGCCTGTGTGAGTGATGAGTGGTCCCATGGACGGGGTGAGGGCAATGAAGGTGTGTGAGAGAGAGTGAATGGTGATGTCCCTTGAGTGAGGGTCCTGTGGATGTGTGATGAGTTTGTAAGCATGTGAGTTGAGAGTGATGAGGAGAGTGACTTACCCTGATGGAACAGAAGAGATCATTCATCCTCTTGTGGCGTTGGGTGACTGTCATCTTTTGCAGGGCGTTGGCGCTGATCACCGCTGCCACTGCCTCCCAAGCCAGATTAGTGAGATTGCTGCCCATCCTGTGACCAGAGCAGGGGTAGAGGACATCATGACGAGCACCTATTGCATCCAAAAGGTGCTCAAGGGATATGTCATTGAACCTGAGGGCTGCAGTCTCTTTGCCTTTCAGGACCATGTCTTCTTTGCTGCAGTCATGGGCTAGAAGCACTGAGAGGTGTGCACGCAGCTGGACTTCAAATATGGCGCCTGACATGCTGAAGTTTTGAGGTGATGGCATGGAGGGCGACTGAGAGCCCGTCGCCATGGAAATGGTGTGTTTCCCAGGAATGCATAATTAATGCAGCGGCTTTGGGCCAACATGGCTTGAAAAGCCGCTATTCTGAGGTAAAACATTGTTTTACCCGCTTGCTACTGCACTTTGTGCAAATCTGGGACGATTCCGCCTATAGCTTCATGTTGTTGTTAAAAAGTTGTGTAGTATACTTGGGGCAACGGGGATGGAGTATAAAGATTTAACAGACGGGATAAGCTAATAGATGGCAGAGATGATGATGTAACACTAACAACAATCAGTCATGTGTTGGGCTCTCTCGCAAGAGAGTTTGGAATCCTGCTGAAGAGAACCATGCCTACTCTTTAATTTGCTTAGAGGCAGCATTAATAAACAAGTATTAAGCATATACCAGGATATTTCTACAGTCTGTCTAAGAACTAAGCCCCAAGTCTAGAGCCTCCGAGGTAGAAGGACACATCTCAGGACAGCAAACACTTAGGGTGGAATTGTCCCAGAATTGCACTAAGTGGGGTAGTGGGTGTGAAAAACCACATTTTACCCGTTTTCCACATTGGCAAGTTTTTGCACTGACTTGCCTGTTTCCTGTCTCATTAATGATGCAGCCACAGGAAACAGGCCATCTCGCTGATGGGTGACCTCTGAATCGCCCATTACCTCACTATTTCTTCACTCCAGGACTGCAGCCGTGCACACAATCCTTCCAGACCAGGACTGCTCCAGTGAGGACGTGGCCCTGAAAGCCAGGAAGAATTCAGTGACCTGTCACTGGGAATGCCTTTTGGAGGCCCACCCTGATGTCCTCCACCCCCACTCTGGCCACCGGAGGTCCAGCAATCTCATCACTCCGGCTTGGTGGGG